>NW_025927604.1:1870622-2210622 GCF_022837055.1 Prionailurus viverrinus
AAGTACTCAACCCTTATTTTCAGTTACGTAAGTGTGCAGAGGCTCTGAGGAGAGAATCAGTTTCTGAACACAGAACTACTTAGATTTTCACAGGCTTAAGGAAGATGAATGTAAGTATTTGAACAACTTTATATGGTTCTCAACTTTGGCCGTGATAAAGATAATTATAAGGTTATCTTCTCAATGTTTTCATTCTCTTAATAAGTACTTTAGAAATGTATAAAGTGTATGAATTTTGAGAAGTCGGAACTTACGATTTATTCACTTGTTCCTACAGAACATTACTTGTGGTCCATAGATCGTTCTTTATAAGAAAGTGCTCTCATCAAACACCTAGCCGTCACCAAGGCATATGGGGTTCCTTTGCTTCGTGACCTGATGAAGTGGTCATTTATCTCATTCATTCATTATTTATTCCACACTAGGGACAGAACTTGTGTGATACACTGTGTTCCATGGAGGACAGGACGGGAAGGGCGGGTCCCGCCTCAGTCAGATGCACAGCACAGGGAGCAGCAGACAGGGGAATCGGGAGGGCTTGGCATTAATCAGGGAACCATGTCAAGGATCAGTACCCTGCCCACCGCCCCCAGCCCCCAGCCCCACCAGGGTCCTCACCTGGGCCACTGCCCCACCCACCACATGACGTGGTACCTGCCCCCCCCGCACAGCAGCCCTCCCTTCCAGACCCTGGTCCTTCCCTCCAGCTCACTGACCTGTCAGTCCCAGGTGTCTCACTCCACACGTCCACTCAAGGACTGGAACCTGTCCTCACCGCCATCCACTGACCCCCCCTCAACAAGTGTCCACTTCTCCCCTGTTCTGCTTGACCAATGAGATCCACCACTACCAGCCCCTTACAGCCCATTCTTACCCTCACCCCCGTTCAGCCCTGCCCCTTCTTACCTGCCTGGAGAAACCACAAGCCATTACACCCAGCTGTCCCCGCATTCCTTACCTGTCCCCACACACCCGAGCGAGCGCGAGCGTGCAGGAAACCACAAAGCTGTGTAGAATGCTCTCCACCCCCCCCCCCCAGGCCCTGGATCCCCAGCCTTCCCTCCCCCTCCCCTGCCCTCCCTGCCCTGTTCTCTCCCTACCTTTCCCTCCCCCTCCCTGCCCCCCCTCCAGTCCCTCCCCTCACTGCTCCCTTCCTCCCTATCCCTCTCCTTCTCTCTCCTGCCTCCCCTCTCTGCTCTCTCTTTACCTTTCCCTACCCCTCCCTTGCCCGTTCCCTCCCTTGCTCCTTCTCTCCGCTTCCCCCTCCCCTGCACTCCCCTCCCCATTCTCTCCTTACCTTCCCCTCTGCTCCCATTCTCTCTGCTGCTGCCATCTTGCTTCCTGACCCCACAGAGAGAAACCAGAAAAGAGCTGGAGCCCCCCCCCTCGCCCATCACCCTGCAATCACATCTACCCCCTTTCTGCTTTTCTGCAGACTCTCTGCTTCCACTTTCTCCAGAGGACTTCCCGATGTCCACTCAGAGGGGAGAGAAGCCCCAGTTGCACTATGGAAGCTGTCGCTTTGTCTTTTCTTGCAATTACGTATTCTGTTTCCTTCTCTTGGTGCTCTGCTAGAATATTCTCACCCATTTGGAACGTGTCCTGCACTGAGAAGAGTAAACTGTTCCCTCTCCTGGTCCTTGCAGACTGGTACCCCTCGCTCAGCCCTCCTGCCCTCTGGCTTCTGCAGGGGCGACCACAGCCTTCCCTCCACCTCACTCCCAGTGCTCTGCCAGGGCCTTGCCCCGCCCACCCTCAGCCCTGTCCAGGCTCCGGTGATGACGCCCCTATTCCCACACAGTCAGGTCACCGTGTATCAGGTGCACCTTCAGTGATTATCAACGTGAGTACTTGATTTATGAAAGAGGAGGAGGTCTTTTGTAATTACCTGGAGGCCCCGTTGCAAGTGGAGACTTGGAAAATTAAAACGTTGATCACCTTCCCTGGAAGATGTAAGAAACCACCCAATGGTCATTCAGGAGTAATCCAGGCAAAGCTAAAAATATATTTTCAGTTCTGTGGACCCTAAGCCAGATCCGAATGGGATCTCCTTGTTCCTCTTTGAAGAGAAAAGCAGGGTCTTTGAGTCTTTGTAAAGCAGAGTCAAGAAAGGGAGACGTACCGAAGACAGTTTTGGAAGGCAGTGGTTCCCCATGTGAGGTGCTGAAGAGGTTCATCTGTAAGCTTTTTGACTCAGCCATGCTGTACCTAAGAATTTATCACAGTTCGTGATTAAAACACTCGTGGGCACACATCTATTAAGCTTCATTAATAAAAGAAGGTACCACCTTTGTGCATAAAGAGGTGAAATCAATGCAGCCCGTGCATACTGCTTATGCAGCTGTTACTCTGAGGTCGGTCTCCGCTCGTGCATTAGACAGGTCTGCAGTATGTTAAGAGAACAAAATGTTAAGTCACAAAATGTGAACAGTGCATAATGCACTTTATGAAAAGCAGAAATTAAGACGATTTATGTAAAAATGTATGTGTCTAGGGGCGCCTGCGTGGCTCAGTCGGTTGAGCATCCAACTTCAGCTCAGGTCATGATCTCACAGTCCATGAGTTCGAGCCTCGCGTCCGGCTCTGTGCTGACAGCTCGGAGCCTGGAGCCTGCTTCCGATTCTGTGTCTCCCTCTCTCTTCCCCTCCCATGCTCATGCTCTGTCTCTCTCTGTCTCTCAAAATGAATAAATGTTAAAAAAAATTTTTTTAAGAGCGATTTTGGAGGCGCCTGGGTGGCTCAGTAGGTTAAGCATCCGACTTCGGCTCAGGTCATGATCTCACGGTTCATGGATTCGAACCCCAGGTCAGGCTCTGTGCTGACAGCTCAGAGCCTGGAGCCTGCTTCAGATGCTGTGTCTCTCCCTCTCTCTGCCCCTTCCTAGCTCATGCTCTCTCTCAAAAAAACAAATAAAAAACATTAAAATTTTCAAAATAAATTTAAAAATAAACATTTAAAAATTAAAAAAAAAAATGACTTCGTGTTAGCGTAAACTGAAGGCATTCACACGCAGGCACACGCAGGCACACGCCCACAAGCACACATCTTTGCCTTCCCATCAGGACTTCAAACTCGGGGAACACAAGTGCTCTGTCCTGGGTGGTCCTGGTACTGGGGGGCCCTCACTCCTGAGCACTCCAGGGATGCTGAACTAGTCAGCTGGCACTGAGACCAGCCAGGCCATTGACAATCACTGAGCCATGGAAACCAACTTCTTTTCCAGGGTCTGCCAGGAGCAGGAAGCTCTGTGCTGCACCCTGAGACAGACTGGCCCTCCTATTGGCCCAAAGGACAGGTCCTCCCAAAGGACTGTTAGCCCAAAGGACCCATCTTCCCAAAGGCCTATTAGCCCAGGGACAGTCCTCTGGAGGCTCTACCCAGCTGAGACTGGGTGGGTAAGCTGAAACTTCCCAGATGAGCCACGAGTAAGTGGCAGCAAATGTCTCTGGAGGACCTGGTCTCACTCCTGGTGAAGTTATAACACTGATCACTGATCACCGATCACGTTGGCATCCATTGGGGTTGTCTACATTACAGCCACTTTCTTCTTTGTAAATAATATATTGTGGGAAGATACTTTTAGGTGTGTAAAATTGTTATTTATCCAATTTAAACTCCATAATTTTAAGTTTCATGAAGACTGATGATAACATTTAAATGAATAATTTTGTGTAAATCTCTGCCTTACTTTTGAACTTTACATCAATATTTCTGAAAATGAATCTGGGTAAGAGCACTTTCGAGACTCTATGTGAAAATGAGGGGCGCCTGGGCACCTCAGTCGGTTGAGTGTCCAACTTCAGCTCAGGTCACGGTCTCACGGTTTGTGAGTTCGAGTCCCGCGTCGGGCTCTGTGCTGACAGCTGGGAGCCTGGAGCTGCTCAGATTCTGCGTCTCCCTCTCTCTCTGCCCCTGCCCCACTCACGCTCTGTCTCTCTCAAAAATAAACATTAAAAAAAATTTAAGACTCTATGTGAAAATTAAATCACATTTCAGAAAGGTTTTCATGATGTTTTCATGTTGTCTGAGTTGTAGTCAAGAGAATCAAGAGACATGCTGTCCCTTCGTGTGCATTTGCTGCAACTGTGTTTGCCCACATCACGGCCTCTCTGCGCCCCACTGCGCGCCCCCAGCTCCCCACTCCCGTCCAACACATGCTCCCTGATTCTGGGTAAGCTCCACTTGTGTGCTTCCGGCTCAGCCGTAAGTACCGCCGATTTGAGGGCTTAAACAATAGAATATCCTCTCCCCATTCTGGGGCCAGAAGTCTGAGATCCAGGAGCCGGCCGGGCCGGGCCCTTAGATGTGAGGGAGACTGTCCCCCACCTCTGGCAGGTGGCGGGCAGTCCTTGCTGCCTCGGCCTGGAGAAGCACCCCCAGACTTCTGCCTAATTCCAGATGGCGCTGTCCTGCTCGGTCTGCCTAGGATTGTATTGGATTAGGGCCCGTCCTAATGGCCTCAGGTAACTTAACTAATTACATTTGCAACAACCCTCTGTCCAGATAAGGTCACATCTTGAGGGTTTGGGGCTAGAAGGTCACCATTCGGATTGTGAGGGACACAGCTGCACCTGTGACGTGTGACCGGCTCTTGCCAGCTGGTCGTGGAGGGAGCGAGGTTGGGAGGGGACGGCCCACATCTGGAGGTGGTTACACAGCAGGAGAAAGGGACACACTTTCTTCAGAGCCCTTTCTGCTCTGACTTCTGCCCGTTTAGCGACACCTCCAGGGAAAGTGCTGAAGTGAACATAAACATAGGAGGAGAACATTTTCTTGGGAAATTCATGGCAGCTTGCTTCACCCTCGGCTGGGCTCTGTGTCCCCTGGGGTCAAGGCCCCAAACATGGAAAAAGCACTGTGGCTGCAGGTGTTGGGGAAGTGAGGGGGTGGAGGGGGGCCTGGTGCCCCTGGGGCTCTGCAGGGAGGCTGGCAGGCCTTAGGGCAGCAGGCCGAGAGACTTGCTCAGGGTCAGGAGCCTCTGAAGAAATGAAAGGCCCATGCTTGGTTGGTTTCATGAGGAAAGGCCGTGGGGTGGCCTTGCACAGTGGTGGGTTCAGGCTGGGGCCCCAGACGTGGCACGGTCTCAGGGATGCGAACTCGGCTGTCTCTCCCTGCTTCCTGTGCAAGTCCCCAGTGGGGGGCCAGGCCCCATCGCTGGCGTCCGCCTCAACACCCTCCTGGCCTACAGACCAAATCAGTGTGATAAGGACAAGGGTTATGTCTTCCCTGCACCATCCAGATAGGACAGGAGAAAACTGCCCTGAACTTCCTTTATTTTTATTTCTTTTAATTGATTTTATTTTGAGAGAGACAGAGACAGAGCACGAGCTGGGGAGGGGCAGAGAGAGAGAGAGAGAGAGAGAGAGAGAGAATCTGAAGCAGGCTCCAGGCTCCGAGCTGTCAGCACAGAGACTGGGCTCGTGAGATCTTGACCTGAGATTGGTTGCTTAACCGGCTGAGCCCTCAGGCGCCCCACTCCTTTTTTTTTTCATATGTGAATACAGAAAACGTAGTGGGAATGGCTTTCTTCCGTAGCAGCTTCATGGAAGGAGCTAATTCTCCGTGATATAATTCACAGTCCCTCCGCTGGGCCACTGCTGGCAAGGTCATGTCCCTGCGTGACAGGAGGGACTGGGCAGGGGTGTCCTTCCTTGAACAGAGATCGCAAATGTAAGAAATGACAAGTGACCCCTGGAGACACGGTCTACACTAGAAATAAAAACCAGAAGCTGTCTACTAGAAATTTTCCTTGAGAATGAGCCCAGCATCAAATCTCTTTCAAGGTGTTTTAAGCTTAACTTTTCTTTTCTTTAATGTTTATTTATTTTTGAGACAATGCAAGAGACAGAGTGCAAGCAGCGGGAGGAGCAGACAGAGGGAGACACAGAATCCGAAGCGGGCTCCAGGCTCTGAGCTGTCAGCACAGAGCCTGACATGGGGCTCAAACTCACAAACAGTGAGATCGTGACCTGAGCTGAGGTCAGATGCTTAACTGACTGAGCCGCGCAGGCACCCCTGTAGGTTACCTTGTAAAGAAAGCAGAAAACATCCGAACTCTGGGAAGTCAAGCGTTGATTAAAAGGTACCTGATGTTACTGGTTTCTTTCAGGGGTATCTGTTAATTTCCTGCCTCAGGCCGTCAGAACACTGAGTGGCTTAAAACAATGAACCTTTACTGCCTCACAGCTCAGACCAGAAGGGTCTGACCAGCAACTCGCAGTGTTGGGGGGGCTCCCCCAGGGCCACGGGGGTACAGCCTTGCCGCTCGTGAGCTGACCAGCTGTGGTCTCCTGGGCTGTGGACACATCACCCCTGTCTTGTCTCTGTCCTCACGGCCTCCGTATGAGGACCCAGGAGTGTTGGATTCGGGCTCTCATTACCCTGGGATGACCTCATCTCTGCGTGTTTTATTTTTATTGACCCGATTTCCAAATAAGGTCACCTGCATAGGCACTAGGGGTCAGGACTTCAGCGCGTCTTTTATGTTGAACACAACCCGTCACATGCCTCATAGTGGTGATTTCCACAGCCCAAGTTAACACCGTATTAAGCATATTTGTGGTGAGGAATGCGTCCCGGAGAACCTCATCCTGCGGCTTGTAGACACCGGCACACGTTGGCAGAACACTGGTCCCACGCTGGTCCCCGCTTTTAACCTGTTCTTCCGTGACTCGTTGATCAGCAGTGAGCAGAGTCCTGGCCACCACCCATGTGACAGAATACTCTGGAAGCCGCGGACAGCTGTAGATACAGAAATGGCAAGATCAGCAAATGATGGTAACGAGCATGGACAATTCTCATAAATTTGAGTATTTTTTAAAGGAGCACATGCCACAGACTTCGACTGATGCCTTCACGAGGTAGTAAGCAGGAAGATGAGGGTGGTTCATCGGGAGTTAGAACAAGGTACTTACGTCGGCTCACGGAAAGAATGCTGGCTTAGCGTTGCAAACACAACCTCCAACAGAGTGATATCGCACAGACCAGAGGGGCTGTGACCTCCGAGGACTCCTGTGCCTGCAGAGGTGACTGACCGGTCCCTGGACAAATATACCTCCTTTGCTATGGGACGGGGGTCTCCGCACCTCATTTTTCTGTAAGTTGATGTGTGTCCATATAGGGTTCTAAGACACCTGAGAACACTAATAATTGGAAAGTCAGGGAACGGGCCCATCCCTGAAACACCAACCAGGTAACCCTGGGAGTCTGCCCGGCGACACCCAGCGTGACACTGGAGACAGACAGTAACCCTCTGACCCCCTGGTCGGCGTCCAGTGCTCCTCTTGCCACGCTGGGTACCCTCCCCAGACTGTGCGCGACCCCAGGGACCCTGGTTTCCTTGTGTTTGGGTGTGGTTTGTTTACACTGGTCCGCAAGAAACGTGAACGAGCCAGGATAAGTCCGCAAGCTCGTTCATCACCACCACTAAGTCGCTACCCAGTGTTTGCGCCAGAGGCTAAACTTCTTTTGTTTGTGAGGGATGTAGGATTGTGTTTTCAACACCCTCCAGGATTTCAGAGACTGTTTTGCTGTTTTTCTTTGTCTTTTATTCTAAGGGTAGGAAACCAAATTCAAGAAAACCATCTCTCTCAGTTTTGCCTGCTTCCTAGAAATTTAGGTGCGTCTCTCCCCGAGGTGGTTCAACCTGACAGAGTTCCTGATTTGCCTGGGAGACACATTCCTTACGCTCTTAGAGCCAGGACCCCAAACCACAGGATCACACAAGGTCAGCTCCTAGAAAGGCTTGGTAGGCACTGGTTCCACTGACAAAGGACATCCTTGCTTCTTAATGATGGACTTTCCAAACTTGGTCAAATGAGATTTAGTCTCCAAAACAATACTCCATTATGACGTGATTTGCACAACTGATTGGGGCAAAGAAAAAAAAGTGCATCATTTATTTTTGAACCCGTGAAAGTGATTACTTTGCCATTGAAAGTAAAACTATTCAGGAAAAATATTTGCTCTTGAATATTTTATTTCCATGGTAAGCGCTTGGTTACTAAGTTAGACAGTAACCCTCTGTGCTGGGGAGGAACAAAGGAACAGAGAGAGAGCTTCAGGGTTTCCATACAAACCTGTCTGGAAATAGAGAGGAAAGCTACACAGACCTTGTTCTACGACAAAACACATGGCCGTAATCAGTGAGACATAATTAATTCTCACTGTGCTGGCTCTCGGGTCACCTGTTTCTATGGAGCTGCTTGTTACCAAACCAAAGGCAGTTCTGGAAACAGGGTACTGCCCGGAAGTTGTCTGATTGGCCCTCCAGCCCGTCCTTGAGGGTCCGTGGCGGGTCAGAGCTCAGCGTCAGCCTCTCCCTTGGAGGACACAAGGCTGCCTTCTTAACAGAAACCTAATTTCTAGCTTTTGGGGAGAGCAGAGCAAACGCAAACCCAGCTGTTGATGATGATGGGACACGTAGTTAATATATTGCGATGACTCCCACACTGGGACAGAAGAAAGTCACACCCTCTTTTCCCATTAAACACACAGTCGTTTCATTAGGTCTGGACGCTCGGTTCCCCTCTGAGGTGAGGACACCCTGCACGAGGCAAGGACACTGGAAATGGCCAGCGTCTTCCCCAACAGCTCATCTCTGAGACCTGCCTGCATCCACTTACCGGACAGAAGTCACCTGGTGGTCGGGCTTCTCCGGACGGACGCCTCTCCCCACAGGCTCACACCTGTGGTCCGCGAGCAGCGTGTGCGGTATCCCAGGGAAACAGGGCGGCCTTGCGGTCATCTCTTTGTAAGGTGAGGCTCATCTCAGAGGCACTTCCTTGGCCATGGGGGACATCGCAGAGGAAGTCTGAGCATAAAAGTCACCCTGAACATTTCTTCTGGTGTGTGTGTGGGGGGAGGGTGAGATTGGGTTTATAATGTTGAAAATCAAAAAAATAATAAGAAATATGATGAAGATACGATCCTCGGTGTCTTTGGACAGTGAATGGCCTGTTAATCGGTGACGATACAGACTCAAACAGAACACAGAAGCCATGACATTTTGAAAAACATTTGCTCCCTCACAAGTGAGAAACCGTTTCCAAATTTTTTAATAATGAAAGAAATGAGAGAGTGAACACACGGAACAGAACATTATTGTGGCAAGAACCAGAATATCTGCCATCGGTGGATTACACGGAAGGCAAGCCGCCACCTGTTACTACTTGCTATTAAAACACGCTGAAAATTCTAAGGCTAGATTGTCATTCTTACAGAGGTAAAGTCAGTTTTGCATTAAGGTAGCAGTTAGCTGTAATGGAGTCCCAAGATCCGTTTTAAAACTCTGATGAATGAATCCATCAAAACGGAGCCAAACTTGCCAAGATATTAACACATTGTGCTACTTCCTTAGAGATTCATTATTTGCAGACATAGGACCCAAAGCAAATAAAATGTCCATTCACAAGCTCTCTTCATTCACATACGGGATTAACCAGCAGCCTTAAGGAAAATGATTCTCTTTTTTCCCTTCATTAAATGGACATTTCATCCGTATACCCATCACCATTGCTGCTGGGATGGTCTCAACCACCCATAACCATGGAAACTTCTAACCAGGTAAGTTAATTTCTACTTCACAGAGGAAAGCAAGAGATAGGAACTGAGAACCTCACCCTGCAGAAGCATTTTGCAGATGAGCAAAGCTACGTAATCTCTTTTTGGGGAAGCACATTTTAAAATTCCTACATAATGTATAAAAGTGGATGCATTCATTAACATGACCCAAAGATATAGCCACTTTAAAAATAGGAGAAAGCTAAGTTCTATTATTCCAAGGTCTTAGTTTAAAGATCTTAGCAACTATTTGTAAGGTCGCACACGATACGTTAACTACTGTCGCGGTGAAGAGGTTCCTCTGTCAGAACCACAACTACATTTAGTTGAAGGTATAATTATACGTACTTTACAATCTTAAACATGATACAAACACGTCATTAGTTTATCCAAACAGTAAGTAGTAGAGGAAATTTAGGAAGTTGAAATTAACTAGACTTGTCATGACAAAACAGAGACCTTATAAAAACTTAAATGAAAAACTGTATCAGACATTGAGTTTGTAAATCAGAATTATCCAACTAGATTGTTTTGTCAAAGGATTATCTGTGGTTTCTTTGAATTTGCTTTCTTATGGGGAACAAAAATGTTTTTGTGCTAGCAGTTTCTCTAGAAAAGTTGTTCTTTCTTTTTTTTCACAAAATTCTAGTGTACTTCCAATGTTAGGTGGTAGTTCTCTTCAGTTTTCTTGGAATTCAAGAAATATTAGTTTTATATAAACACCTATTAGACTACAAACCAGCCAGAGAAGAGTTCCTTGGTTACAAGGGCCCCATAATCTAATTTATTAGTACACTCCAGGGCAGGAATATATTTACTGTCCCACAGTGACAGGTAAGGCGTTTTTCCAACTACTGTGCGCACAGACTCACAAGAGAACTTGTAGCTTTAGTTGCTCAAGTGCAGACCAAAGTCACACAGAACCATGACAAACAGGTCCTCATGCCAGAGGGCTGCTCCTTCTTTTTAAAAAAAAAAAAAATTTTTTTTTTCAACGTTTATTTATTTTTGGGACAGAGAGAGACAGAGCATGAACGGGGGAGGGGCAGAGAGAGAGGGAGACACAGAATCGGAAACAGGCTCCAGGCTCTGAGCCATCAGCCCAGAGCCCGACGCGGGGCTCGAACTCACAGACCGCGAGATCGTGACCTGGCTGAAGTCGGACGCTTAACCGACTGCGCCACCCAGGCGCCCCAGGGGGGCTGCTCCTTCTGAGCAGAGATGACACATAGTCACGTGCAGTCAGACACAGGAAAAGATGAACTGACCCAGTTCTCTGTCCTCTCTGCTGGACAGGTGCCATCGTGAGTCAAGTCCCCACTCTCTGCTGAGGACTTGGCCACACTGGACGGCAGCACACCTGGCTGAAAGCCAGGAACGGGGCTGTGATGGTCAGCTTCAGGGTCCACTCGGCTGTCCAGGCGCACCCGGAGTGTCACCGCGCATGTCTCTTGTAGGTGTGGTCGGCAGCCTCGGAGTACATCGGCGTTCCCTCCACGGTGTGGGGGGGCCTCGCCCGATTAGCGGACTCCAGAGCAAAACCAGGTTTCTCAAAGAAGAAATTCTGCCTGATGAGTGAGGTGCTGGCCTGCCCTGCAGATTCCAGCCTTGCAGCCCTTGGTCCGTCTCCCTCTGTCTCAGCGTGTGGAGGGACGATTGGGGATGCTATCACATTGTGGGTAGACACATACTCCATTGACTCGAGGTCTCCGGGGAACCTGGGCTAACATGGACCCCCTTGGGCCCGTGCGGAAGCTGTGATGTCTGTGCTCTCGACGGCTGTAATAGTTTCAGCTTTGTGTTTCCCTCATCTGTATAGTTACGAAGGTTACACTAAATGACAAGACGTGAACGTAAGGTGAGCAGATATTAATACACAAAAAACTGGGTGATATGGAGAAATCCCTGAACGGTGCGTCTTTCTAAGCGGGGTAGGTGTGGAGCATGGATGTTCCGGAACTGCTAAGCCTGCCGAATCTTGTAAGTGAATGCTTCCCGCGAAGAGCATTCTAAACCCAAAGAAGTTTACCACTGAATCTTGCACAAATTCAACCAGAAGATAGAAAAGGAGGGAACACTCCCCCACCCATTTTTTATCGGAAGACGGACCCCAGCCAGAAGCCGGAGGCAGGGGCAGCAGATTCTGGCAGGGTGGTGCAGAGCTCCGGTTTCTCGAGACGGACCAGGACGCTCGCGTCAGATTGGCTCTTATGCAGGAGCACCTCTGGCGAGGACTGGAGGACAGACACATCCTAGCTGTGCCTGCTGCCAGCTCTGCACAGCTCTGCCTTCGGGAAGAGGCCGGTGTCCCTTCCAGCCGGTCAGCCTTCTGGGGCGGAAGTGCTCTCCGGGGAGGTCTCTGCGGCTGGAGGAAATCCGGAGGTGACATTTTATTCAGCCCTGTGTTGCCAAAGGCCGGTATGGAGCGGCTGACCATGGCTTAGGCCGCGGGGCACCCGCACCCGTGCTGTGGACGAGGGCGGGTCGGGCCCTCCAGCCTCTTTCGTGCAGGAGAGCTGCTTCAGGCCCCCACGCAGACCTGTGCACAGGTCCACAGCCACACGTCCACGGGAGACCAAAGGTGGGAACAGCCGGCGTGTCCATTCAATCACCTGTACGATGAAATATTGTCAGACACAAAAGGAGTGAGGCCCTCGTAATTGCTACAGTGTGGATGGACCTTGAAACCAGCCAGAAAAGGACAAAAATGGTGGGATTTCACTTATTGGAGGTGTCTAGAACAGGCAAACCCATCAGGGGCTCGTGTGTGAAGATACTGGCATCCTTGCAGGGGACGGAATTGTTGTAGGGTCACACTGTGGTTATTGTTCCATAGCTGTGGATGTTCCAGAAACCCCACTCAACCATACACTGTAAATGGGAGAGTTTTACGGCAAGTGAATTATCTCGGCAAAGCCGGTACACATATCAGCAACCATAATCAGTGATACATATCAAACACGGAGTATTATAACCAAGCAAAGTTTATTTCAGGAACAAAGAGTTGGTTTAACATTAAAAAACTAGTCAATTAAATTTGCCACATTAACAAATTAAAAGAAATAATCAAATGATCACCTTATTCGATTAAAAAAAGCCTTGGATATAGCGAATGTCCATTCACGATAAAAATTCTCAGCAAACCAAGAATAGAAAGGTTCTACCTTAACTATAGGAAGGGATCCACCCAAACCTGCCTTACTGCAAACATTGACTTAATAGCAAAGGCGGGACGTGTTCTCTTTGAGTGTGGGGTGTGGCGTGAACGTGGCTGTGAGCCACGGCGTGGGCAAGGAATGGCGTGACGCCCTGAGAGCCGCAGGTCAGCCACATGTGCCCCATCCGCGTGGCCGAGCTGTCCCCGGCACGTCCATCGTCCACCCTCGAAGCCTGCGTGCCCAGAGCCTGCGGCCTCCTGCTCTGCGCTGCCGGAAGCAAACCCCCAGGTATTAGGCCTGCCCACCCCCCACCCCCCTCGGTAGGCACGAGGCAGAAGAGCCACCTGCCAAGTCCCCGAGAAGGCCCTTCATCTCACGCGCAGCCGAACAGTCCTGCGACTCCACTGGAGAGAGATCCGGACGCAGCTGGTGGTGGTGCTGAGCCTCCCACCTCTTGATGACCACACCCCCTCAGGGCCCCTGCTTCATGCTCTGAGAACAAGTGGCAGCCTTCCCAGGGGTTCGTGAGGGGTGTTCTGTCCTTGTGCGTGTGTGCATGTGCGTGCACGCAGGAACGTGTGTGCACACATGTGCATACATGTGCGAGGGCGTGTGCATCATGGGCACATGTGTGCACACGTGTGCACGCATGTGCGTGACATGCGTGCACATATGGGCATGTGTGCATTGCGTGCACAGGTGAGGGTATGTGTGCACGTGTGTGCACTTATGTGTACATATGAGCACGTGTGCATTGTGTGCACATGTGAGGGGTGTGTGCGCATGTGTGTAGGTATGCGTACACACATACACGTGTGTGCAGGCATGTGCATGTGTGCGTGCATGTATGTGCGTGTTCCAGATGCTTCACATTTAGTCCATCTCACCACAGATGAAGAAACGCGGGTGGAGAGTCAGGATAGGGGTTCCCGGCGCTGGGACCCTCTGAACCAGATGCTCCCCACCCCGCTGTGCCCTGCAGCCACGTGCTGCCACAGCTGCTCCGTGGACTTCCAGAGGGCCATAACCGTGGGTCCCGCTGGGATGCGCAGGTGCCCGCCCCTACCCCTACCTCTGAAGGACCCGCAGTCTTCAGGGAGGCAGCCGTGTAGGCGCTAGATCAGGGCTCAGCAGGGACCTGCATGGGGCCTGAAGGATGTCGCCTGCCACGTGGGTCCTGCTTCCCCACAAGTAACATGAGGGCGGTTTTCTTTGCCTCCTAAGTCCATTTTGACAATCAGTGAGATAACGTGAAAACTGCTTCATTCTCCCTGGGCTCAGAGCGAGTGCCCCATAAACATCAGCTGGGGTGTTGAATAGAGTCGTAGTCAGGTGCCGTGCACGGGGAGATGGGCGCGTACTCAGTTCAGTACCTCGAGGGAGCACAAGGAAGAGAAGTATTAAATTTGGTGGATGTAGTTCCCAAATACTAAATTTATGATCTTGTATCTTAAAGGGTGTCCAAAAATGTTAAACAGGACAACTTAATTGTCTTAAATTGTACAATCTATCAGGGAGAGAGATTAAAAATAATTTAGACACTAACGATGAAAATACAGTTTATTAATCTTTCCGCCTTTTATTTATTTATTTAAAAAATTTTTAACATTTATTTTTGAGAGAGAGAGAGAGATAGACATGGGCAGGTGAGGGGCAGACAGAGAGGGAGACACAGAATCTGAACCAGGCTCCAGGCTTCGAGCTGTCAGCACAGAACCCCACGCGGGGCTTGAACCCACAAACTGCGAGATCATGACCCGAGCTGAAGTCGGACTCTCCACCAACTGAGCCCCCCCCCCACGCGCCCCTTTCTTTCCCTCTTTTAATTTAAAATTATTTTATTCCCAGAAAATACTTTTATGTGGTCACGGAATTTCAACATCCTCAGTTTAGGGGGTAAGGACTAGTTGGATGTGCATTCACTATCAAAAATATTTTATTCCTATTTTGTAAACATTTATGAAAAAAGAATTTTGTAAGAAATTCCATTTCCAACCTAACGTGTTCTCAATAATCGATTGGCGACACCGTGGCTTTCGGCCACAGTCCTGCCCCTAAGCCCTCTCATCCTGGGCCCACCAGTGCATCGTGAAGACGCGTGGGCTCACGCTCACTCCCTGGCTCACCAGCCCGGTGACGCATCCCACCCCCCAGGCGTGGGCTGAAGGTGCGTCCGGAGCAGGAGCCGCCATCTTTCCTCGGGAAAAGGTACGACGATAAATCTGCAGATCATAACCTGGAAGTCTGAAGACAACATGCGCACAGGGCGGGCAGCGTGTGCAGACGGGGCGGAGGGCAGGGGCGCGCCCTCCGTGCACACGTGCCTGTAAATTCCGGGGTCTGCCCCCCACAGACCGACGTCTCCCTCTCTCCTGCTCTAGAACACTCTGTCCTCGCTTGGCTACTCTCCAAGAATCGTCAGAGTCCAGAGTAGTATTCCTGTGAACCTAGAATCGTCACTTTTGATCCTCAAACCTGGTTTCGTGATACTCACACCCTTTTACATGCACACTAGGTACACGTTTATTAAAATTCATATCTCCTGAAAAAACTTTGATAAGGTAAATGTCCAATGTCACATTCTTTTTTTTTTTTTAATTTTTTTTTTCAACGTTTATTTATTTTTGGGACAGAGAGAGACAGAGCATGAACGGGGGAGGGGCAGAGAGAGAGGGAGACACAGAATCGGAAACAGGCTCCAGGCTTCGAGCCATCGGCCCAGAGCCTGACGCGGGGCTCGAACTCACGGACCGCGAGATCGTGACCTGGCTGAAGTCGGACGCTTAACCGACTGCGCCACCCAGGCGCCCCTCCAATGTCACATTCTTAAGCCTCACTCTAGAGAATCTGATGGATTTGTTACTTTTTATTCCCCCAATTTTTGTGCCTCTTCTCGCCATGCATTTTATGATGAAATTCTGATTTATTCACACAGAAATTCTTTGCCAATGAGATGGCCAGAAACTGGTGCTCTCTTGCTGGGCAAGGGTCCTGGGAAGGAGGTCTAATTTCATTTTGCCTGTTTTATCATTGGGTAGAAAAATCTTAACCATTTCTTGGTAGAGTTTGGTCTGGTTTCCGTCCGTGTGGCTCCCAGTCTCAGAGGCAGGGGCAGGGAGACAAGCCCCACTGGCCCGGGAACGGGGCTCGATGCTTTGGACAGAGGAAGCCGGAGTTTAGGAGCAAACAAAAGAGCTCCTCTGACTTTGCAAGCGTCACCCTGTTTTGAGGATTGTCCTGACTTACTTGATCTCATGAAGCCCCTGTTGGTTAGAGGTGGACCCCAGGAGTCCCTGGAGCACCCGCAGCCTGCTGGTGACGACGCGTCAGCCTCTCTCCCGCCGTGGACACCGTGTCGTCCTACCACATCCTCAAGAGGAGCATGGGGGACCGTCGTGAACAAACATCCAGGTGACGCCTGGCGTTAGGGCTCCATGCCCAATTAGCTATCCCCTCACGGTGCCACAGACACCCATCTGCCGGTCACCAGAGCAGAAGCTAACCTTGGGAATAGGGGACCCGCAGGGCACAAGTGGGGGCGCTAGACCTGGTCTACTCTGCAGTGTCAACGACCGTCTTGATTAGAACACAGGTGGGCAGAATTTTCCATCGTGGGGACAGGTTTTCCAGTCTGATGGTTGGTTACAGTTTTCCAGATGATTGACTTTGGAGTCGAATATCCAGAACCGCCACAATATTCAGACTTTTTGGTAACAGTTGACCTTCCCAATTTGGTAATCGATTTCATTTATTTATCATTTATTTATTTATTTATTTAGGAAAGGATTACTGAATGTTGATTTAGTTTATTTCATTTAGTAGCAATAGAAAAAGCTGAAATCCTATGCTTGTTTAACTATTGTTCCTCAGATTAGCATTTTAGATGTGAGAAATAGGTTTTTTTCGTCAGTTGTAGGAAGTTTACATTATGTGTCCTTTGCTAACCATGGGCCAAGTTAAGGAAATGTCTCCACTTTACACTTAATATCTTCAAGTGTACTTCAGTGAGGCTAATTAATTCTACAGAGTAGGAAGTTTTCTTAACACTTTGTTCACTTGCCTTATGTTCTAATGTTATTTTTTACTGATGTGAACATAAGCATGTTGACCTTTCTCGTTTAACAAGAATGGTCTTTATGTTTTACTTGTAATATTTCAACATCAGATATTTCATTTCAACAGAATATTTTCTGAGTGGTATCAGTTGTTACAATGAGTTTCTTAAACTTCCCTTTTTATGGAAATAAGTAAACTGTTTCAAAGAGATTGGTTTGTTAATATTTTACTGTTATAGAACATAGAGTCAATTACGACATTACCAACGCCGAAAAGAGCCTTGCAAATTTTAGCCAACTGACTTGGAATTTACCTGGCTTTATTGAAATGTCAACCTAACTTCATGGAAACAGAAGATATAATTCTACTACAAATGCTTTATATGACTTTATTTGAAAATTATCAACACTTACACAGAGGGCTCAGTGTGAATTTTTCACTTTAATGCAAATGTCAAAAAAAATACAAACATCAAATCTGTACTTTTGGAAAACATCAAACTTATGAATACACACACAAAAAACCATTTTGTATATATTATCTCATTACATATTTCCAGTAGCTTTCAGACATAGGCAGAAAGGCAAACAGAAAACAGAGAAAATATGGTAACGACATGAGGTCTCACGGGTGGGAGATCAGAGCAATTCACCAGCAAACACTGAGTTATAAATCTCTCATGTTTATTGAGATCTCAGGTTTAACTCAGATAGGGCCACCGATTCCCTATCTTCCTATCCAGTGTTTTCCTGGGAGCAGGTGGCGGGGAAGGTGCCAGAGGGAGAGGGCACCTGGATGTGGTGGCTGAGGGTTAATCCGCTGTTGTCCTGGGCAGTGGGGTAGGACCGTCACATGTGACAGGTGCGTGTCAGGTGGGAGAGATCAAGATGTCATCAGACATCCTCTCGCGCAGAGCCACACCTGTTATAACTCATCACAGAACTCTCCCTCAGGTCCCCGGGGCATGTGCAGAAAGCCAAGGATGCAGTTTCGGAGATCCGAGTGACAGCTTTTGGCTGTGCCGTGATAGCTCATTTATGCGTTGCTTTCCACAGGAAACGAGGCCTTTGGGATCTTGTACCCCATAAATGCAACTCTCTGGACTTCTTAATTAGCACAGAAAAAAATCACGGTATTTGTTAAATAAGTAAACAGATGGGGTTTCTTTCTCTGTAGTACTATTATAAGGGAAGTTGTTACATCTTATTTGTGAGAATTGAAATGAACGTCATACAATGTTTTTAAAAGTGCAGAACTAACAAAGAATTGTACTATTCCATCACCTACTTTTAAGTGATCACTGTGTGCTGGGAACTGTTTTAGGTGGTGTGGCTCCAGTGGAAGCAAGATTGATTTCACTTGCAGGATGTAGCCACAGTGCTGTTTTATTAGGATGATTTATCTTTACCAGATGGAGTTGAGGGCAGCGTCACAGAAGTGAGCAATGGATTATTTGCAGTGTTTTAGTGCCTTGAAGAAGATTCTCTGCCCTTGCAAACTCACACTAGGGTGTCTTTTCAAAACATTTGGATGCTCAGTAGGTGTTTGGAATACACTTCCTCCGACATAAGCCCTTAATACAGGAAGGCTTACTAGGGCTGCATATGGAGCTAAACACAGGAGAAGTGATGATGAAGGCAGTTTGGTAGAAAGGTTCCTCGGGACACAGTTAATCTCCTGTTGTCCCGGCTCTTTGCTCTTTCCAGCTTTGCTTAGAGGTCACCAGCAAGTTAGCACTCCTGGAAACGTCACCTGTCCTCTGTTGTCACCAACTCTGGGTGCCACGTGGAGCACTCTGAAAGCTGCCGGCCCCTGCCTCCACTAAGCAGAATTAATCACGGTTCAGGAGGGTCTTAATCAGTCACTTTCAGAAGACTGCTTTGAATTCACTTCTAACTTATTCTAGTCATTATAAAAAATCTTTCCATTATGGGCAATGATAAACTCACCCCTTACTTTGAGTTTATAAATAAGTCAAGGTATTGGAAAAAAAAAAAAAGAAAATCTAGATATTCAGAACTATAGAAAAATGTTAACCAAAATTCCATTACGGTGCTCTAACCATTGGTGCAAATCTTCTCACATATTACCCCTCCTGCATCTGTGAAGATACCTTACCTTAAATGTAATATATATTTTGTCTTGCCAGTGTGCTACTGGGCATTGAAGCATGCTGTCTGTCACGCTTTCCCATCTCAAATATATTGAAACATTGGTCTGTGTAATTATAAGGTTAAAGCCCTTGTTACACAACATTTCCATTTTGGGATGTGTCATGAGATTTTACCTCGTTTTATGGTGTTGAACACTGTGATGGCTAATTTTATGTATCGACTTGATGGGGACCCCCATCACAATGCACACCGTGATGAGGTGCCGGGATATTTGGTCAAGCATTATCCTGGATATTTTTGAGCATGTTTTTGGATGAGGTTAACATTTACATCAGTTAACTGAGTGAAGCAGACCGTCCTCCCCAGTGTGGGTGGGCCTCATCCAACTACTTGAAGGTCTGAGTAGAACAAACAGGCTGAAGCTCCCCCAGGTAAGAGGGAACTCGTCGTGCCTGAGTCATGCTGAGATGTGGGAGCTTTCCTTCCTTCACGCCCAAAACGTTGGTTCTTCCTGGGGCTCCAGCCTGTAGAATTTGGGGCTTGTCAGTCTCTCAATCCCATGGTCACATTCCTTAGAGTAGAGCTTATGGATTGTATTTCTCATATCATGGCAATGTTATTGTGTTATAATGCTATATCATATTTTATTATAATATTATCCAGATATCTAAATCAGTATGTTTCTCTGGAGAACCCTAATACAGCTACTTTTGATGTTCCTGCCCCCTTAGCGATTTTAAAGAGTATTATACAAAGACCCCCCACTCCCGAGACACCCCTTTGAACATTTACTTCTGCCCAGAAAATAGTTGCAGGTGAAATTCAGTTCATACTTTCAATTCCTTGTTTGGGGCATTGTATCCAGAAAGAGATTTTTTATCTGCCTTCTTTTTAGTGGATCCCACCTCCTCTGAATCTATTTATCCTTTTGTACCTGGTTTGATTGTTACTCATACACACACGACCTATTCTACACAGAACCTGAAGGAAAAACGTCTGTGCTTTCATTGTCAGTAGCGTGAATACTCACGGAGAGCACACAGTAGGTGCCCTGCGAGTATCTGCTGGGTGGATGCCTGGAGCAAACTCCGACGTTCCAGGAAGGTGACTTTGCTTACTCAAGTCCGGAGAAATCAGAAGGTGACTTATTTTTGGAGAGCTGTCTCTAGAGGTCTGACTACATTTTCAAGTGGATTTGCTTAAGTCACTTTGAACAAGTTCGCCCTCGACAGAACTGCAGTTTCTTTGCCACCGCATCTTACGAAACTTGCGAGCCAAAAATACAGCTCCCAAGGGGGTTATACACCAACTATCAGATGTAGGCACCAGGAGGAACTTTCAGTAAGTCTTTTCTGGTGTGACTTCTCCATTGTGTGTAATAGAGCTAAAATAGACCAGTTTTATTTATCGTGAAGAATTTCTTTCGTTTTCGTCGTTATGTTGTTTTCCCCCCCAGAAGATAGCTGCTCTGACACTCGGAGTGCATCGGTTCCTCAGACCTGTGCCGTCTGTATCAGCACCTCCCCGTGGAGGCTGCCTTCCTCCCTGGGGCTCCCAGACCGAAGCCCCCGGGGGCTGCACAGCCCAGGGATTTTCAGAACAACCAGCCTGGCAGCCGGAACTGTGTAGACACCTCCAGGACGGAAGACGCCGTGATAGGAGACCCTCGTGACAATTTCCTTCCCACGTGGCTCCAGGGAGATTCTCCCGAAGGGTCCTGAGGTCTTGGGGAAAAGTCATCTAACATGGGACATTTTGCTGCTGTTTCTTGTTCCCACGTGTTCCCTTCATGAGGTCACTTCTAATTCTGAGTTTTAGTTTTCTTGGCCCCCAGTACTTTGCTAGCTTCAAGAAAGTTTCTACCGATAATCCCTTTGCTTATCGACCTCAAGGTTTACACCTGAGTCTTGCTGCAGACCCAAGAGGCACAAAGTTGTTGTGGGAAGGTAACGAGGTTGTCACGGGCAGACGGGCAGAGGAAACAGGACATTTTTGGAGGTGGGAGGGTAGGGAAAGGTTGTCCCAGAGTTTCTGAGTTCTCTGGGCAGATGCGGTGCAGGCACAGGACGTGGTCAACAATTCCGGTTTCCCCACGAAGGGCTCGGGCCAGGGCTGGGGACTCAGGGGAAGATCAGGGCGAGGTTGGAGACAAAACAGATGACGACGTGTTGGGGCACCATTGTCCAGTCACATTGCATGCGGTTGGCTCTGTGTACTTGCACGCACACCACATGCACATGCTCTCACACGTGCCTGCACACGTGCACACACACATGTGCACACACACATACAGGACCACTCTCGCAAGTCTCACACATACCTGCACACACACAGTCACACCCCCCCCTGCACATTCACACATACATACACACACACATACACGCACACTCACATGTGCATATCACACACTCACATGGAGGACCACACTCAGTCTCACACATGTGAGTCACAGATGTGCAAACACACACAATTCACACAAATGCCTACACACTCACATATGCACACTCACATGAACACACCCACTCAGTCTCACACACGCACACACCATCACATGTGCACACACTCACATACACCCATTCACACATAGCCTCACACTTAACCTGCGCACACACCTTCACACACATGCCTACACACATGCACACTCATACATACACACACATGCACACATACACACGCACATGCACACATGTGAGTGACTAGTCTCACACACGCCTGCACACACCATCACATGTGCACACACTCATGTGCATACACACATGTGCAACACTCACACACTTACACATGTGCACATGCATGCACACATATTCACATTCTCTGCTGATGTGAGTTGTAGACACAGCAATAAACAATAAGGACACAATTCTTGCTCATTGTTAGTGTATTCAGCACAGGAAGGGACAGGGAAAAGTAAGGACACGTTTCACAACCATTAGAGGCTGTGGGAAGAACTTGTCACTCGGGCTTTGGGGACTGGGGGGAAGTTTCCAGAAGGAAAATCTCAACAACTTGAAATTCAATCTTGAGTTGGCTGTCGAGGGCAAAGGCATCCAGCAAACCAGCAACAGAAGTTCGGCAGGGGGTGCCTGAGTGGCTCAGTTGGTCGGGCATCCGACTTCGGCTCAGGTCATGATCTCACGGTTTGCGGGTTTGAGCCCCGCATCAGACTCTGTTCTGACAGCTCAGAGCCTGGAGCCTGTTTCAGATTCTGTGTCTCCCTCTCTCTGCCCCTCCCCTGTTCATGCTCTGTCTCTGTCTCTGTCCCAAAAATAAATAAACATTAAAAAAATTAAAAAAAAAAGAAGTTCAGCAGGTGGAGAGCCTATGGGTCAGGACAAGGGAAGGTTGGCAGGGGGAGAGCCTCAGGTGACAAAGCAAAGGGAAAGTGAATGTCATCACAAAGTACCGGGATCATATGTCTTTTTTCCTTCAGCTTTGGCTTCACACACAGGTGTTGTGTATGTTAACACAGTCTGACGATATGGACAACACAACACAAAGAACAAAGCTTCTGACTTTCTGTCTTCTCTTCCTCTTCCTCATAACTGACGTGGGGACACCAGGTCAGGTTCCGTACACTGCGTTTGCACACCCAGCATAGCCCATGAAGTCTGGGGTGTACAAATAGTTTCTGTAAAATGCCAAATACTAATATTGTGGGCTTTATGGGCCATATATGAAGTATCTGTCACATTATCCTTTTCGATTGAATTAAAAATGTTTACCACCTTTGAAAGAGTAAGGAGGTGCATCCAGGAAACTATAAAGTGCCCGTGATGGTCCTGCCTCCCGTGTTGATGTCCTTGGAGGAACCCCATGCCTCATCGTGGGTGGGATTTGTGGCTTGCTTCCAACCTGGAGGATATGGCAGAGGTGACAAGCCATCGATCTCTCCAATGACTACTCCATGTTACAGGACATCTCCGCAGGGTCTCTCGCTCTTGCCTTGGCCATGAAGAAATACCCACGATATGACCCGCCTGTGGATGTTTCGGTGGGGAACTGCAGGCAGCCCCGTGTTCAGGACGCAGATGGCCAGAGACCGAGGGCCCTTGGTTCCCAGCAGCAAGACTGGATTCCACCTACACCTGCATCACTTGGAGATGGTCCCCCGGTGAGCCCGCGGATGAGGACGCAGCCCGGCCGACCCCCTGGGAGAAGCCTGCGAGATCCCGAGCGCCTCATCCCGGACTCCAGCAGAAACCGTGACCATAAATGTGGGTGTCTGTGTGTGGGGTCAGTGGTGAGGCGTCAGAAGGCGATGAGAATGAATCATTCTCAACTTGAAGGCCGTGCAGACACGGCCACGGCTGGAACTGGCCGGGAGCTGTTGTTTGCAGACAACACGGTGCCGAGTCAGGACCTGACGCCAAGCATCCTAAATATCATGCAATATACATTCGCTAGTGTACATAAAGCACAGTGTGAACGGTTACTATAAATCATACAAGCGTCTCAAGTAAGCTTACAATAAACAACAAGAGACAGAGATATAAAGGGAACTAAAAAACATGGAAAGTTTGGAAGAAAACCTTTAGAACACCTCATAAAGAAGGAGATGGAGAAGGCCTCCTCCGGAGAGGAGTTTGCGAGCCAGGTACAAAACGCGTCCCGCTTTAGGAAGCCGGCGCCCGAAGTTGCTGTTTCCTTAACGTGACCGCGTGCACGTCCTCTGCCATGGTCCTCTGTCTAAACCGGCAAAAGACAAATATGGTAGCAAGTCCTTTAAAGTAGATACATTATTTAATTAATCTGAAAAGGAGAAAATCTGTTTGAAAATCTTCGCAGCGACAAGCGTTGCAAGTTTTGCAGCGGCTCTGATTCCCACACCCAAACACTGGCGGTGTGTTACCCTCATTGTTGGCTTTCGTGCCACACACATCCTGAGACCCCACGTAGACAGTGCACATCGGTGGGTTTCAGTGCTTGCCGAAGAGTCTTCTCTGCTGGCGATTAAAGTCAGTTGTGTAAGAGAAACCGGACGAAAGGCGTGCGTCGTGGGGCGTTGCTAGGGCTCCCGCAGGGCACCGTGCCTGTGCATGGACAAGGTGCCGGGGCTGTGTGGCCCCAGGGAACGTCCCATGGAAGCCACAGAACTTTGCATGGAAGCTTTGGGGACCCGGAGCACGGGAGGGCAGTGCCGGAGGGGCTGAGGCAGGGCTGCAGAATCCAAAGGGACGGCGGGATGTCGGGATCTGCAGAAGATGTGCAGAGTGGGGGCCGTGGCTGTGTCTCCATGTTGTGAATGGCCGGGGACCAGGCGCCGTCCTGCCTCATCAGAGGGATCATGGACCCCTCGGTCCCTGAGAAGTCCCGACATGGGTCACTCGGTGGAGCCCTTGTGGGGAGGGAAGACTGGGTCACTGGGCAGCTGACACTGTGTCTGTAGGGGTGCATCTGACTCACATGTGGCTGTAGGTATTCTGGTCCTGGCTTCTCAGGGGACCTCTGAACACACGAGCGACTTTCATTTCTGTTTCTTCCTTTCTCTTAAGGAAAGCAGCACTTCACCACATAGACCTTGTCTGTCTTATCCTCGGTCGGCACTGCCTGCTCTCTGTCCCCAAGGGCCCGTGGGCCGTGAGGCAGGGCACAGGGGTGTCATCGTCCAGTGAGTGCTGGCTGGCACATGCCAGGTCATAATGATGGGTCTGTGATGCTGCAGGAGAGTGCAGGCGGGTACAAGAAATCTTTCTCTGGGTGATGGTGTCGAAGACACAGCCTTACCAAGTGGCAAACTTGAGGACGAAGGGAAGTCTGGGCGCTCCTGGGTCTTTGGGGGACAGGTGACATAAGCGGTGAGTCCGCACGTGGTCGGCCCACACAAATCTCCACCTGCAGGCACGTTTTCATCTACTGAGATGTAAACCAAGGTGCTTTTGGTCAGTCTCTCTGCCAGTAGCTTAATGAAGACACGGCATCACCCTTGAAAACGACCTAAAGAACATTAACGTGTGCAGGACAGGAAACTAGTTTTCTCCTGCTTCTTTATAATGCAGTAGGAACGGAAACACATTCTCGGGTCTGCAAGCAGAATTGGAGGGAATGAGGCAGCCAGTCCGTGATTGAGCCAGTCCTCATTCATGGCTTCTTGATGTTTCCAACGGTTTCTGGTGACCGAGACTCGGGATCACAGTCTGAGAAGATAATCACAGGAGGTCTGGAGACAGCCCCCAAGCCAGCAGCAGCGTCAGAGGGGTGGTCCTAGCGCCGGCCCCCCAGCGTCCCAGGCGATGCTTATGGTCTTCCCTGGGGCGACCAGTCCCCTGGGAGCCAGGACGTACCCCACAGTCTGCTGCAGAACTTTCAGACTTCGGTTGTTAAAGCCCTACTAGAGGCCACGGTTTCTCCAGTGTTTCAAGAGTAACCCCTTCTAAGGATCAGAAATCCAAAACAGGTTTTCTGAGTGCACAGACTCCGTTCGTTGCACTGAAAGATTCTGACACATTGTGAAAGCCACCTTTCCTCCTAAAGTATAAAAATCATGGTGTGTTTCCTGCAGCCCTTCACACCAAGACGCTACGTGGGGGAAATTACCGGAGTTAAATCAGGCTCTCTGGACCACGGACCTCCTCCTCCCACAGGTTAGATTAATACGCATGGGCGTGCAGACGTACATCCGCTCCGAACTTGTAGGTGACGCCAGATACTAGCTTTGTGGGTCCATTCGTTTTACTGAACGAGATTTGAGGATCTTGATTGAGATTCACTTAAATCAACTGACTAGAAGCAGAAGACACCGGCATGCTTACGACTTAAGAGCTCATGAGGCAAATCTTTTAATGGAAGCAATCTACTAAGCAGAACCCACACACGGATGGATGCTTACACACTCGAGAACACCAGACATTTTCACGTGGTAGGCACCGACCATCCTCCAAGAAAAGGCTCTAAAGAAACATTTGGAACATCAGAGACAAAGGGATGATGCAGTTGTGTCTGCTTTCTCAAAGAAAATAGCGCTGGACTTGCTCGCCCTGGCCGTAGAAGCTACAGAAGAAATACATCTTCAGACATAACACAACTGAAACACATCAAGACTTACTAAACATGATCTAAAAAGATTATTTGAGCCAAATATTTATAAATTTGCCACTTCCAAGCATTTATACCTCTGGGTCCTGATGGAACTTATGGAGGACCATTGCCTGGCTCCTGGTCCAACTGTTTTGTCTCCGTTTTTACAGGCAGCTAGCTCTCAACGCTCTGAATGTTGTCCCAAAGTACAAAGTTACTAAAATACATACAAGGTTATTGAATCAAGCAATCACTGAATCTCTTTTACAAGAAGCCCTAAAAGTTGTAGGATTTCTTCCCCAACTTCTCTTCCAGCTGTTGGTTCAGCCAGGAATGTGAGCCTCCAGGTGTGTGGGACCCAACAGCCTCCTGCTCCTGGCGGAGACGGTTTTCCTTGCCCCATGACACCACTTGCAACCGCCATCTGTAAGCCCATCCCGCCTTGGGGAGCGGCCAGTCATCAATGAAAACCTAGTTCATCTGATCGCGTCACGTTATTTCGAGACACACAGCATTTCCACCTCCCGTGATAAAGTATTCATAACAAGGATGTGAAATATCAAAAATGCCATAATTTCTGGCTGATGCCTGAGATGGTTGCCCAATGCTCGGTGCTGAGTGCTCTTCAGAGTGTTTTTATCTGTGTCTCTATTTAGCTATTTTGCTGACAGCTTCACTGATCAGTGTTGGGTGCCAGGATCTCCCGACTGTTCCATTTCCACATGTGAGTCGATGGAGGGGACCTGGTACTATCCATTTCTGGCCACAGTGTCACTTATTGTATTGATCCCAATTAAAATCCCATAAATCCTTTAGCTGAAATATGATCTAACCCACTCTTCCTCACTCTGTACGTGTGTGTTTCTAATGCAAATGTAGGTTTGACATTTCTGTTATTTCATTTCATCCGTTTTGCCCCCTTGATCTCATCTCTGCGGTGGTCATGAGCCAGGACTATCACTTGACATAGACTCGGCTTCCTGGCTTTGTGTTTCCCGAAACTTGGATAAACGTACTGGTCATGTCCTAACATAAAACTGTTCACAAAAGTGAGTGAACAGGATTAGCAAGGCTCTCCAAGGAAAACCCTAATTCTGCACCGGGGTTTCCGGGGACAGCTGTCCGGGCTGCACCAGGGTCTCTGGGGACAGTCGTCCAAGCTGCATGGGGATCTCCGGGGACAGCTGTCCAAGCACATGAAAATCAGCCAAACTACATTACCATTTGGCCCAGATGGAAAACTGGACCTGTCAGGAGGGAGATGTATCAAAAAGGTACATCAATTCTTGGAGGTCTGTGATTTGGAGCGCTTTAACTACACCCACCTCTGGCCGTGAAAAACCAGGCGGGTTATACAGGGAAACACATGGCCCAGCAACACACAAATGCATGTGTCACAACAGTAAACCCGGCGAGTTTACTCAGGTCCAAGTCAAGAGTCTTGAAATAATATGAAAATGTCACGTGGAAGCACAGGAATTGAGACCAGCTGCACGTGTAACATCTGGGAGAACTACCTGGGGACCAGCTGAATGTCACACAGAGTGACCAACGACCCTGGGGGCAAACAGGAAGACTGGGGTGTCCCTAGGAAAATGTGCCAGGCACAGGGGCACTGAAAAAAACTGTTCTTGTATCTTATATGCAGAAAGCTTGCAGGGTTCCCTATTTTTACCTTCGTTTAGTTGAATGCTTCATTCTACAAATAAACTGAGTCCTGAGGCACTTCATTTCCAGAACCAAGGATCCACAGGAGAACCACATCGTTCTCTGAGGCTCCTTCACTGAGTCCAAAGGTGGGAGTCCCTACTGCCAGCGCCTGGGACCAGTTACCAGGGGAAGTGATGTCCACAGGTGATCTGTTGGAAAAGTGAGACACGGTAACTCTTGAACGCGGGGTTTATGTTAGGATGAGACTTCCCTCAACAACTATAATAACTATATAACTCAATGACTATATATAATTATAATTATAATAACTACAAATACTCATTTACCAGAGTGTGATAAATATTGTCAACGTTACAGAAAATAAAAGAAAATAAAGGATGCGTTAAAGCTTGGGGTTTGAGCCTGGGGTTGGGAGAGGTCTCGAAGTGAAGCCAGGACCAGACCCACAGAGAGGAGGGGGAGGGCCGGTGGCACCCGGGAGCCTGAGCCAGTGCCCTGCTCCTCTGGGGCTGAGGGACCGAGGGGAAAGCGTGTGCAGTCAGACAACTTAGAATCTAGACGTTATTTTTCTTGACAGAAGGGAGGAACAGCTAAAGTTTTGGGCTTTGTGCCTTGGATAGGAAGAGGACTCCAACCCCTGGGTGGGGGATGGTGAGGTCACAGTGAGGACACCTCGTTTGTGGCCAAGCCACACCCACACGGATGTTAAAGATCACAGATATACCTGAACGTGACCAATAACCTAACCTGCAGGGGGTATTTCTGAGAGGCCCAGGCACTTTCCACTTCTGAAAGTAAGGGGAAGTGCCGAGTTCATCCTCATCAAAACCCAGCCATCCTGGATTCGCAGAGGCACGTGTTCTAGGTGGCATGTGCGGGTGGCTCAGGCGAGTCTCCCTGCAGGAGGTGGCCCTTCTGCCCCGGCAGACCCGGGGCCCGGCCATCCGCTCCGAGCTGGGAGGCTGCGCCCAGGGAAACGTGCAGCGAGGGCAGCGTCTGGAGCCAGGCTCCGGTGGGCCCTGCCCTCGGCTCCCGGAGGCCTCTCTGTCCCGGCCGGGCCGGCCCTGGCCCCAGGCGCGCGGAGCTGGACCCGGTCCCTCCCGGGGCGGCTGCCGGCTCCTCTCCGCAATGACGGCGGGTCCCTGCTCCTCCGCCTGCCTCCGGAGGCCCCCGGCATCCTCCCCAGAGGCCGGGCGGCCTCACGCCACCACCACCCTTACGTCCTCCGCGGCCCCGACCCGGACGCAGCTTCCGTGAGGCCAGGCCTCTCCCGGCCCCTCTGCCGCGGGCGTGTGACGGGCACGCACTGACCGTTCTTGGGGACGTTCCGTGAAACGACCTCCTGCTCTTTCTGAAAGCCCACATGGGTCCCATCCAAGGCCTCCTTCCGTTAAATCTCAACACACGGCCGGCCCTTGTGACGTGCCGAGCGTCTCTCGGATTCTTGTGTGGAAGTCCTAACACCCGTTCCCCAGGCGTCGGGTCTGCAAGAGCTAATTAAGATCGTGGCGTCAGGAGGTGGGCCCTGCGTGACCTCGCATTTGCTCCATTCCGGGTAATTTGCAAAAGGAACGCTTCTCTGCCACGTGACTGTGGGGTCGGGACCGCTCTCACTGCGGGCTGCGGGTGTGCTCAGCCGGGACCGACGGAGGAGGAAAGGGGGAGGGGGAGGGGGGAGGGAGGAGGGGGAGGGGGAGGAGGGGGAGGAGGGGGAGGAGGAGGCGGGCCGGGGGAGGATGTGCTCACTTGGGGACCCACCGTAGGAGGAGGCCGGCCGAGGAAGTTTGTGCTCAGCGGAAGCGGAAGCAGCTCCTGGAGGCCCCGCCCTGCCACGTGCCCGCCCAGGCCTGGCTCCAGCCTCTCCGAAAGCACAACCGGGAGTCCTGCTCCCAGTTCGCTGGCCCCGCGAACCCCGAGCACCCTCAGTCCTGGTGCGAGAAGTGTCGCTGAGAGGTAGCGAAGAAGCGGGTTCCATGCCTGGTGTCGGGCCCTCGTGGACGTTTCTTCCGGGGGGTGCACGAAGGCGACATGAATCTTGCGCTGGAAAAACAGCCAACGCCTCTCCGGGTGTGGACCGGCCTGGTTGCAGAGGCGCAGGGCTGACGGCTTCGTTTGCGCTCGGCTGACCGTCTCGGGGGGATCAATGCCCCAGCACAGGCCCTGCTCGCGGTGTTGCGGGAGCACGTTATCCTTCTGAGTCATCGTGGGGCTGTCTTCAAGGGCACTTATACAGGGAGCACCTTAACTTCAGCCCGCACAGGAGGAGGACGCACTGATCCATACACCGACTTCTGGCCCCAAACACCGCACACTCGTCTGTGGGTCGCCTGTGAAACCGAGGCTGCGTGTCTGAGCTGGACTCTGTAGCCATCCAGGGCTGCGGAGGTGAAGTCATAGGGGGCGAAAATGAGGCTTCGAGGCAGAGGAACAGTTGTGCCTCTGCTGCTCCCTGTCCCCGGCGCCACCCACAGGGCAGACACGCCACCTGGACCGGATGTGGCACGGGCCCAGAAGGGGGCCTGGGGTCTGACGCTGGAGTCCGGACTCGGAAAACAGAGAGCCCAGGGCCGACCGCGTTGGGCGTGCAAGGATGTGGTTGTGTCCTCAGATTCCTCTGCATGGATCTCCTGGCGAAGTGACGTCAGCTTTGAAAATCAGGGGTGCAGGGGGAGGAGGCAGGAGGGAGGGAAAAGGAAGAGGGGAAGGAGGAGGTGTAGGAGGAGCAAAGTTAGGAGCGAGGGAGCCCGAATCTGAGGGGACGTGGGGGCTGCAAGGGTGTGGGGAGGAGGGGGGGGGGGTGGGAGGGAGGAAGACCCTGCCACTCCCCTAGTCCCAGAGCTTGCCCAGCAGGAGTAAGACTGGCCACGGGATTCCCAGTTGGGAGGCCTGGGCTTAAATCCCAGTCACTATGCCCGTCAGTTGTGAGGCGACAAAAGACACAGAACTGGTTGAACTTCCTGCCAGGTGCCTGTAATGGTGTCTCAGTGTCCACGTCTGTCTGCATCCATCCAGCCACCTAATCATCCCTCGGTCATCTGTTATGTATCATCTCATCTGTCAATCATCTATCATCTGTCATGTCTCATCTGTCTATCCTCTATCGATCATCTGTCTGTCATCTCTCAATCATCTGTCAGGGACTTCGGGGTGTATCTGTAGGAGTCACAATTTCTCCATGGTCAGTAAAAATGTCAGGGAAACATACAGGACTCCACTTTGCAGGGCTGAGCAGAACCACCGCCTTTATGATATATCTTGTCCTGTAATACTTTGCGTGTGAACATCTTGTTTCCCCATAAGGACTGTGACTCTTGAGGTGCGAATCGGGCTTTCTTTGCCTCATTTCTCTGACAGGCACCAGCGTGCATATGTGGCTTTTGGTTGAAGAGTCTTTTAAAATATATCTGAAGTTCATTTGCAGGAAAAGGATCTGTAAGCACCAAGCCCCAGAAGATCCCTCACCCCCACAAAGACTAGTTTTGAATGTCAGAAGATATTTTCCTTCACGGATAACAAAACCATTGCCATGTATTTTCACTTTGCCTAAGTAACCTAAACACCCTCATCCCGGATGCCAAGAAGGACACTTACCAGTTGCTGTTTCGATAAAAGCGGGACACGTAGATAACTACATATACGACGAGGACCTCGTGCTGCACTGCGCGACAAGAATGCAGCCTCCGCCTCCTGTCACGGTCTGTGATGACTCAGCTCTCTCCACAGTTCCCGTTAATGACCCGCTAATAAAATGGCTGCAATCTTGCCTGAGAAATATGTTGCCAGCTGATTCATGTTTTTATACCTACAAAGATAAATGTCATGCTGTACTAATGGAAAGAGAGATTACTCATATTTATGAGATTTTTTTTTCCAGGAAAAAAGAACTTTTCAAAATGCTTTCAAGAACCATATTGAATTCACTGTATTTTTTCATAAGTAGAAATCATGGCCCAAAGTAGACATCACTGATTGCATCGCATATTTTCCATGAAATACTGCTAGTTTCACAGGACAAAAGAAGGTCCAGAGCCTGTTTTGAAATATGCATCCTCCATAGTCAGAGATAAATTGAAGGTTAATCATACTGGTTTTTCATGAAGAATTGTTACAATAATGTTCTGGGTGGTTTCAGAGAAAATAATTCCACGATTGTTGAAATCTATGCACTTCCGCATTGTATGAGTATTTCTTAGAACAAGTTAAACTCTAAGCTCTAAGAGAAAAACTGAGGAATTTTATGCCCAAACTCCTGAAATCCATACTCATATGGCACACTTCAGTGACAGTTAGGACTTCTAATGTTTTGTGAAAATACTAACAGAATAAATGTTCACCGTATTTTCATTATAAGTTGTAAAAGACATTTTTACCAAATCATTATATTCCTTACAAAATTAAAAAAACCCCTCTCATCATTAGGTTTAAAAGAAAGCCGCTTGGCAGTGTCTACTGAGTAACCCTTTATTTCTTTCACATTTTCCCTTGTGCAAAGATGCCGTAGAATCCTGTTATGGGACAACTTGGAAGGTATTTTCAGATGACCGAATATTTCATGTTTCTCCAGAGGAGGTAGAACAGTGTTATTACCCCCCCGTCCAGACAACACTTTGAAAGGCTTACTACCCTGCAAACAAGGACGACAGAAGAGGACGTCGCCCAGCAGGGGTTTTCAGGAACACGGGACAGGCCATCGACACAGAGCAAGCCAGCGAGCTAATGGAGAAGGGGTGCAAGCAGATTAGAATTTCACCAAGAAATACGATCCTTGCAATTAGTGAGCGCTTGCCCTGTGCTAGAGCTCCGTGCACGGCAGCTCGTGTGTTAGGTACCTGAGTGTGAAGATACCCAAACCGTGCTGCACGCACGAGGGGTGAGGGGGCGGCAGAAGGCTTGTGGTCAGCCGGGTGGGTGGTGCTACAGCGTCGGGAAGATGACGTCAGCGGTCAGCGGGTGGGTGGCGCCGTGGCCTCAGGAAGGTGACGTCAGCGGTCAGCGGGTGGGTGGTGCCGTGGCCTCAGGAAGGTGACCTCAGCGGTCAGCGGGTAGGCAGTGCTACAGGGTCGGGAAGGTGACTTCAGCTGTCAGCCGGTGGGCAGCGCTGTGGCCTCGGGAAGGTAACGTCATTGGTCAGCGGGTGGGTGGCGCCCTGGCCCCGGGAAGGTGACGTCAGCGGTCAGCGGGGAGGCGGTGCTACAGCGTCGGGAAGGTGACGTCAGCGGTCAGCCGGATGGGTGGGCGGTGCTACAGCATCCGGGAGGGGACGTCAGTGGTCAGCGGGTAGACGGCACTGCAGCGTCGGGAAGGTGACGTCTGCGGTCAGCGGGTGGGCGGTGCCACGGCATCAGGAAGTGACGTCAGCTGCTGTAAGGGCAAGCCCGCCCCGCGTGGTGGCCTCCGGCCGCAGAAGCCGAGTCACCCTCTGTGCACCGCATGGCTGGCCTGCTGGGTGGCCTGGCCACTCCGTGCACGGGGAGAGGTGACATGGATTTGCTGACTCGGTGGCCTCACCGCCGCCCACCAGAAGCGCACCAGTGTCCCTTTCTCCCTCTCCCCACAAAGGGAAACCTGGTCTGCTCTTGTCTAAGGCAGACGCCCTCAGCCCAGCTGCGGCACCCCGCCCATCCCGGGGTCATGCGCCACCACGTGCCACCCGGTCAGCGGCCCGGGATGAGGCCCCCTGCTCGCCGGCCTCTGACTCCAAAAGCAAGTTTCTGCCCCTTGGCAGGCAGAGGAAGGGCTGGGTAAGTGACAAAAACTCCCAGAACACAGAACAGGCACAGAGGTCCTGCGGGGCGGGGGCGGGGAGGCGCTGCCGGCACGGGACACGCACGTTCACACTGGGCCCCGACTGGGCCACGGAGACCTACGCAGCGAGGAAGGACCCCCAACGCTTACCCTGCCCAGAGCCTCATCAGATGACCATCGGACGCCGTCCGGCGTCCTGGCAAGAAAGCGTTTTTTGGGGGGGGGGGGGGTTGGGAGGGCGAGCCAGGCAAGTTCCACACTAAGTCTCGACAGCAGACCCAGAGCTCCTCTTCTGTTTTCACGTGAAATTCACCGGGAAGAAGAGTTCTGCCTCCGCTTGGCCACACTGGGTGCGAGAGGGCAGAGCTGCAGTGATTTCTGCGGTGAAACCCCCTCCCTTCTGCAGCCTCGCGGCCCCCGGGCTCCAGTCCTCGTGCAGGGTAGACACGCGTCGGTCACACACTGACTACACCATCCGCGTCCATGAATGACAAGACTTCATTCTTGAGCCCGTGGTAGCGTCTGAGGGGGACGTCACCTTACCAAAACTCAACTTTGATGATTACTGTCTTACTTTTCCCTAAGGTTTTCTTAATCCAACATCCTACCCCGAGGATTTGCTCCCACAGCCACCGCAGGGGCCCAGAGTGACATCATTCCTTCTCTCCGTCTGGGGCCCGCCCTCTGCTGCCTGACTTCTGGCATCCGAGGACACCGATTTCAAATGTTCCGTCCCATTTTCTGGATGTTTATGTCCCAAGATGAAGCTTGGCCCAGTCCCTCCATGTAGCTGGTTGCAGAGGTCTGTGTCTGCTACTTTTCAAATGAGAAAAAAAGCCCTGATGTTTTAGTTCCTTTTCGTAAAGACGTTTTTAGACAAATCTTTTAAATAGAACGAATAAACCAACGAACAATCTGGTCTTTCCATTTATAAAAATACATACATTATAGACCCTAAGATTTTCATTTGTCACCTGTTTTACTCTAAACACAGATGGTTCTTGGAGACAAAGCCACATGCCTGCCCGAATGGAATGCCCCATCCTGGCGTGTTCATCAGGGATGAAACGTAGTAAGTTTTTCTCTATTTTTTTTTTGAGGAAGGGGAGGGAGAAACAATAATGCAGGTGATTTCTTATCTAAGTTTTAAGGAAACCTACAGCACAGCCTTGGCCTCAATAAAATCTGTGTGCACACGTGTGCGTGTATGTACACACGTGTGTGCACAGGTGTGAGTGTACATATGTGTGCTTTGTGGGCACGTGTGTGCATGTGCATGTGTATGCACGTGTATGTGTGCCGAATGCACGTATATGCCTGCACGTGTGTGCACGTGTGTGCGCATGTGTGTGCGTGGGGTGTTGGGTGGGTTTTCATTTGTTTGCTGCGTTTTTCTCCACTATCAAAGTTTGTCGTTGAAACGTGTTACGGTCTGAATGTTCGCATCCCCCAAATCCGTATGTTGAAATCCTAGTGCCCTGGGTGCTGGTGGTTGGAGGTGGGGCCATGGGATCAGGTCAGGAGGCTCCACCCTCCCGGGGGCCTTCTCACCGCCCCTCCCATGCAGACATGGTGAGGACTCTGGGGAAGGATCCTCACCCAGCAGGATGAGGCCCAACCCGGGCCCAACCCGGGCCCCCCAGCCTCCAGCACTGAGACGTGAATGTCTACTCTGTATCTGACCGGGGGTGTGGTAGTTTGTCTTGCACCTGACTGGGCTAAGACAAAACACAGTGTGTGGTTGCAGCCTTAAAACTCCAGATATTTCTAGTAGGAGGATTGAAGTTTCTAAAAACGGCACATGTATAACAGGGGGCAGCTTCCTGTTGTGTTTTTCTCTCATCACATAAATTTCTCAGGCTGCCTTCCAGAACTCCCTGCAGCCAGTGGGTAACTCGTGTCATACAGCGTTGGGTGTGTACAGGATGTCAGGGTTCCTCCGAGCCTTCAGTGTATATTGTCCTCACTGGATTCAGTGCAGCAACAGACTGCCCATCTGCCGTTTGTAATGACTTCTTTCACTGGCTCGTGACCTTAAAGGTCAAGAAGAGAAGACGACACAGTTATTGATGTGTGTGTAATATACAGTTTATGCTCTAAATGAAGTGTGTAGGCTACATATGTGAATAGAGGTGTGGGAAAATAAATGTTCTATTTTGACTTGGATTTTCTTAAAAAAGAAAATTCAGTATTAAAAATATTTTTACAATGGATCCTAGAAATATTTGTTGCATAAGTAACAGATTTGTATCTAAATATGGTTTCATTGGAAAAACAATGTGAAATATTTTTGGCTTACATTTTCGCTTAAGGTTTTAATAAGAACACGTACTATCATTATCACTTCAAAAGTTTCATGTGAAGATTCTGAAGATGACAGGTGGAATTCAGAGGAAGGTATTTTTAGACAAGTGAACAAAGTTCAGCTGAAAATGTAATGCAGAAACAGAATTATTAGAGTCATTCTGCAGTTAATTCAAGTGTGTTTTAGAAGCACTTTGTCACATTAAACACAGCCTTTAGAGTCGTGTTTGAGTCTGTTGGAAGTTGTTCCTTTAGGTGTTCCAAGCGCCAATGTCGCGGGCACCTTGAACGATGTGCTCTGTGCACTGGAGTCATTCCTACTGCTCTGTCACGAAAGCCAGCACTGCACGCCTGCTTTAAGAAGCACACCGTTGCTTTCCCTGTTTCGCCTCTCACTGGAATTCTTGGGTCACCTCGCCCCAAACCTCCAGCCTCGGCTGACGAGTAGATGTTTTCCTGCTCATCCTGTCCAGCGTGTGGGACCCCAGGTTCCCAGTCCCGAGGTGGGCACTGAGGTTACGGGGTTAAGACATTATGGCCCATGATGTCCAGGTGTGTGCTCACGTGCCACGATGGGACAGGTGTGTGAGGAGCTGAGTCCTGAGCACATCGGCCTGGGAGGGGGTGTGATGAACACTCATGGGGGTGCTTCTTGGGCTCACTCATGGCTGGTCCTTCTCTCCTTGTGGGTGCGGGAAGGACAGCACCTCAGTCTGTCCGGGGAGTGACAGACTAGAATTTCTGAATATTTACCTTGGCCAGACGGTAAGTTTTACGTGGGTGGGAAAGTGCTTATTGTTCCCAACCGCTGTGTACCTGGCACCAGTCCCCGCGCCCACAGTGGGCACTGAAGGTGTTGTGGCGTTTGCTCTACTGATGGGCATTTGTGTGGACTCCAGTGTTTCTCCATCACAAACGGTATGGCGTCCTGCCTCAGTAGTGTCTGCGTGTGACGATCTCTGCGGGGATCGCACACGTGGGTTCGTGGAGTCAGCGCCTCTGCAAGGTTCTTCCCACACGTTGACCAAACCACGTTGACCCATTTGTGCATCTGCCTCGGCGTACAAAAGTGCCCATTTGTGGGGCGCCTGGGTGGCGCAGTCGGTTAAGCGTCCGACTTCAGCCAGGTCACGATCTCACGGTCCATGAGTTCGAGCCCCGTGTCAGGCTCTGGGCTGATGGCTCAGAGCCTGGAGCCTGTTTCCTATTCTGTGTCTCCCTCTCTCTCTGCCCCTCCCCCGTTCATGCTCTGCCTCTCTCTGTCCCAAAAATAAATAAACGTTGAAAAAAAAATTAAAAAAAAAAGTGCCCATTTGTGCACATCTTTACACCTGTTCATGTGGGCAAATCCTAGGCCCGTGAAATAACATCACATGGTTCTTTTGAGTTCTGTTTTATGCAAAATGTTAGTGAGGCTGACCGCCTTTCCAGAGGATTAACTGTGCGTTTCCTTATTACAAATTACCGTGTTCTGTGCGTTGTCCATTTGAAATATGTTGTCCATATTTCATGTCCATGTCCAAACTCTTTCTTGTTGCTATTATTATTTCACTTTGTCCCCGTGAAAATCACAGGTAGAAGTGGGCCCCCCAGTACCTCAGAATGGAGACAGGGTCTTCAAAGAGGCAAGTGAGTTAAATCAGGCTGTTTGGGGGCCCAAACAACATGACTGGGGTCACTATAAGGAAAGGAGACCGGGGCACAGACAGACATGTCTCCATGTGAATGAAGACAGTCGTCCACAAGCCAAAGAAGGAGGCCTCAGAAGGCACCAGTCCTACCTGGATCTTGGAGTTTCAGCCTCCAAACTGTGAGAAAATAAATTCTGTTTCTTATGCCCCTGGTCTGTGGTGCTTTGTTGTAAGACCCCTGCCCGGCCGACGAACATGCTGTGCAGTGGGGTTTCAGCACAAGCTGGTGATACTTTGATGTGTGTTGTGAGTATTCTCTCTTAATGTCTACTTTGGTGGTATCTTCTTTTTTATGGAATTTATTTTTAAATAGCTCATTTTTTAAGGTATTTATTTTGAGAGAGGGGGGAGGGACAGAGAGAGAGAGAGAATCCCAAGCAGGCTCTGCGCTGTCAGCACAGAGCCCAACATGTGGCTTGAACCCACGACTGTGAGATCATGACCTGAGCCGAAATCAAGAGTCCGACGCTTAACTGACTGAGCCGCCAGGCCCCCCCTAAATAGCTCATTTTATCCCCTTGTTCTGTGTGGCAACTCTGTCATACATCCATACACTATTGTTACATCTGTCTAGGTCATCTGTGTCCTTTTGCTGACCACCTGTTCCTTTTCTTATCCATGACATATCGTGTAAGTTGATAGGCCACTTATAATTCCTCCTGTTTGTTGGGAATCTTCCGTCTGACTCTTGGTCTCCCGAAGCTTTGGCCTCCAGCCACCATACCTCCATACAGATATTAAATTCAGTTGAAGTATTCTTTCAGCATCTTGTTGGAATTTTGATGGAAAACGCATCATATCATTAGATTAATTTAGGGACCACTGATACATGGACTGTGTTATGTCTTCTCATCTATACCCATTGTGTACATCCCCATATATTCAGGGTTTTTGTCTTTGAGAACTTTAAACTCTTTCTCTCTAAAGTTTTTGTACATCTTATATTAATATCATCATTTGATAACTTTTATTCTAGTATAAGCGGAATCTTTTTTCCATGAATATTCTTTTATTATTATTATTATTATTTTTTTTTAATGTTTGTTTATTTCTGAGACAGAGACAGAGCATGAGTGGGGGAGGGGCAGAGAGAGAGGGGGGACACAGAATCCAAAGCAGGCTCCGGGCTCCTAGCTGTCAGCACAGAGCCCAATGTAGGGCTCGAACTCACAGACTGCGAGATCATGACCTGAGCCGAAGTTGGACGCTCAACCGACTGAGCCACCCAGGCGCCCCTCCATGAATATTCTAATTGTTACTGTTGAAAATAAGTACAATGGCTTTTTTTAAAGTTTATCTAGTTTGAAAGAGACAGAGACCGCATAAGTGGGGGAGGGGCAGAGGGAGAGGGAGGGAGAGAAAATCCCAAGCAGGCTCCTCCCTCTCAGCACAGAGCCCTACACGGGGCTCAAACTCATGACCATGAGATTATCACCTGAGCTGAAATCAAGAGTCTGATGCTTCCATGACTGAGCCACCCAGGCACCCCCTTCCAAACGAATGGGTAAGTATCCAGTACGTTCTCTGTAACGAATGTTTATGTATACAGTAAGTACTCACTGATGACTGCTTAGGTATCCAGTGGGTAGTCACTGCAGGCACACCATCGCACAGCACACCTCTAGAACTTCCGAATCTTGCAGAACTGAAGGTTCACGCCCTCCGAACACGCCCCACTTCCTGGCGCCCGCCATTCCGCTCCCTGCTTCTGCGGGTCTGAGGACTCCAGGGACCCATGTAAGTGTAATCCCGCAAGATGTGTCCTCCTCGGCCCATTTCACCAGCATGACACCCTCCAGCTTCATCCGTGCTGTTGCCCATGGCAGGGTTCCTTCACTGTACAGGAGAAGTTACACCCGTGTGCGCACACACCACGTGCTCTTTATCTGTCCCCCCCACTTGGTGGACATTCTGTGGCTTCCCTGGTTTCAGTTCTTGTGGACAGGCATTGTCCGGGCATGGCCTTTTTAGGCTAAAGTAGCCTTGTATTGTCTTATGAATAGCTGCTCATATGCTCTTTGATATAAACCTCCTTTCATTTTAGAATCTTTCTTTAAAAACTGGTTATAATGATGATAATCAAAAGTGATATCATTTGAAGGGCTTTAGTCCAACGGCACTTTCAGTCTTCAGTGTCGATTTTGCTTGCGGCTGTATGCCTCCTGCTCGTCACTTGTTTTTACCCATTTTACTTCTGCAATTCCACTGTTGTCTCTTCAAGCCAGCTTTCTCTGTTGCTGTGTAATCCGTGGTGTTGTCATTTTGTATTTTATCTGACCTCCGAAACATCGCCTTGTATTTAATGTTGTTGAGAATGCAGAAAGCACTGTTGACTGGAATTCATTACTATCTCTACAGTACAAATCTGGGCATTTGTAAAATGATAAGTTGTAGCTCCCCGAAAGTCAAGCCATGTGAGTTTTTTCAAATTTAAATCCTGAAAATGGTGTTTCATTCTGTGTGGTTGGGAGTTGGATAAATGCTCTATGAATTTACTCGCAGCCACAAACAAACTATTCTTCCCTGACCTTCCTTCCTGTGTCACATTCTTCTTTTTTTTTAATATGAAATTTATTGTCAAATTGGTTTCCATGCAACACCCAGTGCTCATCCCAACAGGTGCCCTCTTCAGTACCCACGTTCTTTGTGCTAACTTCACCATGACTAAGAACATGCTGATGGAGCAGTTAAATTACTTTTGTTTTCATTTATTCCCTGTAATTGTGGCTAACATTTTTGAGTGATCGCTTTGTGCTAGACAAGACTCTGAGCGTTTTGTAGCTTGATGAGGAGATGTGAGAGCAAACCCAGAAAGACCAGGTGCTTTGCCCAAACCAACTCAGTAACTTCAAGAGGTGGGATTGAACCCAGGCATTTAGAGCAAAGCCCACAAGTTAGCCAACACATCTTAAGATTCCTTTGCTTATAAGATGTGGCTAGAAAATTAAAAATAAAGAGAACGCGAGGATAACTAATCATGGCAAAAATGGAAATAAAAACCAGTGATAATAACATTATCACTCAGAAGTATTTTTGGAAGTGCTGCTTTGATTTGGTAGAGAAGTGGAATCTCGATATTCAATGTGTAATGAGAACTCACTATTCAGCCCACACGGATGTACAACCGTCTCATTAATCTGCAGGCCTGTATGGCGTTAGAATTCTTTCAAATGAAAATGAAGTATTAACTGAGAATGAAAAGAAATCAGTGTCTTTCTCTGAAAGCAGGGACTGCTCAAACCTTTAAAAAATACAGTTTTGTATGTTTTCTGATACAAACTGCCATTTTCAGGAACTCGGTGCCGATGCAACATTTGACCAAACAATCTCACAAATGACTATTCAGAGCTCACCGTGCGCTAAGCCTTTTATGTGGACTTTACATCTGTTTTCAATGAAAAAGTCAAGGCTCAGAAAGTTCAAATCTAAATGCCAAGGTCACGCAGCCAGTGGATGAGGATTCTCAAACCCAGCCTGAATCTCATGCTCACATCCTTGCACACCGCACAGCTTTTCACGGATTGTAAGTTCCAGAATTCGCTCCCGCTCTACTTTCTAGAGCTGTCTGTGATGTGGCTGCTTTGGTGACCTGAGAGGATTCCTATGGGTTCCTGAGGCTGACCACAGACCCTGAATCGGGGCTCCCGGGCCCGTCCAGCGTCTCCTGAAGGGACGGTGATGCTCGTGTGCCACCAGCATTGAGGGGGTGGAGGTGCTCACACGCCCTGGGCATCGGTGGAACGGCACTTCCCGAGAGCGAGGCAGGAAGGACCAAGTGTCAGCCACTCCTCACTGCGGTGGGAAGCACACTGGCCGCAGAGTCGGAGAAGGGCCAGATCCGAAGCAGCCGCTGCCAGCAAAGCGGGCTCAGTGTGAGAGCCCCCGCCGTGCGTGTACCCGGAGCACGGTTGCACCCACTGTGCTGAGCGTGCCGTGTGGGGACCCACCTGGGCTGAGCCTCCGGGTCGTGGGAACAGGAGTTTCTGTGTGTAACGGCTAGGGGTCAGCCGGGGCTGCAAGCTAGCCTCAAGGGAGATGTCATATGTTTTCAGTAAAAGGTGTGTGTGTGGGGGGGGGGGGTGTGGGTGTGTGTAATAAACTCTTGGAAGCTGAGAACCACCTTATGCTCTCGTATTCAGTACTTTGCCTTGTTGTTTTGTTGATTGTTTTCCTTCTCTGTGCGGAAGATTTTTCTTTGGATGACATCCCAATAGTTTAATTTTGCTTTTGTTTCCCTTGTCTCAGGGGCCAGATCCAAAACACCCTATGATGTCACTCATAGGTGGAATTTAAGAAACAAAAGCAAATGAACAACATGATGGTTACCAGTGGGGAGGGGTTTGGGAGGTGGGGGAATAAGGATGATGAGCCCCGAGTCACGGGTAGAACTGTTGGGTCAGCGTATTGTGCATCCAAAACCAATTTGACACTGCATGTTAGCTATGCTTGGATTAAAAATTTTTTTAAATGGTTATTCATGTTTTGAGAGAGAGAGAGAGAGACAAAGCATGAGCAGGGGAGGGGCAGAGAGAGAGGGAGACACAGAATCCAACGCAGGCTCCAGGGTCTGAGCTGTCAGCACAGAGCCCGACATGAGGCTTGAACTCATGAACTGTGAGATCATGACCTGAACCGAAGTCAGATGCTTAACCAACTGAGCCCCCAGGTGCCTATACTGGAATTTTTAAAAACTTGAAGAAAAAAGAGTCACATCACGAAAGCAGAACAGTTCTCGTCTGAAACATTCAGCATGAAGGCAGCTTCTAAAATCAAAGGAAAACTTCAGCTGTGGGTTTCCCGTAGGACCAGGCAGCATGGTCCCATATCTTCCACTTTCTAATTAGCTGCAGAACACCCAAGTTCACCCATAGAAATGGTCTCCTAAAGTAGAGATATTTTTCTAATAAGTTGAGACACAAGATGTTAAAGCCACATTAAAATCTATAATTAATAAAGGTACCATGAGCTGAATTTCAATAAAGGCATTGACTCCACTTCTGAGTTATAAATTAGGAGGTCAAAAGCTTTTCACGAATTAAACTCCAAGAGAGGAAAGTGACATTGGGAGTACATATTTCAGAATCGTTTATGTCGCCTAAACATTGACCATTTCTGTTTGCTACAGAAAAATTAGTGTGTCAGGTATGATTACTGAGGAAGCAGAAGCCAATGTCATTTCCTCCCGGCCAGCGGGGGCCGAGCGTCCCGCAAGCCGGGGGTCTGTTTCAGTCACGAAGTCTCTAATATACATCTCCTCAAACATTGCTTGTCCTTTAAACAGTGGGGTTGTTCTTTGAACTGAAATAATTAGCATATAAAGGGCAAGTCTTCTGTTTAAAGGAACTTAACGCATTTCAGATGACATCCCCTAGAAGTGACCTTGGTTCCACCATGCCTTCAAATCAGGGTGTCTCTGCCAGGATGCGCTTTGCTCTTGAGATAAAGGCAAGGCGTTGCTCAGATGTGGAGGAAACCTTCGCGGCGATCCCGGCCTAAAGACTCACGAGTGTGTTTTTAATCAAGATCACAAGGAACGCTGTTACTGTTTTATTGTACTGATCTGCAGAACTCTAATAATCACCTAAATTAATTTTGTTAAACTTTTGATTCCCAGTTTTCCATTTATTTCAGTGTTTCAGAATGCTCTTTTGCCTTTCCGCACAAGGGGAGAGCACAGCCTTGACGGCCGTCGGGGTCTGTGGCTCTCCTCATCAGCATCAGTCCGTGTCGGCCCAGGCCCTGCGCACCTGCCCGTGACCTTGGGCACCTGGCTTCCTGCCCCCAGCCTTCAGCATCAAGCAGATGTAAAATTCATGTCCACAAAGATGATGATGTTTTTGAGGTTTAAATGAGTGAATGATTGCTACAAATAAAGAGAACTAATAATAATAACAGGCAGATTCTAATCCTTTCCTGTGCCTTTGTCGTCAGGTCTTGGAGCTTAGGATATCAGGCAAGCTATGTTCATCTTCCGTGAACTCCACAGATTGGCCCCTGCACACAAGCTTGGCTTTCCAGATGCGGGAGGATGAGGGTCGTGGGCCTGTGATGCTGGGGGGACCGGGCGCCGGGATACGGGACGATGAGGGTCGTGGGCCCGTGATGCTGGGGGGACAGAGCGCCGGGATACGGGACGATGAGGGTCGTGGGCCCGTGATGCTGGGGGGACAGAGCGCCGGGATACGGGACGATGAGGGTCGTGGGCCCGTGATGCTGGGGGGACCAGGCGCCGGGATACGGGACGATGAGGGTCGTGGGCCTGTGATGCTGGGGGACCGGGCGCCGGGATACGGGACGATGAGGGTCGTGGGCCCGTGATGCTGGGGGGACCGGGCGCCGGGATACGGGACGATGAGGGTCGTGGGCCCGTGATGCTGGGGGGACCGGGCGCCGGGATACGGGACGATGAGGGTCGTGGGCCCGTGATGCTGGGGGGACCGGGCGCCGGGATGTGGTGGTGTTTGTTCTCTGCACTTCCCGTGTCTCGTCGGGTCGTTTGCTGTCTTACTTCAGAGATTCATTTTGCCCCGTTCTCTCCTCCTGCTCCAACCGCACGCGTGTCCCTGGGTGTCTGGGCCTCTGTCCTCTTCATTCTTTTGCATCTGGAAAGTTCCTATTGACCTCCCGTCAGGCTCCCCGATTCTTTCATGGAATGTGTCAAGTCAGCTCCTGAGGGCACCGAAGGTACTTCTTTTGTGTCACCGTGTTTTGAGCCCTGGTGTCCCTCCCTCTCCCCCCTGCCCCCGTGTGTATACACATGGCACTCATCTGCCTGATGACGACCCCCTTGGCGTCGCAGTCTGTCCCTTTTCCCCACTAGAGACCCTCACGCGTGCGTCACACTTGCACCCCGTGCCTCGTATGGTCACTCCGACTGTGTCCTCTGGCTCTGGTTCTCATGATCGCTGTGTGTCTTCGGAGTGTGGCTTCTCCTGCCCTTCGGCTCGCCTGATTCGTTCTTGTTGGACGTCACATGCGTGGAGCAGGGCCGTGGGCTCAGGGCGCTGTGCTGTGTGGCTGGAGCTCTGTCATCTCAGCCCCGGGGCCTGTGCTTTGCTCCCCACACTCTGCATCCTGCCACCTCCGACTGACCCTCTGTCCCCGCGCCGAGGGGCTGGTCTGTAACCTTCTGACTGACCCTGCCTTCCCGTGGGCTGCGTGTTGGGGGGTGTTTCTGTGCCCCTCCAGGAGACCCCAGCCCCCATTCCCCTCCAGCCACAGCGTCCGCCTTCTATTCCTGTCCCCCATGGACATTTCCCCCCTTTTACTTCTCCCCAGGGAGGGAGAGGGTTCTGTGTCTCCTCGGGTAAGCTCTGTCCCTGGGATGCTGTAGACACGGTCTGGGGGGCCGCTCCATGTCCTGTCCCCCTGTCCCAACCCTTTTGGAGCCACAAGGCCACGAGAGCTTGGCCCAGTGCAGTGGCCCATCCGCATCACTGGTACTGTTTCTACCCCTCGTGGTTTCTGCGGCCGGTGAGTAGCCCTCAGCTGCTGTCCCCCTCTGATCTCAGGGTGTGCTTGCCCCGTGGCCCTGGTTCTCTGACGGTTGACACTTGTCCCCCAGAACCGGGATGTGGGGGCTGCACTGATGGACTAGATGTGCAGAGTCCCCATTTTCACGGGGCCTGACAGCGGAGAGCTAAGAGGGAAGAAAAGTCAGCGAGTGGCTCACGAGGAGTTAAGGCTGTGATGGGACGTGCTACCCGTGGGAAACGGTGGAAATCGCAGATCCCCAGGCAGCGTCTGCTGTAGGCAGGTTCTGGGGGAGGCTAAGCTGAGCCGGAGGGACAGACAGACCTGGTGCAGCGAGGGGGCTGCAGGGGCAGAGAGGGAGCTGTTCTGCTGCACAGCCGCTGGCGGCTGGAGGCGGATTCTCGCGTAAAGTCCTCGCGCAGGGACTCGTCTGATGACCCAGTTATGGGCCGAATGGTGTCCTCTAACTTCGGTTTCTGAAGTCCCCAGCACCTCAGACTATGGCTGCGTTTGGAGATGGGGCCTTTAAAGAGGTGACTGAGGTTACCCGAGGTCATCAGGCTGGACCCTGGTCCCATCTGACTGGTGTCCTCAGGGGAGACGTCTGGACACAGGCAAGGGGTCGGTCGCCAGGCAAGGGTGAGGGCGGTTGCCCACAAGCCAAGTGGAGAGGCTTCAGGGGAGACCAGACCCGCGGCCTCCAGGACCGGGAGAGCCGCTGGATGAGCCACTGGACGTGGACACGGTGGACGTGGCGCTTGGGAAGTCCCGTCGTCCGGCCAGGACTCCCGAGCCGGCTGGAGTGTGGCCTCTGGCATTGCCTGAGCCTCTGGTGCTGACCCTGGCTGGTTCAGGAGCCCGACGGGGGCACCGTCAACTGTGCGGAGACCCTCGCGCCCAGGTGTGTGGAGTGTGGACGGCAGGGAGTGGGGGGAGGCAGAGGCCCGAGCCCAGGAAGCCTCCCCGCCGAGCCGCTGACCTTAGTCAGGAGGTGTGGATGGTCCTGCCCGCGCTCCTGCTGGCCCCTGAGTGTCGGGTTTGTGGGTCTTCATTTTACTGTGAAATGTGACTGTGTTTGGTAAAATGTACACTTTATGCTGCTCTCAGAGTTGTTTACTTCCAGGAAGAGGCAGCAAGGTCCTGCAGCAGGACTGTATTGAAGGGGTCTGCTAGGAGGCCTGGGAAGGTCACGTCCTTCCGTCAGCCCGGTGGGCTTCCCTGGGGCCAGGTGAGCCCTAGGTGGGAGGGGTGCGGTGGGGGCACTCCGGGGGGGCGTCGGCGCGAAATCTTTTCAGACCAGCGGGTGTGACAACCACTCCTCAGTAGGAGAGTCCTATGTCCCCTCACCCTGGGTGAGGAGTGCGCCGGTCTCAGGGGAATCCAAAATTCAGCAGAGATGAGTCCTTCTGACAGAAACCAGGCGTGAGGGCACCGCGCTCACAGGGGTGAGGCGTGACATGCGCTGCGCTCGCAGGGGTGAGGCCTGACAGGCTCTCTGCTCACAGGGGTGAGGAGTGATGGGCACTGGGCTCACAGGGGTGAGGGGTGACAGGTGCTGTACTCACATGGGTGAGGAGTGACGGGCGCCGTGCTCGCAGGGGTGAGGGGTGAAGGGCGCCCTGCTCCCAGGGGTGAGGGTGAAGGGTGCTGCACTCATAGGGGTGAGGTGTGACAGGCTCTCTGCTCACAGGGGTGAGGAGTGATGGGCACTGGGCTCACAGGGGTGAGGGGTGACAGGTGCTGTACTCACATGGGTGAGGAGTGACGGGCGCCGTGCTCGCAGGGGTGAGGGGTGAAGGGCGCCCTGCTCCCAGGGGTGAGGGTGAAGGGTGCTGCACTCATAAGGGTGAGGTGTGACAGGCTCTCTGCTCACAGGGGTGAGGAGTGACGTGAACTGTACTCGCAGGGGTGAGGGGTAATGGGCGCTGCACTCAGAGGGGTGAAGGGCACCACACTCACAGGGGAGGAGTGACGGACACTGCACTCGCAGGGGTGAGGCATGACGTGTGCCGCGCTCGCAGGGGTGAGGGATGAAGGGCGCTGCACTCTCGAGTGAGGCCTGACAGGCTCTGTGCTCACAGGGGCGAGGAGTGATGTGCACTACATTCACAGGGGTGAGGAGTGAAGGGTGCTGCACTCGCAGGGGTGAGGCATGACGTGTGCTGCGCTCGCAGGGGTGAGGGATGAAGGGCGCTGCACTCTCGGGTGAGGCCTGACAGGCTCTGTGCTCACAGGGGCGAGGAGTGATGTGCACTACATTCACAGGGGTGAGGAGTGAAGGGTGCTGCACTCGCAGGGGTGAGGCGTGATGGGCTCTGTACTCACAGGGGTGAGTTGTGACAGGCACTGGGCTCACAGGGATGAGGGGTGATGGGTGCTGTACTCACATGGGTGAGGAGTGACGGGCGCCGCACTCGCAGGGGTGAGGGGTGAAGGGCCCTGCTCCCAGGGGTGAGGGTGAAGGGTGCTGCGCTTGTAGGGGTGAGGAGTGACGGGCTCTGTGCTTACAGGGGTGGGGGGCAAAGCGCCCCCCACTTGCAGGGGTGAGGGGTGAGGGGCGCCCCACTCTCTGGGGTGAGGGTGAAGGGTGCTGCACTTGTAGGGGTGAGGAGTGACGGGCTCTGTGCTTACAGGGGTGGGGGGCAAAGCGCTCCCCACTTGCAGGGGTGAGGGGTGAGGGGCGCCCCACTCTCTGGGGTGAGGGTGAAGGGTGCTGCACTTGTAGGGGTGAGGAGTGACGGGCTCTGTGCTTGCAGGGGTGGGGGGAGAAGGGGTCCCCACTTGCAGGGTGAGGAGTGACAGGTACCACACTCGCAGGGGTGGGGGTGAGGGGCGCTGCGCTCGCAGGGGTGAGGAGTGAAGGGTTTGGGGTGACGGGTGCCCTGGCGTCCCTCCGGCTCCTGCCGTGGGACCCAGAACACTGCCTCTCGGAGGCGCCGGGCCACGCAGGGCTCCCCGGGACCGGGGCTCCTCCTGCCTGCAGGCACCGTGGGGGGTGCTGAGTGCTCGGTTCCTCTGTCCCTCCAAAAGTGTACGAACTGTAACAGCTGGCACAGAATGTGGCTCGTGAACCCAAAACCATCACTGGGCTGGACGTGAAAACGCGTGAAGTTCACGCAGTGCCCCCGCACCCCTGCAAGCCTCCCCTGCGCCCTCTTGCTGCGTGGTCTCCAGAAGGCGGAGGGCGTCTCAGGTCCGGGTCGCCGTGCGGGAATGCCGCGTGCTTCCTGTGGGATGGCCGTGGGGTTACACAAGGCAGCGTGTGCGCCCTCCGGACTCCGCGTGCCTGCTGCCGTTTCCTTCTCCACGCGTTTCAGTCTCACCCAAGCGTCTGCACTCTGCTGCACGCGGTCTGTCCTGGCACCTGCTCCCCCAGATTTCCCTCTGCCTTGGAAGGCTGACCCCAGCCTCACCTTCGTTACGAGCAGTCGCAGTGTTTGCTGTCCCGCTGGGTGCGACTCAGCGCCTGAGCTACAGGACAGCGTTACCGCTGGGGACTCAGCTAGTGAAATCTCCCATTTTGCAGATGAGGAGCCTGAGGCTGGCGAAGGACAGGGACACTCAAGGTCACAGGGCTATAACACCTTGTGTGCACACGTGGGCTCGGCGGCCCTCTGTGCCTCGCCCCTGCACCAGGGCTGAGCCCAGGGGGACACTGCTCGCCGGGTCAGCCTGAAATCTGCACAGCACGGGTTCCCCGGGGGTGTCGGGCTGGAGTCCCTGGGGAGACACATACCCCCACCTACGTCTGGGAGCTCGTGTCCTCAAGGGGCAATTCGCAGGGTGGAGTCTGATCCACACACAGAGGAAATTCAAGTCAGTAAACACGGCCTGAAACCTCCTCACTGGATGGAGCTCCTCCAGAGGCATCTCAGAGACTAGCTGGTGACACCCGCCTTGGGACAGTCAGGCAGCCGTCACAGAGAGGTCGGTGACACCCGCCATGGGGTGACACCCGCCTGGGGTGGTCCCTGGGTGGGGCTGGGGTGGGACCCTGGGTGGGGGACCTGGGGTGGGACCAGCTTCACCGCCCTTCAGCTGTGCTGGGAGGGAGATGCCAGCATCCCAGCCTGAGTCAGCCGCGACTTTCCAAGGGCTGACCTGAAGGTGGCCGTATTTCAGTCGTTGCCATGTTTCTGTGTCCGTGAGAAGTGGCCCGCCCCTCTGCCCAGGGTTGGGGGCAGGGGTGGCGTGTCTTTGCCAGTTTCAGGGCACAGTGTGTGCATCGGTCCCAGGTCAGGGAGGAGGGCGGGACTGGGCCAGGCTGGGCCATGACCACTAGATGCTCGGTGGAAGTTGAAAAAAGCCACTCACTGTTGCTTGAGCTCCTACTGTATCCCAGGCCATGTATACAGTGGCCAGCAGCACAGATGCCTCTCTTGGGGAGCTGCGTGGTGAATGAAGGGCGGTTAAATAAAACCAGCTGTTAATAAAGAGACTAGACCAGGTAGGGTCTCCCAGGTGTGCCCTCTGCCATTGGAGGCCATGGGTCGGCTGTTCAGGGACGAGGAGAGGGGACCCGGGCCAGTGAGTGGGTCCCGAGTGCCCCCAGATGGCAGCAAACTCAGTTTGCAACCAAGGAGCGACCCCAGGACACAGCACAACCCAGCGGTCAGGCCGGCTCTCCTGATGGACACGCTCCGGGTACGAACCTGTGCCCAGGTTTAGAAGTTCATGCGCACAGAACGGAGACTCCCCAGTATCTCTGTCGTCGTCGGGGGAAGTAACACTCAGAAGGCTCATGACAATGAAAATTTGTACCTGTTGGTGTTGAAATCATCATGAGGTACAAGCTAAAACATTAATGGAAAATCAACACCAAAATTAAGTCCTTCAAACCCCAATGCATAGGGGCATCTCATTACACGGAAATCTGTGTCTGAAAAGCATACAGAATCCTGGGGTGCGTGACTTAGAAATCGGGAGCATATTTGTAGATGAGAAATAGAAACCATGATTTCTTTAAAAATTACTAAAATTTAAAATATCAACATAGAGAGAGATTTTATCTAAGAAATTTTCAGACATTTAAGCTGTTTGTGGTTTTTGTATGGGTAAAGAATTCTTTTGACTAATTCTCAGTGCTCATATTTCCAGTAATATGCTTACACATTTTGCTAATGAAAGTCAAACTGCATTTATGAATATGAATTATTAACATTGATACATAGTAGCTAATTTTCAAGATACTGTGGGAAAACACCATAAAGTTGTATTAAATATTCATATAATCGTTGTGATAATTAATCCATAAAGCAATTATAATTAAAATGGAAATATCTTGTCTTATAAATAAACAAATAAAATATAACTTTATTTTTTTTAACATTTTAATTTATTTTTGAGAGACAGAAAGAGACAGAGTGTGAGCAGGGGAGAGGCAGAGAGGGAGACACAGAATCCGAAGCAGTCAGCACAGAGCCCGACGCGAGGCTTGAACTCACGGACCTCGAGGTCGTGACCTGAGCTGAAGTCAGACGCTCAACCGACTGAGCCCCCCAGGTGCCCCTAAGTACAACTTTAAAAGGCAGAAGGCATCACTTGGGTATTTGAGCTACGAAGTCAAAGTCTCAGTCACCCCCACGGGCCAAGATACCAAGAGTAAAAGAACCCTCTCCCGCATCCAGAGTTTCCTGCTCGGGAACGACACAGGGAGTGGCTGTTTCTGCAGGGGGATGACTGTACTGGCAGCCAGTGCCGGACGTGGTCACACCCTGCGCCCTGCTCTGTTTTGGAGCCTGGTCGTACTTGTCACCGTCCGAGTGAGGAAGCCAGGCGGTCAGAGTCGGCTCAGCACAACATCCACAGGACTTGGCGCGAGCAGAGACGCACTGAGGCCCGTTGCCGGCTGTTCAGACAGGCCCAGGCTTGAGGAAGCCCCGGGGGGCTCTGCCCTCGGCCTGGCAGTCCTTCTCTGGAAAGTAGGAGGAGTTGACGGGGAGCGAAGGGCAGAGGGTAAACTGAGGGTGCGCGTGAGTCGGAGATGCCCCCGGCGTGGGTCCAGCGGCCGCGCAAAGGCACCTGCATCCGGTGCAGCCTGCAGGGGGCGAGGACAGGGCGCAGAAGACCGCGGACTGTGCTCTCTGCCCGCCTGCTCGTCCCCCGGATCCGCCGACACCGAGATCACGGCCACTGGAGCACAGACAAGCTGGCTGTTTGTTGTGGCCTTTCCCCCTCCTCCTCTTTCCCGCTCAGAATTCCCAGGGATCTGAGATTAAAACGCTGGGATTGGGATTCTGGTGAAAGAGGAAAGCCGTTACGCTTTCCATTGGCGCAGGGAACCATGTTTTGTGGCTAAGTGAGCATGTTGCCCTACTTCGCGGATGAGCTCAGCCTCACAGAGACCGATGGCCACGCGGGTGGTGTGGCCGCCTTAGTGCTTCCTGTCACCCAGCAGAACGGTGGGAGTGTGTCAGTGACAGGCAGAGTGTGGAAACAGAAGTAGCCAGTATTCGCGGGCAACAGAAGCCACTCTGGTCACTTTAAACGGAAGGGCCGTGCTTCCAAGGATGAGATGGTTTCCCCGATGGCCGCGTCGGAGGTGGCGGCTGGAGCGGATGAGCCTCGCACCCCCGACTCAGCCCCAGGATGCTCGGGGTGGTCCGGAGCTCGCGGCTGCCCACACGTCCCCCCGCAGCACCCGGAGGCACGTGCACGGTGCCGGCTCGGTAAGTGGGAGCGGAGCCGACGGGGCCAAGGGGCAGCTCGTGATGGTGAGTGAGGCCTGGCTTGTGCCTGGCATCGCTCAGTCCTTGTGGTTTTCAGAAGACGGTCGTGTGTTATGATCAATACAGACTCGGAAAACTTCAGACATGGTCCTCAGTGGAATCCGACCGGCTGGGCATTAACTAGCTCGTTTGGGCCATTTTCAGAACAAACTGATTTCTAGACATTCCACATTTGAACTTGGGTTTTTCACGTACCCTTTTCTCTTTTCCCCAGCGAATTAGTTCTCACTGTGGCCGCTCCCCAGGCTCCCAGCCGAGCTCCGTCCCTGAGCGCCTGTGAGCAAGGAGCTGTCGGTTCAGCCGGGAAAGCAGATTGCCACAAACAGATAAAGCACTTAGTGGGGTGCTGACCCCAGGGTGTTGAGCTGGCTTCCTTCTAACACGGAGAACCGAAAGAAGGTTCTAGCTGATTAGCACCAGTGACCACCGAGGCTCCTTCTGGAGCTACGGGGGCTTCTCCACAATTAAGCAGCTGAAAACGGTCCCCGTCCGGCAGCCTGGACTTGTGTTTCTGTCGACCTCTACACGTGTGTGACTGTGAATCCGAGGTGAAGCAGAGACTGTGAAGAAATACCTGAAACGTTTAATCTGGTGAGTATAAATAGATCATAGGAGACATGTGCTCAGGTTAAATTATATGTATCTTCTCTTTGATTGTGAGGGTACCAGGGCCCTTAGTCAGGATTAGCTTGGGAGCCACTTTATACAAGAATACTTTGTGCTTGAAAAAAAAAATTCTACCTTTTAGAATGCAACTGGGAAAAATCAGTTTACGCGCCCACATAAAGAAGGACGTTTGTGAGCCATTTACCTGGTTATGGAGTGGTTTTCTTAAAAGCTGGTTTACAGCCATATTTGTAACTATTTTTTCTTTGATGAAATGTTTTTCTGTAATGTCATTTGAGAGTGTCCGTGAAGGCTGGCCGTATTGATGAAAGACCTGCACACAAACAAGGAAATCCGTGTGGTTGTAACTCTGGCACAGATGGAAAGAAATACCCTTCCTTCCTCCACTGCTGGAACTGAAATGCCTTTGTGAGAAGTCTCCAAGGTCCAAGGGTGACGTAGTTAACCTTTAACGGAGGCAGCATCTGGAACGGATGCTCTCGGTGTTCAGGTGTGTTCCTGCAGACGAAGAGCGTCCCAGGTGGGACCTGACTGAGTTGAAGGAGGGCGTTTTAAGGGTGAGGGAGGTTCTGTATGGGTGCATCGGGGGACGGATGAGGAAGCTGCTAAGGGCTTGAGGCCCAGGGATAAGGGCCAGCGATCCCACCCCACTGCCGCTCCCCTGGCCGCTTCCCGCCTGGGTCTGGCAGGCCTGGAATGATCCCTACACCAGTAACCACGGTATCAGGGCCCCTCTCCGTGCCTCCAGCCTGGCCCCATCCTTCTTCTCATTCTGCAGTTAGTACTGTCCCCTCCGGGACACCTTCCCGACTTCCCGACTCCTTCTCCCCCGTCCCTGTGCCACCTGTAAGACGGGACACCTGGCTGCCACAGTACTCACCAGCTCAGGCCGTGAGGATCTTCCGGGGTCAGGCACGTAGGTCCTGGGCGCCTGAGGGTGAGAACCTCCGATTGCATCGAGATCGGAGACACTCAGCCAAATGGTTACTGGGTAACAGGCCTGTAACGCATGTGAGCAAAGTCAGGGATGTTTCTGGAAGGACAGAGAACAGTGCAGATGTGGGTCATCTACTCCAAGTCACCACAGTAAAGTCTCCTTGCCTCTAACAGTGTGTTTTTCAAGTTGTTTCACCAGAATCACTCGTACATTTTATTGACATGTCTGTTTGCTGAGCATTGAAACATGAAATAAAAAACGTTGTAGGTGATTGGATAGAAACACAGGCTATTGACGTCCTTGTACGTTCGGGGTTGGCAGGGTCCCTGGACCCTGTCACGGGGAACTTCTCACAGCAAGTTTGGTGTCATAACACATCCTGCGGGCATCCTGCAAGGTCAGCTGTCCGGGTGGGCATCCGGCAAAGGTCAGCTGTCTGGGTGGGCATCCGGCAAAGGTCAGCTGTCCAGGTGGGCATCCGGCAAAGGTCAGCTGTCCGGGTGGGCATCCGGCAAAGGTCAGCTGTCCGGGTGGGCATCCAGCAAGGTCAGCTGTCCGGGTGGGCATCCGGCAAAGGTCAGCTGTCCAGGTGGGTGATACACCAAGTTGTTGGTATGGAAGCAGGTCTAACTGGTGACGAGATTCACATGCATTTGTGGGGCCTGTTTTCCCCTCAGCACCCTAACTGCTCTGAGTTTTGTCGATCTCGCTTATTGGCACTTCTTCCATAGCGTCTTTTTCCTGTTTTGATGGGCAAGAGGTTGGTTGCTGTTAAAATGGAGCCAAAAGCATCCTTCCTAAGGTTTTCATTAAACCCGCAACATACGGTATGAAGTGTCTACAAGTTAAAATTACACAAAACCAGTTTCCTTAGGTGCTGATTTTGAGAAGAGAGCTCACCCCCATTTTACTTGCGTGGGGGTGCCCGCTCGTGGGGTTGTGAGCGAGGTACCCCAGTAACCAGCTGTGAGGAGCATAGAGCGGTTAGCCCTCCATCCACGCGGCCTCTCAAATCAAGTGCTAGTCACGCTACGTAAAATACCTTTGAGCCAAACTCTGCCTCTAAATAAAAACGGAAATTTCACAGGTGTGGCAAAATTTTGGCAACGTATGTTCTTGTAGGTTAGGAACCGATCGATTTTACTTGATTAAAATGGTGACGTCTCCAAAATGTATCTGGGGGCCCTGGTCCAGACCTCGCAGCGGGCGCCTGGACCGAGGCATCGCCAGCAGCACGTACACGCGTGACGGGGGTCGTGTGTCCCCTTAGCCCTCGCTCCCTGTGGAGAAAACAAAATAGCAACACAAGTCTCCTGGGCCCCCGGGAGACTTGAGTGTGGTAAGGGCCGTGCCCACCCCGTAGTCAGCGCACATCAGGTGCTCAAGCAATGAGGGAGACGGCTCCCTCGTCCGGGCTCCCCTTCCCACGTTCGGCAGCCGCCAGGGGCTCTCTGTCTCTGTGCCTCCGTCTGTCTCTGTCTCTCTCTGTCTCTCCCCGTCTCTGTCTCTCTTCCCTCCTACCATCGTCTCTCCCACAAGAAGGTGCCCAGCAGCCCGTCAGGTAATAAAGTCTCTGTCCTTGGCGTTGAACGTCTGAACCCTCTCCTCTGGATCAGAATCAAAACTGCTGCCTTCTGGGACAGGCGGACAGAGCAGGCGGTAATACGGGGTCACAGCTGACCCCTGGACTCCTGCGTGGGTTGTGGGAACAGGGACAGCCCACACCCCACAAGCGTTCCACGGAAGAGGCCAGATTTTCTCTTTTTTTTTATCCAAGATAAGTAAAATGTACATATTTTTATGACAGTTCCATCGGGGAAGGGGAGACCTGGGTGTGGGGGGACCCGGGTGGAGGTGCCGGGAGACCCGGGTGCGGGCATCCTCCCTGCCGTGGGCCTCCAGCCGGCACCTGGGCTCTGAGGACCTCAGAAACGGAGGGTCAGGTGCGGTTAGAACCAAACACCCACCGTCCTTTGGTTTCCCTGTGTTGTTTTTCCCGGCCGGTTCCAAAGCCCGAGCTCACACCGGGGGCCGCGGTCAGGCTCGTGTCAGGGCCAGAGCTCCCGCGGTCACTGCTGTCCCAGACTCGCCACACGGTCGTTCCTGAGCCTCGCCCTGCCCCGTCCTCCAGCGTGCACCTGCGCTGTCCGCTTGCCCCATTCCAGGCCCTGGCAGGTGGACGGAAGGAGGGGCCCCGCTGTCCCCATGGCCGCCGAGAGACTCCAGTCCCACCGCCTGGGCCCCACGGAGGACATTTAGAGGGAATCACATATGTGTCCGTCAGGTGTCCCTTCAGGTGTGCCTCAGCCTGTAGACTTTGTGGCTCCATTGGGCGTTCACCTGAGTTTTCCTGGATGTTTGTCTTTTTCTTGACAAAGCCAGGATTGTGCAGTGATGCCTCTTACAGCTTTTCTTTACTTCGATTCTTAAATTCCCTGAAATTCCCTGAAGGTCTGTGTTGCGCTGGGGCGGCGGGGGCGGGGGGGTCACTAACGCTGGCCCTGATTCTCCTCCCACCGGCCCAGCTTCAATCAGAGCTTCCCTGATTTTATCAGTTTTATTCATGAGGCCGCTGAGTAAGAATTCGTTACAAATTAATGAAGCTTTGCTGAAGACAGTTAATCAAAACTTAGAAATCATCAGCGAAGGTAAGAGAGCTGCCTGGCAGGGGCGTATGTGACCTGCACCGTCTCTGGGGTTCTGGCAGCGGCTGGGAGAGGAGAGCAGCAGCAGGGGTCTGACCCAAGGACACCTGCCAGAGGAGGTGTGACGTCACCGTGACCGGCCGGGGAAGGAGCAGGTGCCCCTGCAGTTCCTGCCTGTGTGACCCAGAAGCACGAGGCTGTGGGCTGAGGTCGAGCGGAGGAGACCGGGGGCGGGAGAGGGTCTGCAGGGGCTCTGACTTTCTCTCGTGTGTGCACGTTAACGGCCGCTCGTGAAACCCTGCGATACGTCTCTTGGCCGAGCGAATACATCCTGTGCTTGTGTTGATCCTGTGACTGAACAGAAACCCGAGGACGTAAGCCTGGCACACACGGGCACGTGTGTAATGTAAGACGGTGATGTGAGGGTCTGGAATTAGTTGGGGGAGGATTTGAGTCTCGAATGCATTTTACATCACCCCATGTAACCAGCTACGACTGCTAACCTGAGCTTACGAAAGGGTTTGCAATCACTGAACGTTATCACTCCTGATTAAGGCGATTAAACTGTGTACCTGATGTGAGTCTTGGAATCACAGGGTCACATCATTGTGCCCCTTCTGTGGGATTTAATTAAAGAGGGGGTCCTCACAACTAGTAAGATTGATGTATCTCCTGGAACAGATGGGGAAACACGGACGTTCGGCAGTGGAAACCACTAGCCGTGGGTGTGGCACTGTGTCCCAGGCGGGCCAGCTCACAAGACCGTCCTGTCCTGGGAGACCTGCGGCGGGTTGGCGGGCAGGGGTGATGCTGTCACAGTGTGTGGGGGGGAGATGCCTGGGGGTCCATCCCCGGGCCGAGCAGAGCAGTCAGGCCGCCTGGAGAATCCGGGACACGTCAGCACTGCCGGAAGGTACGACGTGAGGCCAGGGGCTCGGTGTCAGGGGGGCCCGGCCACGGCTCCCCCGTCGTGGGGAAACCACTGACTTCTGTCGTGTTCTCAGCGAGAGTCGGCTTGAGTGCGCTTGCCCCAGCGTGAGACCCGGGACGCAGCTGTGGTCGGGGTTTACTGTGAATGAGCAAGCTCGTGAGGAAGTGTGAGCGTGAGAAAGTGTGAGCCGGGCCGACGCCGGCCAAGTCCCTCCACCCCTGGGCGCCATGCGCTTACGAAGCCGAAGCCACACACACGGAGAAGCTAGAGGCTGACACTCAGGACTGGATGGAGGGGAGAACCAGGCCCCAGGACGAGCGAAGCAGCCGTCAGAGTGCCGTCTGGGCTCCAGCGGTGCAGACGGTGCGGGTCCCCGGCAGGAGCATCTGTAAGAATGAAGTGCCCCCAGTAAGGACGCTGTGGATTCACAGAGAAGGGCTTTCGTTTGGTTACAGTTTCTCCAAAGAGGACCAGACTTGTGTGCATTTTTCACGAGATGTGAGCATCGCCCCGGGGCGTTGCCAGAAATGAAGGAGTAGGTCTCTTGGAAGGATTCTTGCAGGTTCCAATTTGGGGAGAACTATACTTCGCACGTAAGATACCTGTATTCAGAAGGCTATTGTGATGAGGCACTTTCAGAAAATGTGTTCTTGGCGTTATTTTGAGAGTCAGAGTGTTATGGTCTGAACTGTGTCCCCTCACGATATACACGCCAAGTCCTGACCCCAGGAAGCATTGGGGGCCTTGACAGAGACGATTCTGTTAGAACGGGGCTGCTGGGGTGGCCTCTTCTCCAGTAGGACCATGTCCTTATGAGGCCACACGCACACAGGGACGTGGTTTGTCACTTGTCAAGGTTGTTGACCAAACTCACCAGAGCAGACTCCTGACACTCCTTCTAAACCGAGGGAGCTGCTGGAGGCAGAAGCTTCTAGAAAGCAGAAGCATCCTGTGCAATGGGCACCTGCAGGTGTAAACACAGGTGCACCCCAGTATGTTCCACTTAGACTTTCTGGAAAATTCCTTCTCTTTGTTGACCTATTAGCTTGCTCCTATGAGACAGAAATTATTTAAAATCATGAAATCTAATAAATGTTGACCCAGTGATAAAATAAAAGGGCGAGGATCACAGAAAATCGTAACCCCATCTGACGAGTCCACGGCAGGGCTGAGAGATGGGGGTGGAGGGCGCGTCGTGGAGGGAAAGAATGTTACCCGAATGGGCCAGTTCCACAAAGATTCGATGGTTATCTGCTGTGAAGATTGGAAGCTACGGGTCCATTATAAAATGTATATACTTGACTCAGAAAAAAAGCAACAGCTTTATTGTGTAACACTTAGCTAGTAATTTAAATTGCTTAAATGCATTGCTCGTGCATTAGTGATAAAGCTAGGCTAAATTACAATCTTCAATTTTTTGCTGATGTTTTCATTGCTTGATGGTATATGGAAAATTACAGATCTACCAAAGTTTTAATTCATCTTTGTTTTTTCTTGTCAGCCTCTGGAGACAGGAAAGAACGGTAAAATGAAATTCAACCAGTACATTAAAAAGACAGACTTTCAGAAAGCTTACCACTAATTCAGTTGCAATTTTGTAGAAAAAAACAAACAATAAAAGATTACAAAGTCCATATTGATTCATAATAGGCTGTATGGTATTTTATATTCGTAAAGTCTTTTATCTATTATAAAGTACTTTTGAACATTAAAAAAAAAACGGGGGCGCCTGGGTGGCTCAGTCAGTCGAGCGTCCAACTTCGGCTCAGGTCATGATCTCACGGTTCGTGGGTTCGAGCCTCGTGTCAGGCTCTGTACTAACAGCTTAGAGCCTGGAGCCTGCTTCTGATTCTGTGTCTCCCTCCCTCTCTGCCCCTAACCCACTCACATTCTGCCTCTGTCTCTCTCAAAAATAAATAAACATTAAAAAAAATATAAAGTACTTTTGAAGATAAATTTTTTGAAATTTTAGAATAGTTTTACATTTACAGAAAAATTTCAGACAGTCTAGTGAGTTCTGTGTATCCGACATCCAGATCTGACAGCATCTTACATTAATGTAGTGCATGCATGACAATTCATGAACAGTATTGGTGATTATTATGGGCTAAAATCTATCTTTTATTCGGATTTCTTCAGTTGTTACCTGAAGTCCTGTTTGGTTGAGAATACCGCCTTGCACCTGCTTGTGGTGTCTCCTGGGATGTTCTGGGTGTGACAGCCTCTCAGACCTCTTCCTTTTCCTCACCTTGACATTTCTTTTTTTTTTTTTTAACGTTTGTTTATTTTTTGAGACAGAGACAGAGCATGTACGGGGGAGGGTCAGAGAGAGAGAGAGGGAGACACAGAATCTGAAACAGGCTCCAGGTTCTGAGCTGTCAGCACAGAGCCCGATGCAGGGCTTGAACTCACGAACCGTGAGATCATGACCTGAGCCGAAGTCGGACGCTCAACCGACTGAGCCACCCAGGTGCCCCAGGGCTCACCATCATTTAAAAAAAAAAAATCTTTTTTTAATGTCTATTTATTTATTTTGAGAGAGTGAGTGTGTGAGCAGAGGAGGGACGGAGAGAAAGACACAGAATCTGAAACAGGCTCTATCTAGGCTCTGAGCTCTCAGCACAGAGCCTAATGCGGGGCTGAAACCCATGAACCGCGAGATCATGACCTGAGCCGAAGTCGGACGCTCAACCGACTGAGCCACCCAGGTGCCCCCAGCTCTGGCGCATTTCGAATTGTCTGTGCAAATATACGTCGAGATAACAGTGTATGCTGTTCATCTATAATAAATGATAAGTATACAGATTTTGTATCTCTTTCTTTAGTTATAATTGCCCCGATAATTTGGTTTTCCTTCACATTTTCTTACTTGCAGAATCTACTTGTAAAATTCCTACAGTTACTGTTTGTGTCCACTGCATTGGAACAGCTGCTACAGGGGTCACCGGCAGCATTTTTTGTTGTCTGTCCCCCGAACGTCACTTCTGAGAAGACATGCCGAGCCGGCAGCCGTAACGACTCTGAGAACAGCCTGCCAAGTCCATGTGGGAACGCAAGCCCGTCTTCCAGGGCTCTTTCTGTTTCCAGAATTATGTCCCCACTGTGACCGGTGACCTACAAAAACGTTGTCCCCTGCAGACGAGGGAGCCGCCATCGAGCTAGGTCCCCTCCTTGTCCAACAGCGCACCTGTCGATTCCACCGAGGCCCGCCCAGGGAGCACCCGCTAACACCGTGTAAAGGAGCCGAAGTCGCCACGGGAGGAGATGCGCTCTGAAAGACCGTGTGGCCAGCGCCGTAGAAAGTACCCGCTTGGAGGCGGACGTTCTTTTCCCGCTCACCGGTCACGGCACATTTCAGACGTCCTCGATCGCGTGGAGTGCCTTTCCACCGGCTCTTCTCCGAGGGGCTTTCAGCGGTGGGGCCTCGTGACACTGCTCTCTGTCCACCTTGCACGGTCCCGTTGCTAAAGCAGTAACAGAAAGTGTGAGCAAAGTGAGTCTGTTTCACTCAGAAGGTTATTTTATTTTTTATTTTATATTTTTTCAACGTTTATTTATTTTTGGGAGAGAGACAGAGCATGAACAGGGGAGGGGCAGAGAGAGAGGGAGACACAGAATCGGAAACAGGCTCCAGGCTCCGAGCCATCAGCCCAGAGCCTGACGCGGGGCTCGAACTCACGGACTGCGAGATCGTGACCTGGCTGAAGTCGGACGCTTAACCGACTGCGCCACCCAGGCGCCCCTCAGAAGGTTATTTAAAAAGCCAACCAGAATTTCTGGAGCCGAATCCTCACAATTACAGTTTCGCGGCCTCAAATGAGCCGAGGACACTCACAGCGCAGGGGAGCTGAAGGACTTCGAGTCCCAGCCGGCTACCACACCTCTCAGTGATTTGCCCGTCTCCCCAGTGGACGTGCTGAGAGAACCGGGTCCAGGCTGTTCCTGGCGAGGCCACGGCGAGGCCGCCAGGTGCTGACTGAGCCTCGGGGCAGGAACCAGCCTCGGCGGGCTCTGCTTCCCTTTTGAGAAACTTGTTTGCACCTTCACAACACCTGCGACATTTCGGTCGAAAACGATACATCTCTTCTCCTTAACTCCTAACTCATCAACGAGACTCTTTGGGAAAAATCTGCTATTGTTTCTGAAGGCTCATCTGCCTTCTAAACAAGCCGTTTTCATGAGAAAAACGTGGCACAAAGGAAAATGCTCTGCGTATCGTGACTTTGGAGGCAGAATACTGACAGGTGGCAATGGGTTCAGTCGTTTGAGCTGGCAGACGTGTGATCGCAGTTTGGAAGGGCGCTGAAATGCCCCGCAGCTGTTCTACCTCTTTGCTTGAATTCCTCATAGTCAAACAGTTATTTGATCGCTTTCTCTGATGCTAGTGGGGGAAACCATGCTTCTCTTACGCTTAGCTGCTGGTGCGCGTGGTTTGTGCGTAACTTTCCCCAATTTCCTTGGTGTTGAACAAACTGCTTACTGTAAAACTCTCCAAGACCTGTTCTTCCTTAACAAACACCCTTTGTTCATGAAAGTCACTGTGGGATGTATACCTGTGTATTTGCATCTTGGGGGTTCAAATGCACACAGGTAAAAATACATACCACCACCACCACCAGGAGGACTGAAGAGCCTCACTGTGACATCACAGGTCAGAGGGGCAGAGTGTCCTGCCAGGAAGGGGAAGCTGGTGGGACCTGGGGGCGTTCAGAGGACCGGTGATGGGTGTGTGGTCCCCGGAGTAGGGCGGACTCAGAAGGGCTACTGCTGATTGGCTGTGTCTACAGCAAGGGCTGTCCCTGATAGACTGGAATTTTATGAACATAGCTGGAATTTTCCTAAAATACGCAAGTCAAACCCACCAGAAAAGATAAATAGGTAAATGAAATGTCTGTTCTAGGGATACAAAATTCCAAGGACACGAAGGGCCTTTCACCTCTGAAAAGTCAATCAGACACGATCACTGTATTGACATAATGACATATCATCATCTCAAAATGCAAAACAGCCTTTGAGCACTCGTGATGGAAGCTGTGAATGATGGGGGAATAAAGCAGAAGTTTCTTAATCAGGGAAAGAGTGTTTACACTATTACTTACAGAAAACTCTATATTGTGGAGGGGGTGTCCACGCAAATCACCTAGTTGGGTCTTTCATAGCAAACATTTCACTAGACACTGCATATAAAAGGGCATTCGAGACAAACACGGTCCAGGTGGGTGCTTAGTGCATAGTGGGTCAACTTACAAAGGAATTTTTTTTTTATGTTTATTTATTTTTGAGACAGAGAGAGACAGAACATGAACAGGGGAGGGGCAGAGAGAGAGGGAGACACAGAATCGGAAGCAGGCTCTGGGCTCTGAGCTGTCAGCACAGAGCCCGACGAGGGACTCAAACCCACAACCACCAGATCATGGCCTGAGCCGAAGTCAGACGCTCAACCGACTGAGCCACCCAGGCGCCCCTATAGTAACTTGATTTTAATAATGTGTGGTAAATAAAAGCTTGACGATCTGGTTTAGGAGTGAGTGATCTTTCCAGTAAAAAGCTAACTATTCTCCCTTTGTGGTGACGTCAGGAAAGGGATTTGGAGATTATGTTGCCGTAAGACCAGTGTTTTGTAACCTTGGGTGTGTGAAGCACAGGGAAATGGCTACACAGAGCAAAACTGTGTCTACAATTGATTTAACAAGACAAGAGAGATAAAAATGGAAATGAAGCGAATAGCCCTTCCGTTCACCAAGTAGCTTAGACAGGAAAACCGAGTGATTCCTGATTTTTACTTTTCCCCTAAATCTCAAATCCAGATTCAGCAATGACCTGGTGGCCCCTGCTGTCAGGCTGGCTCTCAGCTCTGTGGGCTCAGCTCTGGCTGGGAGGGGGGTTGGGGCACCACACGAGGCCCCGGCCCCTGCTCCAATCGCTTTTCTCCCCTCCAGTTCACTTCCACGTGGCCGAAAATTCAAATTCCCGAGAACCTATGTATGGTCCACAAACCTCCACTCCCTCCCTCCACGTTTTCCGGGTAACGGAGAGTGAGCACCTCTGTGCCCAGCTGCGGGCGAGTGGAGGCCCGTCCGCCCCCGAGCTGTGGTGACGCCCCTGGTCTGAAGCCCCCCACCCCCTCCACCTGGACCAGCACCCACCCCCTCCCACACCTGTGCCCCTGCTTTCCGAGCACCTGGGGCAGACCGGGAATCTCCATGGTTTCTGGAGACCGAAAAGGAATCACACTGAATTTCTAGAAGGGAAAAATAAGTAACTGATGTGAAAACCTCACTGGTGGGAAGTGAAGCAGACTGAGCATGGGAAGGAAGAATTAGGAAAAATCACAGCATGTGAGTTCACATCATTCAAACGGAAAGAAAATGAAAAAAAAAAAAAGGAGCAAGGCCTAGATCCCTTGTGGAAGGAACAGTGTAAAAAAACTCAAACGTATGGGTAAATTTGGAAGGAAACAGCATTTTAAAAAGGACAGAGATATATTTGAAAAAAAAAAAATATATATATATATTGGATCATTGGCAGAAAATGACCCAAATTTATCCGAAACAGCAATCCACAGAGCCAGAAAGCACAGCAAACTGCAGGATAATCACAAAGAAAGCGCCCCCTCCCCGCTCTGAGTGACAATGTTGACAACCAAAGATTAAAAAAGCAGCCAGAGGAAGAAACGGACCCTTCCGTACGGCGACAGTGACATCACGGGGTCACAGAGTCCCGAAGAAAATGTCCCTGGAAAAGAAGACTGCCAAATTAAAAATATGTCTAGCAAAATTATCTTTTGAAGATGAAGGGTAAGTTAGGACATGGTATCATGAGTTAAAGCTGAACAAAGTCGCCCCTGGCGGGTCCTGCGTCAGAAACGCTGAGGAAGGGCTACGGGCTGAACAAGGGTTCCAGCAGAAGGAAACCAGAAGGGTGCACAGAAGTGACGACGAACACGGCAGACAGCCAATGTGAGAATAAGTGAAAACACTGATTTTCCTTTCTTCTCTTGAATTCCTCGAACCTTAATTGACTATTCAAGACAAAAATGACAACAAAATATGGTGAGTTTGTTTCATAACAGACTTGAAATTGAGGCCGGTGGCCAGCGGGGAAGGAGAGGATGTACGTGATGTGCAGCATCGTGAGGCCACCTCACAGAGAAGTGGGGGTCGCACCAGGCTCGCCCCGAGACACGCAGGTGGCTGTTGGGATTCTCAGGGGAACCGGCCAGCAGCCCAGCAGCCCACAGACATTACAGATCAACATTTTCTCACTTATGTTGAAATAAAGCAGGAAAAGAAATGGAAGGAACCAGAAGAGAGGACAGGTCGCAAAGGGCCCCGTGTTCAGGGTGAGTGGGCTAAATGTCCTAACCGTGAAGCAGGCGCCGTCAGACTGGGGGCCAGTGGTCACAGCTTCATGGGGACAAGTGCCAGCTGTCCGTCGAGACTCCAGGAATAGGAAACCCGGGGTGGCTGCCCGACGGTCAATCAGAAGTGAAGACCGCGCATCCCAGACGGGAGCCACGCGTGCTGGTCACAAAGCGTGTTCACCACGACCGCAACAGCCTCAGGGGCACATGATTTAATTTTTTTTGAATGTTTTTATTTATATTTGAGACGGAGAGAGACAGAGCATGAACAGGGGAGAGGCAGAGAGAGAGAGGGAGACACAGAATCAGAAGCAGGCTCCAGGCTCCGAGCTGTCAGCACAGAGCCCGACGTGGGGCTCGAACCCACGAACCGCGAGATCACAACCTGAGCCAAAGTCGGACGCTTAGCCGACTGAGCCACCCAGGTGCCCCAGGGGCACATGATTTAAATCACAGAGCTCCACAGTGTACAGAGTCAACGTTGCTGGGCAAGGGAAGGAAGAGACAGCACTGTAGTAACCCTGGCGATTTTAACACACAGACCAAGCTTAATACAGATTGAAGTAATCTGAACAGTCAGCTTATCCTAGTTGACATTGTACAAACCGTGCCCCAAACTTTAGAGACAGATGCTTTCATGTCAAGGGGAACCTTCACTGGGCCAGGTCATTAGCTGAGTTGTTTTTTAAAAGTCTCAGTAAATTTCAGTGTTGAAATCATGCAGAGTGACCAAAACAGAACTAATAGGCTAAAGACAAAAAGTCATCTATAAATTTCCAAGTGTTTGGAAATTGACAGGTTACTAAGCAACCCATTGGTTAAAAGAAATCATAAGAGAAATTAGACAATTACGAGTCGTAATGAAAACAGAACATTACCAGATTCGAGGGGAGACAATTGGAACTGTATTTAGAGGAAACTGTCACTTCGAATGCCAGTTTTAGACAGGAATAGAAGTAGGAAGTCAGTGACTCAGTGACCTAGGAAGAAAATCAATAAAATCAGTGCACACGTCGGAAAATAATCAAGATAGCAACTGTAGTAAGTGGAATGGGAAACTGAGGCACAGGGATGAGCCATCACGTGTGCTGGAAGGGTCAGTAAATCAAGGAGCCTCGAGGTCAATTGATTAAGAGACCCGGATTGCCGAAGCCAGCCATCACGCAGGAGCGTGCAGAGGTCCCAGAGACACTGAAGTTATAACATGGGGGCATGATAACAGCCATCTAGTGAGATAAACTCGTTAAAAACCATGTTTACCCGACTGATGGACAACAGAATAAAATCGGTGTAGCCTGAAAATTGAATCTGTAACGAAAGCCTTCCCACAAGGAGAGCCCCGCCTGTGGGCTGCAATCGAATGTCTGGTGCCGAGGCCTCGTCGGGGCACCCGGCCGGACACCTGCTTGACATCGTCAATCTGGGGAGGAGGTGATCACCCCTGGCGGGGGCGGGGTTTTCATTATGACCAATTGAATCTTTATCATATGTGTGCTTTTGCCCTTTCGTCTTGATTCCATTGGGATAATTTTATTTTTAACCCTTCAGTTTGTCAAGGCAATGAATTACGTAATAGGTTGCTCGTTTCTTGCATACGTTCTGCATTCGTGGGATAAATGTTACTTATTCAAGATGGATTTATGTCTCTTGGTAGAGACTTGTATGTATGATTTGCCAATGTTTTATTTAATATATATGTATATAATTATTCTTTTATTCCACCTTTTAAAAACAAACTTATTATGGTTTTTAACAAAAGCCTAATGAAACTCAGCAACATCTTACTTTGTTGTTAACCTTGTTAACCTCTGTACTCACTTAGGTGGTGGTGTCGGATTTCTTTCAAGTTGAAATGGTCTTTTGGAATTTTTCTTTAGATGTGGGTTTAAAGCTCATAATCCTCCGTTGTCTGTAAACAATATTTTGTTTTATCCTTACATTTTAATGTAACTTATTGTTATGGAAATGATAGATACATACGTGGAGGAGGCTATGTGGGAATGTAATGAACTCGAAGTCTTAGGTCACCTGGCTGCCGTGTGTCAGCTCCCGGCACAGGTGACCTTCCCCAGCTCCCTCTCTGCACGAATGAATTGTCCATTTCTTACCATTTGAGTATTCTGATTGTTCTTTTCACTGTAACCAATGAGGCTGCAATGAAATCTTTGTACTCTTTCCTTATGCAATTGTGCTAACGTTGCTAAGGGGTATTTCTGTACACAGCTCTATATATTTCCATGTTTCTCTGGAAGACTTGTAAACGTTTTCAGAACATTCCAACAACATGAAACTTGAAATTAATCAACAATAATGTCTCAATCCCCCCATTCTTTACAATTCTATCGTCGCTCTAACACATTTAAAATACATTTTAAGGCACTTTGTATATTTGAAATAGAATCCAAACAAATTCCACAAATTATTATTGGCTAATATATCTCTTAAGACTCTACTAGTCTAAATATTCCTCCTTCATTTCTTTTTTTCTTTATAATTTATTTGTTCAAGAAACTGGGTCATTTGTTTTATAGATGTCCTATCAGCTGGCATTGATTGCATTCCTAACGTTTACATTTTAAGTATTTTCATCTGTTCCTGTAAATTGACGGGTTAAGATGCTCGACCAAATCCATGCTGCATGTTTTTGGCAAGACCACAGCCAAGAAATACATAGGTACTTGTACGTATCACTTGTACCTCTCTCCCCGTGAACCAGGGTTGGTAATCACTACCTAGGTCCAGTAATTCGTTATGGGTAGCAAATTTGTGATATTTTGATATTACCATTGTTTTCTTACTAATTAGGGAAAACATTGCCATGAAGATAAACCTCCCTTTATCAACTATCTGGTTGCTCTGAAGCACACAATTTATATAAAAGGCAGTATGAGAGATTTACTCTTTCCCTTTCCTTCCATTTCCAAAGTTATGGTTTATTTCTCTAGTATTTCTCAAAAGTGATCACGGATTCCTTTGATTTTACTTGTTCAGAATCATTAATAATTCATGGAACGTTATATAATAGATGTGTTCCAGCCCCTTGATGTTATTATCACTCTTGATGCTAAAACTGTCCTGTTCTTTCCCAGGGGAAGCCTATTTATGTTGTATCCTGAGTACTTTTCAAGAAACTTCTAATAAGTGAAAAAAAACTTACAGAAGGGTGTATGTGTTGTAAGTTTCTGTCTTACTGAGATTTTACAAATTGAGGAGGCTCTTGGGTCAGCAATGAGATTCAGGGAGATTCACCTCCCGCCTTCCCTCTCCCGACAAATGCTGAGCCCAGCAGTGGTCGTCCAGCATGGAACAGCAGAGGACAGTGGGCACTACATCTGTGCTTTCCCCAACCACGCGACCGTCGCACGTCCACGTGCCGTGTCCTCATCCACACGACCTTCACACGTCCACGCGCCGTGTCCTCATCCATGCGACCGTCGCACGTCCACGCGCCGTGTCCTTATCCACACGACCGTCGCACGTCCACGTGCCATGTCCTCATCCACACGACCTTCACACGTCCACGCGCCGTGTCCTCATCCATGCGACCGTCGCACGTCCACGCACCGTGTCCTTATCCACACGACCGTCGCACGTCCACGTGCCATGTCCTCATCCACACGACCTTCACACGTCCACGCGCCATTTCTGTTCTTCCACTGGACCCATCCTGATCCATCGTGAGAATAAATGGCCATTATCCATTTTACTCTGAAGGGGATGTTGTGTAGTTTCCTATTTCTGGTCATAACAGACAGCGCTGCTAGGAATCTTCTAGAACACATGCTCAGTACTTTTGAAATACAAGTGCTAGTCCTTGTGGGCTTTCTTCTGGTGAAACAAGATTCCCCAGGGTCCATCCTCCCCTTTCCTTCCCAGAAAGTGAATCAGCATTTCCTCGAGGAACAGAGACTCTTCCCGCAGGAAATCCTATCTAGAGACCACAACACTTTTGATTTTCATTTTTATTTTTTGACTAAAATTTAAAAACAATTCCACCCATCCAAATAATTTATAAGAATCAATAAATAGCAAAATAAATTGGTTTCACTTTAGGCGTGCTTCCCTTGACTTCATGCTTTGAGTATGTGAATAACAAAAAATTATCAACAGGAGGGAGAGGAAGAGGGGCCGTGGTCCCGAGCGGGTCCCAGCTGGATTTCAAACTTCAGGGATGGCACCAGATGATAAAAACTCTATAAACTGTAGTAAAACACGAGGTTGTACTTCTAATAAAAAAGTAAGTATAGTCACCATCTCACAATTTATACCACGATAAATTCTTTTTAGATCAAAGATTTAAGTGTAAAAACAAAGCCCACATAAGCACCAGAAAAAAGCCTGGGAACATTGTCCTGTGATATTAGAATGGGAAATGGCTCTAGATATGACTGAAAAGGGGAGAATTAAAAATTCATGATTTGATTAGTGTCCTAAGTGTCCCATGCCTCAAGGAAAATGGACAAACCAGGAAATACACAATTCGATAATGAAAAGACCAATAATCCAGATGGAAAATGGCCAAAAAACATGAAGGATCAATTCTCTGAAAACTGAAACGCACATGCCCCGAAGAATGCTTGACTTTGTCATAAACATGAAAACAAGGCCTGAAATGATGAACTGGAATCTCTCCTCGTAGTTGGTTAATTACTGGTTAAACAGAATGCAGGGAACATGTTCTGTCCCCTCTCATCTTGGTGGAATCGTTAACTGGCTTAGCTTCAGGAAAGGGAACTGAGGAACTACGCTAACTGTGAAACGCTCACCGTCTCTGGGCCTGAAGAGTCAGCCGCGAGCCGCCCTGGCCAAGAGAGAGGAAACCAGCGGCTAGCTGCGGAGCCCCGCCCCCTCAGACACACTCTCAAGTTCAGACATAATCCTGTTTCAGTCAACTTCCCCACGGTTCCAGAAACATAAACGAGTGTTGACTCACCATTAAATTAAGTATTTACGTAGCAGACCCACGATTTTCATGGATATTTTGTTTTCAGTCTGAGTCCATTAAATAGTCAATCAAACGGATTCACTTCAAAGGCGAGTGATTGGGTAACTCGTACCCCACGAAGCCCAGGTGCTGACGTCCACGTCGGAGGGTCTCTGGGCGGCGGTATTTACAGAGCCCCGGCTCACCTGCAGGGAAGGCACGTCTGCCTCTCGGGGCTGGACGGTGATCCCACCAGCTGGCCCGGAGTTCACGGGGCTTCAGCCGACGGAGTGTCCCGGGCGAGAGTCACGCTCGCTGGTGAGTCAGACCCGGGCTTGTCGCCTGCACTCAGGAACGATGCCGAACGGGGGCAGGTGCTCTGTGCGGAGAACCCTCCCCGGGACCGACACTGTGTATTCAGTGCTCATCACTCGCCCGTCATTTACACAAACAGGTGTGTTTGGGTGTCTCTGGTGTACAACACGGAGAAACGGTCCTTCATGAATCCGGGAGGAGAGACGAGCGGGAGAGACGAGGGGGAGGGACGAGGAGGAGGCTCGAGCACTTGGAAGGGAAGTTGTGCCCACGTCCTGGTGGTGCCTTGGGAGAAGCCCCGCCAGCTCTGTGGGGCCGGTCGTGTGGGTCGAGGGGCTGGCAGGGCCGGCGAGGGGCTGAGACAGGTGCGGCCGGAGGGGCAGCTGCGGGCGGCTGCGGGCCAGAAGCGGCCGGCCACACCAGAGGACTTCGCTCTGAGCAAATGACGGCGGCAGGTTTTAGGTTTGAGGGGGAGACGTGCTCAGACCCACTAAACGGACCCGATCTCAAGTTATAAGTTTGCAGGCGAGGCCTTTCTTTGAACACAGAAATATTCTCTGGAGATAACTGCGAAGGCCGTTCGGTTCCCAGGCCCCACCTCGGAGAGGATTGTCCAGATCGCGGCAGCCAATCCCGCATCTCTGTTTCCCTCCCTCTGCACACACTCACCCAGGATGCATGTGTCTCAGGTACTAGTGGAAAATACCCGATAAAAACACATCCTTCAGCTTAGAATGTAGGGAAAGCAATAAAACCCAATAAAACTAACAGGTTATACGGAAAGTATGTGTGTTCGTACGTAGGGTAATCTGCGTCAGTCCAGAGCTATGGACGATAATTACAAAAGGAAGGATGTGTTACCAGGGCAGACCTCCGGGGCCCCCACCTCACCTGGCAGCTCGTGGCTTGGATTTCCCCGCCAGACACGCAAGGCCTCACATCTCCAGGCCACCGTCCCCTCACCTATCAGTCACCGGCCACCACGCATCTACCCGACAGACACACGCTTCCTTCCAGAATGTGGGCTCCAGAAGGCAGGGTGCTTTTTTCCTTTTGTTTTTCTGGGCACGAGGGACACCGGAAAGGCTCCTGGTAGAGTCTCAGGAAATAGCTGTGCGAAGATGGCATAGATAATCATCGTGTCTGCCCGGGTTTGAACAGATAACGTGCCACAGAGAGAGGCGAAGCGCCCTTGATACACCAAGAGATTGCTGGGTCTTTCCACGGAAAGTCCGTTTCTCTCCGCTCATCCTTACCCGCTGGGAGAGAAGGGATTTCCACCCGGGGCGGCAGGATGACTGACCACAGGTCCCTGACCCTGGACGTGTTGGGTCCACTGGACAGGTCGTGTTTACTCTCAGCCCGGCAGGTGCCACAGGGCCCGGGTGGTGGGGAGCAGAGCAGGGCTGGGGTTGGCGGGCTGTGTGGCAACAGAGGGCTGGGGCCTCTGGTCATGCAGGAGGACGTGGTTGGCTGGTCTGAATAATTCAGGGGCTGGCGGGGAGCTGAGGCTGGGACTTGGGGAAGCAGGCACTGTGCCTGGACCTGTGACGGGGAGGCTGCTGTCCAGGGACCCTTCCTAGTGGGGGGTGAGTGGGACGCCTCCTCCTGATCTCCCCACGCACCAGGCTCACGTGGCAGCAGCACTTAATTTCAGGTCACGTCCCCGAAGCAGGAGTAGCGTGTCCCTGCCGCAGGTTGTGTCTCCGTAGCCTTCCTCCTGAGGCTTGCTCCCGGACACGCCCACCTGGTGTTTTCGGAGCCCTTCCGTCCCGGCTGGAGCATCAGAGCTTTGTGGGCAGGAGGCTGCCATCGCGGATGGACAAGGCTGCTCAGAGAAGGTCTCCTGGAGGCCACGACCTCTTGCTGTCTGGTGGGGACATGAAGGGACGTCTGCCTGTAGGCCGGGGAAGAGGGCTAGCAGGTGCAAAGGCCCCGAGGTGGAAATGCGCCCCAGTGCTTGGGGGATAGAAGGAGGCAGCCAGGGTGACGCGGGAGTGAGGAGCAGAGGCTGTCGGCCATGGAAGGGGAGGAGGGGAGGAAAGGCAGGCTGAACACCTGTTTTCCTTACTTTACTCACCCTGAAAACACTTTCCCCCTATTTCTTTGCCTTTGAAAAGTCCTTTTTTCTTCAAAGCCAAGCCAAAACATCCAATCACTGAAAAAAAACCCTTGCAATCAGAGGCGAGCATTCATATAACAAAAATAAAACGTTCACAGCATCTAAATGCTCATGTCCCCTGTCTCCTGGCTGTGTCATCCACCCAGGGGCTGGGGGCTAAGGGCACAGCTTCCTTCCCCAATGATCCGGAGGCCTCTGCCTGCTGGATGACTTCGGTGATGCCATCGGCGTGATGACGAAGCAGGAGTCCTGACGGCCATCTCTGCCCCACAGGCAAGGCCCCTGTCCCTGGTCCCATGTGGGGGGGGCTCCTGCCTGGTCCCGTGGGGGGGGCGCCCTCCCGCCTGGTCCTGTGTGGGGGGGGTGGGGCCTTCCACCTGGTCCCAGGGTGGGGGGACTCCCGCCTGGTCCCGGGGTGGGGGCCTCCTGCCTGGTCCTGTGGGGGGTGGGGGCCTCCCGCCTGGTCCAGTGGGGGGTGGGGGCCTCCCGCCTGGTCCCTTGTGGGGGGCCTCCGGCCTGGTCCCGTGGGGGGGGGGGTGCAGGATGCTCATGGTCTCAGCCTCTGCACCCAAATGCCCGTGGCCCCACAACACGTCTGTGGGAGGCTGAGGACCTGGGGTGGGACCCATTCAAATATTGGCTTCCGCGCTGAGGCAGGTTAGAAGCTGGCTGACTATCAGAGCGCTGTAATAATCAAAAAGCAATTATGAAGAAGGCAATACAGTTTGTATCCTTGGATGAACGTTCAAAATATTCCGATAGAAATGTGTCACTCAGACCCTGAGGTCCTGAAATCAGGCCCCGCGGGGTTACTCAGCCCTGATTGTCACAGGGACTCAGCCCAGTGACTGTAAATTTTAATTACTGCTCCGTTGCAACCTGAATAATCAGCCACAGTATAATCGGATATTTTACATCATGGACTCACAGTTACTAACCTCCAGTAGGACTTTGGAGTTGACTCTAATTTAGAAAAGAATGTACCGAACGTTGAGAAGCAGAGTGCTCTTTGATCCTGGACACACGGCTGTGGGCAGGGCCGGGCGGGGGCTGTAAGGTCTGCGGCTGACACCTCCCTCCCACAGGTGCCTGCGACTGGCCAGCATCACCCGCTGGCCGATGTGTCCTTGCTGGGGCGATGGCCGCCAGCGCCCCGACCGTGGGCCTCACTCTACCCACCAAGGCCACCAAGGCCACGAAGGTCATGTGTTTGGTGTCCGTGACCCCTGCCGGAGCACTGATGTCTCCTCTCTGGCATCGTGTGTGTGTCGGGGGGGGGGGGGGGGGGGGAGTGGCTGGAGCCACGCCTGGGGCCCTGCCACAGGCCGCACCCCCACTCCCATGCTCTTGCCAGGGACCCGCTGCCCGTGGGCCTTTTCCCCGCCTCCACTGGCTCTGCGAGCCGCAATGAGCCATGTCGTACTTGGTAATTAAAGTAATTACTTTACCGTAATTACAGCTGCAAGCTGACAGGTGCGGGCACAACACCATTCGGCCGGCCTCCGGGAGCCCCCGCCACCCCGGGCCACACGTGGCACATCCCCAGCTCTGGTCCAGCGACACGCGAGTGAGGGCAGGGCCGTCCGGTCCCCGCCGCAGCACACGCACACGTCTCCGCTGCCACAGCCCTCACGAGACCAGACGGTGACAGGAGGAGCCAGCGGAACCCTAAACGTGGCGGCAGGACGAGGTTCCAGAAGCGGAAACGACTTTCATTAGGAATACATTTGTGCCCGCTTTTGCACTGGGAAAAGCGCCAGAACGCTCCACACTACATGTAAACTATGATCGTATCTGGCTGTTATTCGTTGTTTTTTTATTTACTATGTTTGTACCTTTTTTCTATAAGGGAGCGGTATTTTATCTATAAATTGATTCAGTTTAGTATATTAAAGTGTGGTTTTTAAGTTCCACCCCCAACACCATTTTACAAGGGAGTTTTGAGACCCTTGTGCCGTGGACACCCGCTCACAGGGGCCGACAGTAAACGCCCAGATTTCCTGCTAGCTGCTTGTTAAACGCAGATATTTAAGAAATTAAATTATAGAACTTACACTGAAAGCAAAGATCGTAAATATTCTCTCCCAAATCCTCCCTTCCTCATTCGTCACTACACCTTCCTAGTACCCATATTCCGAGGTCGTCCGCGGCGGGCACCTGTGCGGGGACGAGCATTCGGAGAGGTGGCCACACATCTCCTCCTGCTGAGACATCGGGTCTACACCAGCAGACCCGGGGGGTGGAAATCAGCTCCTGCTGTAACTCAGGGCCTGACTAATTGCCTTATTGACCGTCCTGGCCCCCTGAAGTTGTGGGGGAAAGTCTCAATAATGCACATCAGTCTTACAAGTGAGTCGTATCTTTCGCTGTGACTTTGAAATATCATGAAAAATTGAGGAAATAACGTCCGCTTTTTGAAATCTCTCCTCCTATCGGCGAAGACCAGTCGGTAAAGTCCCAGTACCTCTGGTGCCACAGTTAGAAGAGGCTTCGGTTTCGTGAATGTGGTTTGTATGAGAATGAGAAATGGTTTTTCAGTAGGTCACACGTCGGATTTAAGTATGATTTATCAGGGATGCCTGGGGGGTTCAGTCGGTTGAGCGTCCGACTTCGGCTCAGGTCACAATCTCGTAGTTCATGAGTTCCAGTCCCGCGTCGGGCTCTGTGCTGATGGCTCGGAGCCTGGAGCTGCTTCGGATTCTGTGTCTGGCTCTCTCTGCCCCTCCCCCACTCATGCTCTGTCTCTCAAAAGTAAATAAACAAAAAAAATTAAATATAGTTTATTGGGCAAAGAATTAGTGGATTGAGTTCAATCTCATTTGTCAAGTCATGGTTAATTTAAACCCTAGGCAGGTGAGGACAACAGGGCTCAACAAAAATCAAGCAAAGCTTTCTGTGGGGCCCAATGAGCCCTCAGCACCTGCAGCGGTTGCTTACAGCTGACAATTCCTCATTTGTCACTTGTGTGTGACATACACGTCACATTATGTGCACACACACACACACGTGGTCTCTGAACAAAACTGCAACTGTATTTTGAACATCTGACAGCAATCCTCGGCCCGGCTCTGCCCAGACTCTGCAGGTGGCGGCCGAAGTGACACGTGGGGTCACAGGGGGTGTGGGGGCCATGGGGCACTAGCCCGGCGAGGGCAGGACCCCGGATCTCAGGCTGGGAATAGACCACGTGTCTCCAGTTAAACCAGAGCTAACGTTGCAAGACCTGTGCCCCCGAATCTGGGGAGCTGTGGTCTCTGTTGGTGCTTTTATCTTGCTCCTCAAAGGCAGGAATAGGGGACGAGGGCTTTGTCACTCCTACCCCTGCTGTGCTCCACCTGCCGTCACGAGGCCTCCGCAACCCTTATTTCAGGAACTAACTCGCCTTTTAAAACTCAGACCAATCCGTTTCTGAGGTGCAGGATAGTCCTAGTCTCGTCCCTCAACGGCCCTGCCACTGACGCGTTTCCGTAGTGTGTTCTGGATCCTGGCTTTAGTTTTTTGTTTTGTTTTTTTTCCTTTGTAACTCAGACTCTGTGTGGTGTGGTTTCTTCCCCGAAAGCCCAGACTCCCCACCACGGATTCACCTGCCCGTCCCCATGGTGGTGACTCTCCTGCACTTTCTCAGCCCGGCCCGTGTCCCCAAGAGCGGGGGGGGGGGGGGGGGGCGTGGTCCTGGGGGACAATGGGCTACCTGTGCCTCGACTCCTCCCCTCAGAAAGACAACGCTGACAAAACCACCTGTCCTGCCCTCGTTCACTTTGTGGGTGAGAGAAGATGTGTGTCTGGTAAACAGCAGGTTCACGTGAGCCCGTGGCCAACGCCCGTGGCCAACAAAGCGCTGACCCGCGCCTGCTGTCTCCCTCCAGTTCTCATCGAGGCTTCCGTGTGCCTCTCCGCCCCTCCCCCAGGCAGACCGGCCCCCCGAGGTCTGACGCCCTCCCCCTGCTCTGGGACCTGACCCCCCGTGGTCCCTCCCCAGGCCTGACCCCCTGCGGTACACCCACGGGACGCCGCAGGCCGGCTGCCGTCTCCGCCGCGCGCCCAGGTGTCTGTCCACGTCCGAGCAGCACCGGGGTGAACGCACTTCCGTGCTCAGTGTAGGCCAGGCACCCCACCAAGGCTGCGCGAGGTCGCTTCCCTCACTTTTTATAGCAACTTGCTCCTGACGTGCTTTTCGTCGGCTCATGGCCCTGCCTACGGGCTATGAAATTGTACTAACTTGGCCGAGTCGCGCGTGGAAGGAAAGCCGGCCTGGGGACTCGGTCAGCTGGGTGGTGAGGACCCACGACCTCACTCTCTACGCTGAAGCGCTTCCTGTCGTGGTTCTTACTGCCGTGGGCCGATTAGTGGCGGCGACGGGCCCGTGTAAGGAAACGGGTAGATGTGGCTCTTGGACACAGGTCACCACTTGGGGCTTTACCAGTCTGTGAGCGAATCCTCCTGCCTTGCCCCCTCGTGCAACGAGAGGCAACCAGTGCTGCCTTAAGTTCTTCCCTGGAAAACAGCGAGAAACCAAATAGAATGGCGTGTGTGAAGCTCCCGCAGGTGACAGCGTGAGAGGCAGACGCAAGCAGCCCATCCCGTCGTGCGAGTGTCGCTGGGAACCAGAGCCCGTGCGGCTGCTGCGCAGGGGACTGGAGGACGAGGCCCGAGGTGTGGAGTCCGCAGTTTCCTACTCCACCTTCTCCTTTGGCACGTCAGATGCAGAAGGAGTTACGCGCCCGCTAATGTTTTCCTTTTCAAAATCCCTGTCTTCAGGTTGAACACATTATTTGTATTTGCTCATTGGTTTTGAGACGCCTGGTTTTAGCCATTGGACGTGGACAGACAGAATAAGGCGCATTTTATTAGCCATGGCCGTGCCGAGTGAAGGCTCTTTCCTAAGGCTATGCTGGCATTTGGGGAGCCTGCTAAAAGTCATTCTGGAATGGTTAAGGGCTGCAACCTCACTGCTGATTTCATTCCCTTAATTATTTTAAGAACATGGCTTTTTAAATCTTTTTATTTATTTTTGAGACAGAGAGAGACAGAGCATGAGCGGGGGGGTGGGGGGCAGAGAGAGAGGGAGACACAGAATCCGAAGCAGGCCCCAGGCTCTGAGCTGTCAGCACAGAGCCCGATGAGGGGCTCAAACCCACAAACCATGAGATCATGACCTGAGCCGAAGTTGGATGCTTAAGCGACTGAGCCACCCAGGTGCCCGTCACCTTCTTTTAAAATTTTTTTTTAAATATTTGTTTATTTTGGGGAGAGACAGAAAGAGAGCACAAGCAGGGGAGGGGTAGACAGAGAGGGAGACACAGAATCCGAAACAGGCTCCAGGCTCTGAGCTGTCAGCACAGAGACCGACACGGGGCTCGAACTCACGGACCGTGAGATCACGACCTGAGCGGAAGTCGGAGGCTTAACCGACTGAGCCACCCAGGCGCCCCAGAACATGGCTTTAAGATGCCTTTGTACACACTCATCTACCGTCTGGGAACAGAGAGCCACTCTGATAGCTCTTGGATGACCCCTGAGGCACACCTGCTGAGTTGCAAAAAATCAGTCTTCATCAGGAGGCGGATACAGACTGACCTGGTTCAACACAGAAGTGACAATTTTCGGACAAATGACCACAAATGAATACGATTTCAGATAGTGGGGTTTTTTTTCTAAGTCACTTATGTAGAAGATCGTATCGACGTGACGGTCAGAGTGAGCTGGATATTAAGAACGGCAGATGCGCTTTAAGACTTAATTCTTCTCATGCCTCTGGCGCCGTGTAGACAGTTCCTGAGGCGCCCGCCTGGACAGCTGGTGGCAGTGGAAAACCACACTGGACGTTTGGTCAGAGGCAGTGACCAGCCCCTTGCGAGGAGAGTCACTGCCCGGTGTCCTCCTTCCAGGTTCCCTCCTCCCACTTCTGCAACGTTCCTGCGTCTTTTCGTGGCTTGTGGTTCTTTGTTTCAGTGCAGAACGAGACCCCGTTGTCTGCACGGACCCGGGTCATCCATCACCACCTGCTGAAGGGCGTCCTGGTCGTTAACAAGTTTTGTCGATGATGGAAGAGGTGCTGTGAACGTCTGTGTGCAGGTTTCTGTGGGGACGTGGTTTTAAACTCTGGGAAAATACGAAGATTTACTAAATCATATTTTCCAAGCAGGAACCTTTATCTCTGCATCTTCACATTCCGTGCAATTTCCGTGTAGGAAGAACGCTGAGAAATTAGTCCCATCAAAAAGAAAGGCCTGCTGAAGGATTGCATTATCCTCGTGACAATTTACCATCGCTTTGCAATCCCCCGTCAGTTGTAACCCACTAAGTCCTAGAGGGTGATTTGGAAACGACCACACGGATCCGAGGTGTGACGGGAGCCGTGGCGCTCAGTCACCCTGATGGGGTCAGCACACCGGCAGGCGTACCTGAAGGACGACGTGGGAGACAGGGACACGGGAAGAGAACATAAATCGCACTGGTGGCCGTAGCAATTCTCCGGGAAGCTCACGCTGTCCCAGAATCCACCCCCCGAGCACTGCTTTCTTCCCCTCTCGAGAACATGCCCCTCCAATTATGCCTTGTTTCTGAAATCACCACTCACTCCCTTCCCGTGACCCACCCCCACTGCCCGTGACACCAGACCACGTTTTGCTCGATGGTGACGCATTCCGAGGCACCTTTCCCCGTTAGCTTGTGCTCTCTGGGCGCCACTAACCCGGAACACTCGGGTCTCTGCTTTGCTTTCAAGCTCTAACTTTCTTCCCCTTCTTCCTTGCCCCGCATTGAACTTTGACACGTTAAAAAGTTGTTCTCTTAAAGGTCAAGGACACAGGAAAGACACTGCTGGCGCCCCTGTCCCCAAGGCTCTGAGGGCAGCTGGCCCTCCAGGCACAACATGACACAGTGTGGCCTCCCGGGTGCCTGCAGGAGCTCCCCCTCCCTCCTGCTCTGTGCTCTACCACAGATCCTGTTCTAGAAAGGTGCTCATGTGCTGGAGGATGAAGACAGGCACCCACCTGTTCGGACGCAGCCGACCCTGCACGATGGGGAAGGTGGCAGGCAAGTGGACACGAGGTGGCCAGGGCTCGTTGCTGAGTCCATGATGCTGGAGCCTCACAGCACCTCCGTTTGGCTGGTGGGATGAAAACATGGCCGTGTGGCCCACCCTCACTAGTGTACCGAACCGGGAAGGGTCCCAGCGCAAAGGGCCGAGAAAGGCAGGGTCAGTGCTGATGTCTTTGCCTCTCAGTCCAGTGGGTGGGCGACTCGGATGTTATGTTATCGGCACCTGCAGGACCACTGCCCATCTGGGGACGCAGGGTCGCCTTGTGGCCCGAGAGCCCTGGCGGAAGAGCCATTGTCTCTGTAGGGGACGACGTCGTCCCTGAGTGCAGGGGGCTCTGACCGGGCTCTGCAGCCTCGCACCCACACTGTCCTGCACATCCCCTCCCAGATTCGTCACCATGGAGACAGGGGGCGTGTCTGGCTCCCGTGACTCTGGAACATTCCCTGCTTGGCTCCCTTCTCAGTCTTCGTTGTTGTAACATCACTACTGTTAATCAGAACCGAGTCCCATTGTGAGTGCGGCCGAACGTGGCAATCCGGGCACCACCAGAAGTGACCCACAGGGTCGGGAAGTTGTTCATCTGAAATCAGAGGGGCCGTGTGGCCAAACTTGTCCAGTCCAGTTCTTCAGTGGAGAGAATTTATATTGAAGGCATATAATCTATTTGGACACTCGGTTGCAAGTTAAAAAAAACAACCGCTCAAGTTGAATTAAGGAAAAAGGCAGTTTTTGCACATCTCTCATTGGAGGTTTGTCTCAGACTTAGTCAACCCTCAGGCAAAAATGGTACTCCCAGGACACGGTCTCTTTCCATGGTTTTAAAAGTCTGTTCTCTTCCGAGGCGACTTCGCGTTCAAGCCCGTCTGTGCTAAGATCACTTCCAACAGCTCCCCGTCCAATCCTTAATGCCAGCGAAGGACGCAGACACCCCGCTCACGCTCAGAGCCCGAGCCCGTACCTGGGCCACGTCAGAGGGTCACGTCACCACGGTCAAACTGTCCACGGTCCCGGTGTCTGCGCCCGAGTCTGGTCTCCCGAGCAGCCAGGATGCAGCTGGTTCTGTGACACCAGGTATGTGTGCTGGTGGCACCGGGGGATCGGGGTCTCAGCTCGGAGACGTTTCAGGAGGCTTGGGAGGTGTCGGACAGTAAACAGACCGACAAAACAAAGCCAGCACGCGCAGGTGTACCCACAGCACACGATCGTTTCACAACGTGGCAGAAATTCCCTCCACTGATTGCAGATGGTGATGGTCTTTAAAACTCAGCCTTCTCTCATATTCCTTGTCTTCTAGGATGTTACGATCTCCTCCGGTACAAAGGGAAGGAATCCCAGAATTTGAATCAGAAACGGCAAAACTGCCATAAGTTTGCTTTCCTGCGGCAACAAATTAACTTTAAATGGTCTTATCTAATCAGGGCACAGATTACTCATTTTTATCAAGTTTATTGGTTAAGTTTGCTCAAGTGACTCATTTGGTGACTTATTTTTAATTGTACTTATTTTAAAATAATTACAGTTCCTGGTTTGTACGAGAACAAAGCAGAATCAGCTACTCTACTCCCCATGTTTACCTTATACAATTATTTGGGTAAAGCCTTTTGCTATTTTCCAACAATAGGAGAATCACTAAATTATAATAAGTTTATTTGATGGAACATCTTATTTGAGATCGTCGGTCACAGGAGAAAGTATTCAAGCTATAATGCTTTGTGGAAAGTATATAAAACAGAAGCCACAGTACTATGACCCTAAACACACACGCTTGTGCACACATCCACACATGTGCACGTGCACATCAGGACAAAGCTTAATTGTTGTTCTAGCTAGATGGTGCTATTGAAGGTGATTGATGCCTTATATTTTCCTACATTTTCTAAATATTGTATAATACAATAAGCATGTATGACTTTTTATCAGAAAAAAATAAACGTCGGGGCTCCTGGGTGGCATCTGACTCTTGATGTGGGCTCCTGGGGCTGTGGGATCGAGCCCCACGTCAGGCTCTGCGCTGACAGTATGGAGCCTGCTTGAGATTCTCTCTCTCTCTCTGTCCCTCTCCCATGCTCTCTGTCTCTAAAATGAAAGAATTAAAACATTTTTTAAAAAGGAAAAAATATACATGAAGAATATGTTTTGCTTTAAATGTCTTCCAATATACAGCCGTGTCCTGACGAACGGGGGCTCCGTCCCCCCCAGCCCGTGCCTCTCAGATGCCCGTCCCCTCGTGACCCCGCCTCGCATCCCCCTCAAGCCGAATCCGCTCATCCCGCTCCCACGTGGGCTGCTCACACTGCGTCCTGCACCTGGGGACTCAGAGCCTCCTCCTCCCTTAAATGGGCCCTCGGCCACCCACCGGGTACATACTTGCCCCTGGCTTCTCCCGGAGTCACAGGGGCCGTGAGGTCCCTTCAGATTTGGGCCAGACCATTCGCCTTCTGTCACACACCGTTCTGTAGTTTCCGATGGGATCTTAATGCTCATTGGCGAGTCTGCAGGATCGCGCGTGACGGGGCAACGTTTGCTTGCAGGACGTGGACGGGTGAGGAAGGAAGGGCCCAGGGCCACGATCACCCGAAAGCAGCAGGTGTCGGGTGCATCATCGGGTCACACGGCCACGTCGTGCTGAGGGTATTTGCTGACACTGGAGCTGGGAGTCGGTTAGTAATAAAACCAACACATAATTAACTTAAATCTTGGAGTCAGGTGGGTTTTCCCTATGTCTCTTAGTTTGGTTTTCTCCACCCTTAGTTGCTGACTTATCTAAAGGACCCAGGAAACCCCAGGGAGGCGGCACAGCCCTGAGTGAATGGAAAAGCCATCAGAAGTGTGTCATTTCCTATTCCCTCAGACACACTAAGGGTTTCCACTGCAACTGTGGACCAACGAACCATACCAGCACCATAATCCCCAAACTAGCTTATTTAAAACTGTGATTTAAAAATAAACCATATATGTAGATCTCCAGCAGGTGCTACCTACAATGCAAACAAAATATCTCAGTTCTTTTTTTTAATGTGTATTTATTTTTGGGGGGGGAGGGGCAGAGAGAGAGGGAGACACAGAATCCGAAGCAGGATCCAGACTCTGAGCTGTCAGCACAGAGCCCCAAACGGGGCTTGAATCCACAAGCTGGGAGATCATGACCCGAGTTGAAGTCAGACACTTAACCGACTGAGCCACACAGGAGCCTCCAAAAATATCTCAGTTCTCAATGTTAAAAACAGAAGATTTTAAAAGCACACATAAAATATTTATCTATTCTTTCAAACTGAATACTTTTTGAAGAGAAATATGATAGAAGGAAAAAAGATTCTGTAACCTTTTCAAGAAAATTGCTTCCTTAAGACGCCCAGAGAAATGACTGGTCCATACTTTTAAAAACAAAATTATGAAAATTATCTCTATTTCTGAGACAGCCTAAAATTAAGAAGGCTTTGAAGCCCCTTCAAACAGTTTTTAAAAGTTCTTTTATGAGAAAGCCCTAATTATTATTTAAAATAAAACATTATTCAACATTCTCATAATCACGGAAGCTGCTTAAAAATTAAACCTAAATCAAGTTGAAGAAATATGGCTCCTTACTGCATAAATCTTGACGCCAAAGCTGGTTGAAAGTGCCCAAAAGTACGTGCTGTGCACAATGCAGATGAAGCTGCTTTTCACCCCAAACCTCCTTTGATGGTGGTTGAGTGGAGTTGAGGTAAGGAAGGAGGATGGGCTGGTCCCAGCTTGGGTGCGAGGACAGCTGGGTTTCCGTCACCTCCTCCATACGGCTTCCACCAAAAGTCATACCTAAGGACCTGTGTGATTGCATATGATGAAGTCAATGCATCTAGTGACTTGCGTGGGGGACGTGCCGGAGGCCTCTCCACCCAGGAAGGTCCAGCCTCCTCCGGGGAAGGTCACTGAACAACACGGCAGGTCACACAAACTCTTAACGGCTCGTTGCAATGCTGAGAAGAAACCAGTGGGCCCTGGTGGGAGCAAGCTGTCCCTCGGGACCGACTCTGGCTCAGGCGGGCAGTGCAAGGAAAGCACTCCCCCGGAAGTAGCTGGAGAGGAGGCGAGAGAAAGAGTGGAAACAGTCGCAGGGACTGACGAGGGATCTGCCCCCCAAAACCACTGATGGGGAGGAAGGAGGGGGTTTCCATGCCACCAGGATTCTGTAAACAGTGGAGCGCAGAGTCTGACGTTCCAGAGCTCGGTGCCTGGCGGGGCTCGGGCGAGGAAGTAGGGCCAATCCCCAGGAGCAGGCAGCGGGGTCTCAGGGCTCCGTGTGCCACGTGGGGAGAAGCGGTTCCCCCGCTTGGAGGGCGTTTGGTAGAGGCCATGCGGCCTCCCCTCGGGCAAAGGTCCCGGCGGATCCTGGAGGGCAGCCCCGTTTGCTGGTTTGGGGACAAAGACGCCAGAGTGTGGTGGCACCGGCTGTGTTGTGGTTTGCCTTAATCTCTGAACCTCTGCCCTCGTGCGGTTCCACGAACGTTTTCTGGGGCAACGTGGGACCACCGCTCAGCAACGTCCTCCCCAGAGAGTCGGCGGGAGTCCGCGCCACGGGGCCTCTGAAGTGCGGGCTTTTGAAACACAGCGCATCTGAGATAAAACCCGGAGGGAGGTGCGGCCCCGCAGGCAGCCGGCTGGGACACGGACAGGGTAGAGGCGGGGAGCGGACGGAGGCCTGAGACAAACGAGGGGCGCTCGATCGCGGGTCTGTGAGCGCGCAGAGCTCCCGGGGGCCGGAGATGAGGTCGCCGGGCGAAGCCACGCCCACTCTCCCACGCGCGCCTGCACTCGCACCGATCCACCCCAGTCCGCTAAGCAGTGCCACCTAGTGGAGAACGGAGCCGTCACACCAGGCCCCGCCCGACAAATTGTTACTGCGTGAAGAAAACAACGAATTTGGGGGTTGCTAGTTTATTATCACAGAAATTAAGCAATGAGTTTCTGTGTTTGCCCTGACTGATAAGGCGTGAACGGAAATGATTTGCAATGACGCACCACTGCTGGAGGAAAATGGTTGAGGAGAGGATTGACTGTCAAATGAGCACAGAGCCCCTGCTTTGCCCGTTGTTGCCATCCAGTGTCTACACCTGGGGACTCCGGTTTTTACCTCAGACGGCAGAACTCACCTACATCTGACTCCTAAGATCTGGAGGGATCCAGAGAACAATCATTTTAGCTTTCAGGTGAGTTCATGCCGAGAAACATTCTTGACCTAAGAATGTGAAACTAAAATGCCTTTGGGCCAAAAGCTGAACCCCGCCTTGCCCTGTGGAAACAGACCTCACGGGCTCCCAGTTCACAGTCTTTGAGAATCTGAGTGGCCTGCAGGGAGGTCAAAGTTTCTCTACCTTGAAAATTACACCATCAGCACTTGCTAATCAAGGATGTGTTTGTGGAAATGATGAGCCTTCAGTAATATCCCACACTTTCCAAGAAGTAGTAATTAGTAAACGGTGTTCAAATAAGGGAGGAAATATCTGAGGACACAACTATACAATTTAAAAGCTTGGGATGTTCTCACCCCTAAGTGACAAATGAAAGTTAAAACCCATCATGTTACGGATGGCTTTTCTTTACTATTTCCCGGTGGCAACGGATGTGCCAAGAATTTATCCAAGAGTATGTGATCTCTGACCACTGCTGGCAAGAAAACGAAACTGAAAGAAATACATGCAACCAGCAGATTGGAGCCTATTGAGGGGAAGGAATGAACACAAAAGAAAAACCAAGGCCATGTTTCCAAAAATTCAAATATTAGAAGAAAATGTTCAGCCCACTGGCAATAATAGACATTAAAATTAAAAGCTGACAATTTTACAACAAATGGGCGAATATGGGACGTTCACACACATAATCTCACACACGCACACACGCGCACAGGCCACCCCAAGGGTTGGCCCAGATGAGGGAAACGAGATGTTCTGGACGTGTTTACGTGGGAGCGGAGAGCAGCCCAGTGTGTGTTCCCTCAAGCACGTACACGTTCCGCCCCCAGGAAATGATCCTCAGTAGGGAGTTATTTACACACACATACGACGTTAGTGTCTCTACATCCTATTGTTAGCATCACAGCCACACTGCAGGGAGGTTGTACCGGTTGTTATGTGTATGTCGTGCAGTTATTAAAACCTCTCCTTCCAAGTGTCTACCAGAAGTGATAAGTTAGAGGTTAATAAATAGAGCTGGTAGCCTATTACACGGAGTGGAATCCCATTTCACCTAACTCGGCAAATGTGTGTGTCTACACAAGCAAAATTGTGCATAGTGCTAGGCAAATTTTGAACACGACTACCACTGGCTAATCGATTACCTTCTATATTATAGCATTTCAGAATGAGAACGTATGCTTCTTTCTACGTGAAATACAATCTACACGATACATTCATGTGTATACAAGCATGTGGAAGAACATTTTTACTTCATAAGTGTTTTTTTTGTTTTTTTGCTTGTAGGATAATCCAGAACATTATTGCTGGGGTTGGCGGACAGTAAGGTTTGGCTAAAAGGGGGCTGATGTGGGGACACTTTGATGGCGGAGCTATTCCGTGTGGTAGGAGGGTGGTGAGGGCATGACGACATGACATGAGTACTTGTCCCGCTCACGGAGCAGCTCTCTCCTCCCCCGAGCCCTGTGCTTCCTTCCTTTCCTCCCCAGTTCTCCGGTGCTGGAGAACACTTCTGTTTTAAATTCTCTCTGTTAAAATAAGTTGCCCGGCCCCTATCCAAGTAGACTTTCACTGGCAGGTGTTCCTTACGAAGTTCAAAACCAGGCAGAACTAAGCGGAGGTGACCAGACATCAGAAGAGCTGCTTTCTCTGGATGGCAGAGGGCGGGCAGGTGGTCGGGGAGTCCGGGGGGAGCTGCCGAAGGTGCCCTCATCCTGGGGCAAATACTCTACTTCAAATAAAAGTTATTTCTAGCACAGGCACCGAGCCGCGAACGCACCGGGAGAACTCCAACTTCCAGTCCCCCTAAAATACCCGGTTAAGTCTCACAAAGGGGACAATTCAACCCAGCGCTAAGCTGCATGTGGACTGCTGTAATAATGCTGCAGCGTGGGTGCAAAAACACGTCTCATTTTTGTTTGAAAGAGCTAAAATAAGAGAAGATAAACCCCAGGAAGCTTTGATGTGCCATGTTTCTCAGTTGATAATATTGTTTAATTTCCAAAGTGGGCGGTTAGGTGATATCTGATGGTTCTGCTGTGGGCAAAGAACACGCTTTAAATCATTTCTATCTTTACAAAATTGTTAATGTCGATTCCAGAGCCTACAACACTATGTCCATTTCTGTGCGCGTTCCGTGTCCACTGGACAAGGGGTTAGGTTCTGCTACGGACGGTGGTGTTCCTGTGGCGTCAGGGGGCTGACCGGTTGGTGGTGTTCTCAGGACACATGGGTCCTTGCTGATTTCCAGTTACTGACAGTGGGGTCTTGAAGTCTCCATGAATAACTGTAAATGTGTTTTTTTCTCCTCTCTGTTCTACTAGGTTTTGTCTGACTAAGGAAATTCTTTTACTAGGTGCATAAACATTTGGGGTTTTTATGTCTTCTTGGTGAAATTAAACTTTTTAAAACCATTATGTGACATCCTCCTTTATGCAGGAACTGATACCACCTGATTTCAGGACGTAATAGAAAGCCATAGCGATCACAACCATGTGACATTGGTCAAAGAACAGACAGCTAGATCCGTAGAGTGAATGGAGATCCCATGAGTGTAGTCAGTGATCGTTGACAACGAAGCAAAGACTGTCTTCGTAAAATGCAAAATGTTAAACTTCTGGAAGATGATATCGGGGAACACCCAGGTGGCCTTGGGGATGGTGTCGACCTTTAGATCCAACACCAAAGGCGGGACCCGTGAAAGGAAGGACCGATAAGCTGGACTGCATTAAAATAAAAAGTTTCTTCTCTCAGAAAGACAATGTCAGAGAGAGAGAGAGAGGACAAGCCACAGACAGGGAGAAGATATTTGCAAAAGACACGTCTGAGAAAGGACTGTTATTCAAAACTCAAAACATACAAAGAACCTGGGGCGCCTGGGTGTCTCAGTCTGTTAAGCATCTGAGTCTTCATTTTGGCTCAGGTCATGATCTTAAGGTTTGTGAGGCCGAGCCCCATGTCAGGCTCTGAGCTGGCAGCACGGAGACTGAGGGGGAATCTCTCCCTCTGTCGCCCCTCCCCAACTCACGATCTCGCACTCTCTCTGTCTCTCTCAGTAAAGAAATAAACTTATATACACATATGTAAAGAACTCTTAAAGCTCAATACTAAGGAAACAAACAGCCCAATTAAAAAATGGTCCAAACCCTAACAGACACCTCCCCAGAGAGGTTATACAGAGGGAAGTTAGCAGGTGAAATGGCGCACCATATACCACCAGGGACACACAAATCGAAACAACTGTGAGACAGCACCGGGCACTGACCGGAATGGCCAAATCGGAACTCTGACAGCATGCAACGCCGGCCAGGATGCAGAGCAGCAGGAAGTCAAGGTCACTGCCGGCGGGGATGCACAGTGGAAGCCACTGTGGGGGCCACTGTGAGGGCCACTGCGGGGGCTACTGCGGGGGCCACTGTGGAGGTCACTGTGAGGGCCACTGTGGGGACACTGCGGGGGCCACTGTGGAGGTCACTGCGGGGGCCACTGTGGGGGACACTGCGGGGGCCACTGCGGGGGTCACTGCGGAGGCCACTGCGGGGGCCACTGCGGGGGTCACTGAGGGGGGCCACTGTGGGGGTCACTGCGGGGGCCACTGTGGGGGCCACTGTGGGGGCCACTGCGGCGGCCACTGCAGGGGCCATTGTGGGGGCCACTGTGGAGGTCGCTGTGGGGGCCACCGCGGGGGTCTCTTATGAAGCGAAGCATACTCTTAACAAGTAGTCCTTGGTATTCACAAAAGGAATTGAAACACGTCCACACAACCTGCCCCCCCCCAAGTTTATAGTGGTGTTGTTCCCAAATGCCCAAACACGGACGCCCTTCGGTGGGTGAATGAATGAATAAGCTGTGGTCCACACGGACAGTGGAGGGTTACTCTGCGCTACAAGGAGATGAGCCATCAAGCCGTGAAAAGACGCGGACGAACCTTCCATGCAGATGATTAAGTGAAGGAAGCGGGTCTGAAAGTCTACACACTGTGTGAGTCCAACCACAGGACGTTCTGGAAAAGACAGAACTGCGGGGATGGTGCCAAGACTGGTGGTTGCCTGGCGTCGGGGGAGGGATGATGGTCGGAGCACAGGACTCTTCGGGCAGTGAAACTGCTCTGTCAGGTACCACGTGGGGGATTCGTGTCCTTATACATTTGTGCCAAACCATGGAACGTGTGCCCCCAAGACTGACCCCGATGTGAACCGGGGCCTCGGATGCTCGTCTGTGGGCTCATCGGGTGTAACAAAGGCACCGTCTGGGGAGGGGAGGGTGTCTGTGGTGGGGGAGGGTTGTGTGGGAGGAGGCGGGAGGTGTAGGGGGCCGGGTGTGCGTCATAGGAGGCGGACTGGGGGGCTGGGATATGTGGGAAATTTCCCTGCATCCCCCTCAAGTTTGCTGTGAACCCTTAAAAAGTCTTAATAAAAAGTACTCTATTCTGTACGTAGACTAACAAGCCAGTTCCAGTCACTTGTGAAGAGAAATCACCGCTATGTGCACAGAGCACTAGTTTGGGGTCTACATTTAAATGTTACTCATGAAAGAGGCAAATGGAGGGGCATATTTGTAGTTTTTGGCATGAACGCTTGTCCTTTCCAGCAGGTTACAGGCCTCACGGCTAACGCATCGGCTGCACAAGCCGAGGAACCTGGGGATCCCCCCTGGACGGCGCCGAAGTCCCGCCTGCAGGGGTTGCTGGACTAATGATCTGTCACTTCCTGTAAACACTCATCTCAGACCCGCGAACCCACAGGTATTGCATGAAAATCACATTAAGGAAGCAACGCATTTAATGGTGTTGACAGAGTATCTAAAAATATCAAGGGTCAGGGGGAGAAACGTCTCATCACCACAGTGTCTGGCCTCCACTGACGGAATGTATTTCCTATTAAATCCCTGTCAAATTACATGAGACCAGAAAATTAGCAGGGTGGGCGCACAGGCTGCGAGCTGCACACGTGGGCCTGTCCGCCGACCTCCGGCGGGCGGGGCGGTCCTCGGGGGGGGCAGGGCTCGGTTCCAGGTTTCAGATTCCCATCTGAGACCCTCTTCCGCTCAGGGAGGGAGCAGGTGGGCCGCGGGGCCACTGGGCGCCTCGAGCTGGATCCCGAAGGACCGGATCCCGAGTGAACGTGCAAGTTCTCTCGCTCGGTGGAAAACCCACTTGTGCTCGGGCCACCCAAACAATCGCCAACGGAAAGTAAACCACGGTCCGCAGCCTCAAAATCCGGGTGCTCTGATTCAGGGCGAGCGTAGGTTCTGGTGAGGCAGGTGAGGGGGGCCGGTCACACCTGGCTGGGCCCCGAGAGCCATCCTGCCTCGCTGGTCCCTGTGGCAGGGGCTAAAAATCCCCCAGGAGGTGGACACCTGTGTTTGCCAAATGTTTCCTCCTTCCTCTGGTCCCTGCTTCTGGGACTCGGATCACATCATGGCTCACTGGCACTGCCTTCTTTCAATTCATTTTAATTTTTTCAGTAGTTTCTTCTCTGTGTTTTCCTTCGTCTAGGTTCATTCGCTGAACCTTTAAGTTTCTGGACCTTTCTTCTGCGATGTCCAATCCATTAACTCACACGTCAGATATTTTAGCTTCCGTCTCTAGAAATTCGATTTGGTTTAAAAAATACAGCCCACTTCTCTTCCTGACATGCTCCTACTTTCTTTTGCCTTAGTGAACAAAGTCTCGTAACGGGTTTTCAACCCACCTACTAATTCTATAATAGGTGATGTTCCCGCATCTGTTTCTATTCGTTGGTTTCGTCATCACACACACTGGATTCTTCCACCTCTTTGCACGCCTGGCGATTGTTACTGATGCCAGAACTGTAAACGTTACCCTTGCCGGGTCCCGAATAGTTTTGACTCCTGAAACGTTCCGCTACTTTGTTCGGAGAGGCGGGGTTACTTAGCTGCATTCTGTTCTTCTGATGCTTCTAGAGAAGGATCAGAGAAGCTCGTGCCGTGTTCTGGAAGCAATGCTTTCTGACCATTTCTCCCAAATTCCTGTGAGCTACAAGGGTTCCCCCCCACCCGCCCCTGCCCTTAGAAAACACTCCCTCCCCGGGGGACCCACACTTCTCTTTAAAGCTTACACTTCACAGCAGTGAGGCCTTGGAAGTGGAGGGTTTGGGTACAATCCTGTCTGTCGTAAGAGGGAAAAGAGCAGATGGCTGAACCGAAGAGCTCAGAGAGCAGGCAGGATGCGGATGTCAGGGGTTCGGAGGAAATTCGTCCCGGGCCCCCCACCTGAACTCGAGGCAGAGACAGATTACGGCCTCTCGCACGGGCAAAGTCCAGTAAAGAATTCACGAAAGATTTGAAGCTGAAATGAGGTCATCTGAATATACACCCAGTGAGTGCCATTGGCTTAGGATGCGGCAAATTCTGAGAAAGACCTCCCAGGAACAAAGTGAACAGGAAGGTAAGGCCACAAAACTTGTATGAACTGAAATATGTTGTTACATTCCTTATGCTCAGTGCGTTTGCTTGGAACTCAGCAGCAACATAAGGAAATATTTATGAAGCACAACGTTCCAGGAGAGGGAAGAAGCGTGCGGGGGACAGACAGGCACACGGTTCGGAGCAGCATAATTCACACTGTTCCAGGCATAATTCACACTGTTCCGGGTGTGAACACACCCGGAAAAGCACAGCATCCCACAGGCATCATAAAAATAAAACATTTCTCAAAGAGTACTCACAAGAAGTATGTGTTTTTAAATTACCAAAATGCGTGTCCTTTATTTTTCTATATGTTTGTTTATTTATATTGAGAGAGAGACAGAGAGGGAGAGCGTGTGTGGGTAGGAGAGGGGCAGAGAGAGACAGACAGGATCCCAAGCAGGCTCCGTGCTGCGAGTGCAGAGCCCAACACGGGGCTCGATCTCACGAACCGTGAGGACGTGACTTGAGCCGAAATCAAGAGTCAGCTACCTAACCGACTGAGCCACCCAAACGCCCCGAGATGGATGTCCTTTAAAGTGAAGAATGTTTCTTTTATTTCTTAAGTGAAAACTAGCAGCTTTCACTGAGATTTCTTTTTCCTTATCTTGGTTGATTAAAAGTCACAGAATACAATATTCGTTAGATGAACACCTCTAACGTCAGCCGATGCATAGTTAATGTGACGATTGCATAACGTCTCAGATGTACTAAATTGCTTGAGCTCACTCTCCCTGAAAAGCGAGTACAGAATTATATAATTAATCTCTCTTCCCAGAACAAACAGTGCAACACGTTAATAATTTCAGTATTTATCATCGCCTACTTTTCTCTTGAAAGGTAAACAGTTTTTCAGAGGAACAAACGCCAGCCCGGTGCAGCTGTCCGGCTGGCGCGTCACACTCCGCTCCTGGCGGTTAACGAGAACGCGGCCAGCGGCCCGGAGGGGCCGGTGCCTCGGCGCCTGGACACACGTGGCTTCCGGGGACTCGTTCCGAGGACGCAGGCCCTTCCCACGCCTTTTCCCGCCTCTCCGGGAACTCCCGAGAAAGTCCACGGAGGCAGCGCCGCGAGTGCAAATACGTGCACGCTTAGCGCGGAACCGCGCCACGGGCCTCCCTGGCCTGTGGCCTCTGCGCGTTTGCTCGCTTTCCTTCCACCGCACGGGAGGCGGTCTCGGGCGGCGCGAGCGCTCACTGCGCGGCCAGACCGCCGCGTCCCTCGTTGTACGCTGCCGGACGGTCGAGGCAGCGGCTCACGCTGGTCGCCTCCCCGGAACGCGCTCCCAACGGCCCCTGACGAGACACCTCCGTGTGCCGATCTGCAGCACGGGGGGCGCGCAGCTGCTGGTGAATCCAGAAGAGCGGCCCCAAGGGTGTGCGTGGAAGGCCCGGCGGTGGGAACTGCCACGGGGACCTCGCCCACGACGGTGCCCGAGCTTCCCACGCCTTCCAGGTGGTCGGAGCCGAGTATTAGCAAAATTCTGCCTTTCTCTAACTGGTGTGCAGAAAACAGTAGCTCACGCCGGTTTAACCCGGGACTGCAGACGTCCTGGCAAAACTGAGTAACTTTCGCAGAAGTTTATTTTTGTTTCTTCTGTGAATTCTTATACTTTTCGGCGTGTGTTGGAAAGTTCGTTTCCTGTTGTTGCCAACCAGTGACCAGACCGCACTGTCTCACCCAGCGAAGTGATGTCCCCGCGGCTCTCCAGGCCAGAAGCTGAGCTGCCCCGCGGGGGCTCCGGGAACCACACGGGGGGTGGGCAGAACGCGGGCGTCCGTGGTGGCAGAGAGGACGCCCATCTCCTGTCACGGGCTTAGGTGAGGGCTCACCCAGCTTCTGGAGGCTGCCTGCATTCCTCGGCGGTGGCCCCGTCTTCACCGCCTCCCTCCCCCTCTGTCACCGTGTGTCCTCGGAGCCGGTGAGGACTCGGGTGCTCGTGCTGGGTCCCCCGGCACCCTGGGTGCTCTCCCATCTCAGGGCCATGTCTGTAACCCCTCCCGTCACGTGAGCCAGCATACTCACGGTGTCTGACATTGGGGGAGACGCATCTCTGGGGGGCGTGATTTCACCTGCCACACCGCTTACGCTGGTTTTTCATTCATTTATTTGTGAGTATTACCAACACAAATCCATCGTTTTCCCATCATATGTTTTAAGAATATTTTCTTCTTAAAAAATGTTTTTAAATGTCTTCTATTTATTTTTGAGAGAGAGAGAGAGAGAGAGAGAGAGAGAGAGATTGAGAATGAGTGGGGGAGGGGCAGACAGCAAGAATCCCAAGCGGATTCCGCATAGGGTCCTGCTCGGGGCTTCGGGTCACAGACTGTGAGATCATGACATGAGCCGAAATCAAAAGTCAGACACTTAACCAAGGAGCCTCCCAGGCGCCCCAAGAATATTTTCTATTAGACTATCAATATGTCTTCATTTTTGCCTTTATCACAAGGATTTTTAATGTTTTCAGGTGATGTGCATTATAGTTATTAATGACTTACTGGGCTTTATTTCATATTCACGGAAGTCATAAGACTTAAAACATTTTTAAATGTTCTTCTATTTTTGATAGAATTTTAACAGTTATATTTCGTTTTTACACGCAGAGCTTTAGTCATTTGCAGACTGACTTGTGAAAGATTTAACGTAGGGGTGCCTCTTTCTTCCTCCCCAGTTTTGCAGGCCTGGGCTCCTCCTACCCTGTGCATTCCCAGGACAGGCCTGTGTTCAGGACCAGCCCTCAGTGGGCTCTGGGGAGCTAGGGGCCAGGCCCCTGGGGCGTCCTGTCTGCTGTGAGTGCGTCTGTAGCCCGGGGCCCTGGGACACTCTGTCCTTTATGTTAACAGCCTGATTTATGAGGAATGAGCTTTTGCTGGGGGGTGGGGGGCTCTGAGTGGCTGAATTTAGTCAGCTGGGTGCTGCACCCCAGGCATCCGGCCCCCTAACAGGCCCCCTTAATCGTGGGGGGGAGAACGCAACATGACCCCGAGGCCCCACGGGCCAAGGTCACAGGAAAGCTCCCACCTGGTGTCCCTGGGACCTCCCAGACACCTGTTCCCTTCGCGGATTTTCACCTTTGCCTTTTCACTTGATAAACCTTAACTGTGACTGTGACAGCGGCCCGGTCCCGTGGTCCTCCCAGTGTCACCACGGCCGTGTCCTGTGGTCCTCCCAGCAGGTCCTTCGGAGGGTGTCATTGTTCTATTCACACTCACGGAATATTCACTGACATTCCTCGATTGCTCAGCTAGAACGGCCCAGCTGCTCAGATCACCCACAAAACGCCCAGCGTTGGGCGCAGGGCCGTGAGCCCGCAGGTAATTTGGGAGACGCTCTGGTGTCAGCTACGAGTCTCCGACTCATTGCTCGGTCCGCAGTAATTTGCAGTTCTCGGGGTAGGAGACTTCCGTCTCTTATTTGGGCTCATTTCCAGTTATCTGAGGCTTTTGTGATGTCGCAAGTAGTATTTTCTAAACGTTATCTTCTCAGTGTTTCTGTTGCCCGTGTGGGAACACGAGTGGGTCCAGTCACAGGGCGGGACTCACGGATCAGCTCTGATCCTCCGGAATCCCGCGTGATGCCGGCAGCATTCCCTCTTTAAGCGTGAAATTACTTGTCAGCGAAGTCATCGGGGCCAGAGCCGTTGCGTGCGTATTCAGATGACGTTAGATTCCCGTGGCACGCGCTGTCTTACGCACGGTTTTGGTTTCGTTGTTTCAGTTTCTGTCATCAGTGGATTTACATCTACATGTTCAGAGTCATCACCACTTTCTTGTAAGATCCTCTCTTTGGTTTAAGTGTCTGTGGAATCTGTGACGGTGTCACTGATCTCATTGTTCTTACGAACTTTTGTCTTCTCTGTTCCCATGTTTTAAGTTAACGTTGCGGAGGATTCACTGCTTTAGGTTACAATAGTTGGATATTGTTTTGTTTTGCTATTTTTGATGTTATAGATTTCTTCCCATCCAAACAATTTGTGGTGTTATGTAGCCTTAATATAGCAAAATAAGTTTGTAGTAAAATACAATTTAATTAAAATTACAAGGGTGCCTGTGTGGTTCAGTCAGTTAAGCATCTGACTTCGGCTCAGGTCATGATCTCATGGTTCATGGGTTTGAGCCCCACGTTAGGCTCTGTGGTGACAGCTCAGAGCCCAGAGCCTGCTTCCGATTCTGTGTCTCCCTCTCTCTCTGCCCCTCCCCTGCTCACGCTCTGTCTCCCTCTGTCTCTCAACAATGAATAAATGTTAAAGAAAATTATAAAATAAAAAATACTTCTTCCAGAATTATTAATGAGATACACGATCTACTAAATGCTCTAATGACATACTATGATCTTATAAACCAAACAAGCGAAGGCCAATTATGTATTTTTATGAGGGAACATTAATGAGGTCATATTTTAACCATCAAAAACCCACTCAGGTTAAGGTTTGTTTGTATTTAATCAGACTTATTTCCGTATGTGTGGAAGGAAGTTACACCTGTGAGTCCTGTTTGTAACAGGACACGATCCATAGAGAGCATGAGACAGACGTTAGCACTGTGTCGTTGTCACCAAAGCACCCTTCAGTCTTCAGAAGTCACCACCGTTGACATTAATATCCTGCACTTCACGCGTACTGAACTGCTTTAACCTTCATTTTCCTCTGTGTTTTCCTTATTGAAATAGGAATTATATGAAAAACCAATAGGGCTGTTTCAACTTTCTTCATTCAGATGTCAGTTCTGATAAAAAGAACCCTGATCACCTCCTGTACCATAGCTAATGAGGCATTTTGTCCCCATGGGGACAGACCCTGACAGTGTGGTCACTGCAATTTTATAAGATGGGCTATTAACTATGGGTTCATTCTCATGATATCAGGCCTCGAAGTGATTGTATTCATGTGAGAAATGTGTACATTTTGTAACTGTTTAGCTTGTGTTTTTAAACTCTTTTTTTTGAAGTTTATTTATTTACTTTTGAGAGATAGAGCAAGTGGAAAGGGGCAGAGAGAGAGGGAGAGGGAATCCCAAGCAGGCTCCATGATGTCAGCCCAGAGCCCGACGCGGGGCTTGAACTCACGACCGTGAGATCATGACCTGAGCCAAAACCAAGAGTCAGACGCTCAACCGACTGAGCCACCCGGGCGCCCCTAGCTTGTATTCTATGAGAGAAGATTGATTTACAAAAAGAAACTTTTCATTTAGACACAAAGTGAGAGAGAGCCCTGTCTGTCTGTCTGCCCCGCTGAGATGCCTGCCTGGTGTCCGTGTCTAAGACAACTTCTTTCCGTAAATGGCAGTCAGGCCTGGCTTCACGCGGTGTGTCCCCTCGTGAAATAGGCTTCTCCCGGAGAAACCTCTGGCCACAGGGCGGCGACGCTTGGGGGTGCCGCGGAAACACAGGATCGTCTCAGCTGCCGTGCGGAGCGGACGGAACAGGGCGCTAGCAGATGGAGATGCCGTGCGCCTGTCGGCAGAGTGCTGGCTCATCTTCGCCTTCCTGTGTGGTGTTTTATTAGCCAACTGAGGAGAAAACTCCTGCCCAAGTGTGACGGGGTGAATTGTCAGGAGGTGTCCTGTCCCCTGAGGGGGTAAGTGTCGCTGCTGAACCCGGTAGCTATCAGCAGGCCTTACTTCCTGCACTATGATCACGCCCTCCTCTGGGCGGCAGGTGCCAAGATTCGTCCATCTTTACAACTGCAGCTGGCACATCAGACTCAAACACTAAACGTGACGACCCAGGGGCGCCTGGGCGGCTCAGTCAGTTGAGCGTCCGACTTTGGCTCAGGTCATGATCTGGGTTTGAGCCCCACATCGAGCTCTGCACTGACAGCAGGAGCCTGCTTCGGATTCTCTCTCTCTCTGCCCCTCCCTCACTCATGCGCACGTGCTCTCTGTCTGTCTCTGTCTGTCCCTCTCTAAAATAAAAAAAACCCAAAACCCTCTAGTGGTAATGACACGCACAGGGTCCTGTGGAAAACCCTCCAGGAACAGGGATCCTGACTCTAGGGACATAAGGCAGGATCTGGGCCAGAACGGGTCTGAAGGAAGTGTTGGGAGCGACAGCACAGTCACTATGTCACAGGTGGGTGCAGAGCAACCCTCTGCCAGCCTCGGGCTTTCTGTCCTCTTCTGAAGCTTTCCTAATGAGGAGGGGCTGGTTCATGGCAGAGGGGCTCCCACAGGGTCTTTCCCTCACAGCCTCCACAAAGCTCCCACCTTGACTTTGGTGTCTGTGCTTTGCTCAGAAGAGGTGATGCTGGGCCGGGCACTGGCCGTGCTGAGAAGTGGCTATTTCGGCTCAAAGCCCAGAGCTTCAAATTCACACTGGGACAGTCCCTCCCATTGTTCTGGCCCGGCCACCACAGCGGCTGTGCATCTGCTCCCACATGGGCTCAACGATGCCTGCCCCCTGCTAGACGCAGGCTGGGGAGGCTGCAGGTTTCTCCCTGCAAAGAGAGCCCGAAGCAGCTCAGGGGCTCAGCTCAATGCTCAGTCCACAGCGTGTGCCTGTGTGTGTGCTGTGCGTGTGCACGTTTACCTAACGCTCACAGACACTCCACGTAAGCCCCTGATGAGGAAGCACGTCCTCAGGAATCCTGGCTTCTGTCCAGGACACTGTAAGCTCACGAGCCCGGGGAAAAATGAGTCCAAATCCTGTGCAGCATGTGATTCCTCCCCCACTTTGTCTATAACTGGATGTTCTGTGACCCACAAACAAGGAGACTGTGGCAGGCAGGTGTATCAGGCCTGTGGAAGGTGCCTTCACCACCTGTGTATATTCATTATTTACTGAATGTATGTACACTCGCATGTTAACCCTGATTGATGATTATTTTGGGGGGTGTCGGGCATGGAATAGACTTAGATCATGTGTCTTCATCAGCATTTTAGAAACTTTATTTTGTGTTGTTTTTGCGGGTAGAAATCATGTGAAACTAGCCTTTTAAAGTGCCCCTTGTCAACTTACCAAATCAGTGCGACAACACCGAACACGTAGTTATTGGAAAACCAGCTGAAAAGAGTCTGGACCGGGGTTGTCCAGGGAGTTCAAGGCAGGGGCGTCGGTGGGGCCCTGTGCCCGCCTGCCCACCGAGGACAGAAAGCGAAGAAAGAGCCAGCGGGGTCGCACAGAGGCCGACAGCCTGCCTGAGAATTGGGAAGAGAGGCCTTTTTAAGTCCAATGCTATTTAGCGCTTCAGCAGATAAACTCCTTCAAAGCATTCGAAGGCTCGGCACACGTATTGAATTTTAGGCACCTCTCGAAAGTGTTTGAAAACAAAATCTGCTTTCCTGTGATAAGATTCAGCTGGCGATTTGGTGAACAATATTTCAGGGGCTGAATCCCTCCCACATGAAACATGGTGTTTTCCACCTCAGTTTCTAGACCGCCTTCATCAGTGTCCAGATTGCTCAGCTGGCCCGCGGAGAGAATGAGTTCACGTCACACTTTCTTTGCTGCGTGGGCAGAAGAACCCCAGAGTATGACTGACTTAGAAAGCACTTGCCCCCAGCTCCCCTGCCTTCGACATTTGTACGGAAAACGTAGCAAACTCACTTGCACGAAAGATCTATTTGTTTATTTATTTATTTTTAATAATCCAGTTTAGAATTAAAATTTTTTTTTAACGTTTATTTATTTTTGAGATGGAGAGAGAGACAGAGCATGAACGGGGGAGGGTCAGAGAGAGGGAGACACAGAATCGGAAGCAGGCTCCAGGCTCTGAGCCATCAGCCCAGAGCCCGACGTGGGGCTCGAACTCGCGGACCGCGAGATCATGACCTGAGCCAGTCGGCCGCTTAACCGACTGAGCCACCCAGGCGCCCCACGAAAGATCTATTTAAAGTCAATAATGACACAGGGTTCCTGGGTGGCTCGGTCAGGTAAGCGTCCGACCGTTGGTTTTGGCTCAGGTTGTGATTTCATGGTTCATGAAGTTGAGCCCCCCGTTGGGCTCTGCACTGACAGTGAGGCGCCTGCTTGGGATTCTCTCTCTCCGTCTCTCTCTGCCCTCCTCCTCTGTGCTCTCTCTCTCTCTCTCTGGCTCTCTCAAAAATAAATAAATAAATTTAAAAACCAACAATGACAAAGTAATTTGTAAGAAAATTCATTTTCCGCACAGAACGCGGGTTCTGACTGCTGATGGAGGGGGTAGAGGTGGGTGGGCACCGTCCCTGTGGCAGGTCGGGCGCACGGGGGCCGGGCGCACCGACGCTTGTACTGTGACAACCTCAGTCCTGTGGGACAGCGCGGGTGGATGGCACTCTGCAGGGACCTTGGGGACAGCAGAGGTGTGAGGACAGCTTTCCATGGAGTGGACTGCTCAAATCGGGCTGATACAGCTTGTTTTCCTCACTGGTATGTTTAGGCGAAGTTCGTCCGTCCTGACTCAGTCACGTCAAAGTATATCACACCCGAGTAAAGGGACACATAAGTCATAATTTGCGTCGGTGTCCCGGAGTGAATGCCCCCACGACCTCCTGCCCAGATCAGGACACCTAAGTGTTCCATGTGACCCAGCCCAGAGGTGGAAGCCGCCTGCCCCCTCACACCAGGTTACGTGCACCTTTCTTGAAGTGGATGTGTGTGTGTGTGTGGGTGGTTTCTTTGGTGCAACAATATGCTTCTGATACTCATACGTGTTGTGTATAGCAGCTGGGACTTTTTGCTACATATTAGGTTGTTGTCTAACCACATGGCAGCAATGAGGAGAAGACCGTCAAAACCAAAGAAGACGATGTGTGAGGGCAACCGCCCTCCTGCTCCCTGCCCCTGTGGGTCCGGCTCCTTGCGCAGCTGGTCGAGTGGAATCGTGCCACGTCTATCCTTCCAGGATGGGGTTGTTCATTTAGGTAGGACTTCACCTTTCTTTTTTTTTAAATTTTTTTAACGTTTATTTATTTTTGAGACAGAGAGAGACAGAGCATGAATGGGGGAGGGCCAGAGAGATGGAGACACAGAATCTGAAACGGGCTCCAGGCTCCGAGCTGTCAGCACAGAGCCTGACGCGGGGCTGGAACTCACAGAGCGCGAGATCACGACCTGAGCCGAAGTCAGATGCTTAACCGACTGAGCCACCCAGGCGCCCCAGGACTTCACCTTTCATCCATGTCATAAGAAATGGCAGGATTTCTTTCTTTTTTAAAGCTGGATTATATCCCATTGTGTGTGTGCACTGCGTTTCCTTTGTCTATCCAGCCATCGACGAGCACCTAGGTTGCTTCTGAGTCTCGGCTGTTGTGAGTAATACTGCTCTGAAATGGGGGTGGAGGTGCCCCTTCGTCTTTGAGACCCTGACCTCGGTTCTTGAGAAATTCCCAGAGGTGGGATTGCTGGATCGTGTGGTCGTCACTTCCGTTCTCGAGGAAGCTTCATACTGTTTTCGCAGCCCTGGCCACCTTGACATCCCCCTCAGCAGTGCGCAGGGTTCTCATTTCACCGCTTCCCGCCAACACGTTCATAATAGCCACCCTAGTAGGTGTGAGGTGACATCTCACTGTGCTTTTGGTTTTCAACAGCCTGATGATCAATGATGTTGAGCATCTTTTAATATATTTCTTGGCCACATATCTGCCTCTTTGGAGAAATGTCTATTCAAGTCTTTTGGCCATTTGTCAATCAGTCAATCTTTTGCTGTGGGTGTTCCTTACATATTTTGGAGATCAACCACTTAGCAAATGCATGGTTTGCAAAAATTCTGTCTCACGTCATGGGTTGACTTCTCACTGTGTGGGTCGTTTCTGTCATTTTGGTTTGCGTTTTCATTTTCCTGAAGGGTAGCGGCATTTAGCAACTTGTCGTATATTTATTGGTCATTTGGAGATTCCCGTCATAAACTTCCCACTCACGTATTTTTCTTTTTTCTTTTTGATAGTCTTTTCCTTACTGATGTATGTATATTGGTATTATTACCGGTGTAATGATTCCTTGGTAGTTACATGTATCGCAAATATTTTCTGCTCCTCTGCGGCTTACTTTTTAGAAACTCTTAATGGGGTCTTTGGTAAAAAAAAAGTTCTTTTTTCCTTATAAGCAGAGCTTTTTAAAATCCCGTTTAAAGACTGTTTTGCTACCCGCGTAACTAAGGAGAGTATCTGCACGGTATCTTCCGGAAGCTGGGTGGTTTCCCTGTTTAGATTTATGGTGCCTCTAGATTTGAGTTTCTCACTAAGTCGACCCAGTCGACCCAGCACCGTTCGCTGAAAAGACTTGCCTCTCCCGTTGTTGTAGCACGTCGCTTGCGTGTCTGAGCAAGCGTCCTTCTTCCTGGGGCTGGAGCGCCATGACCTGTCTGCCTCGCACGGCCCTGGGCTGCTCCACTCTGCTGGGCTCTCTTCCCAGCAAATCTTGGTATCGGGTAGCGTAGACTTTCTGCTACTCACGGCCCTTCTGTTTCCAGGTGCGTTTTAGGTTATCGAGTGTCTTGTCGCCAAACAAACGCATCTGCTCGGATTTAGGGAGAATTCTCATTCTCAGTACATCGCTCCCTCCGATCCAAGAAGATAGTATATCCGTCCAGGTAGCTAGGCCTCCGTTCACTCCCCTCAATAATGTTTTAATCGTTTTGGTGTAGAGGCCTTACACATATTGACACGTGCTTCCTAGGTATTCGGTGATTTTTGATGCTATAGTAAATGGTATCACGTAAAAAATGTACTTTCTGTTAGTCAATTGCCGGTAAGTAGGAAAGGTTTCTGTGTATCGACATTGTGCACAGAGTCTGTCTAACCAACCTGCTGAATCTAATAGTTTATGGAATATTTCTTACATAAGCCTATGTCATTTATAAGTAGAGACACATTTATTTCTTTACCTCAAATACTCTTACCGTTTATTTTTTGGCTTATTTCACCGACAAGTAACTCCTACAGCTAGAGAGGGGATGATTGTGTCCAGCGGGAGGCTGGCCCGTGGGCAGAGGGCACTGATGGCCCAAGCTCTTGGCTCTGTTGGTGCCGCCGAGACGAGGAGCATCCTTACACAGCTGTGGCGGAGACTTTCTGTGATTGACTCTCCCAAGTGAAAACGTGGGAACTTTGCCGGGAAACAGGTCCTGGCAGGAGAGAACACCTGAGCTGGTACCACTCAGAATTCTAACCGAACGTGCTTTTTTATGCCACGGTGAATTCAAAGTAGATAGACGAGCCCCAGTTCATCGGTACTCTGGGTGAGAAGCAAGTGTAATGAAATCAAATAAGAAATCCTCCTCCCGAGTAAACAATGTGGATTCCACTAGGGAGGAGGGCGTAGCGGATTTCAGGGGAAAAGCAGCCTGGTCCTCCCCAGAAACGAGTGGAAGTGCGGGCTGAGGGGGATCGTGACTCACAGCTGCTGCTGAGGTCAGCGCCCCCATGACACGGCTGAAGGTTCCTGCTTAATGAAAACTCTTTCCAGCCGTGTGGGGGAGAGATTATTTGGATGGGCTGGACTCTGAAACTGATGAAATTGAATTCCGTATACATTTATGGAGGTTAAAGGAGATAAAAATATGCTCTCCTAAGTTATAGGGGACAGCGCAATTTCTAAATCAAGAGAAAGAGAAGTTCTTACCTTTCTCACGGCCCTGAAGTTCAGTTTTAGGTTCTCAGTAAAGGTAATTACAACACACGTTCACACTCAACATCCCATAGGTAAAAAAAAATATCACACGATAGGAAACAAAGTAAAAACACACTTTGTGTGGGCTAGCGGAAAAGACACACCAAACCAATGTTTATTTTTTTAATTTGTTAAAAAAAAATTTTTTTAATGTTTATTCATTTTTGAGACAGAGGGAGACAGAGCACAAGTGGAGGAGGGGCAGAGAGAGAGGGAGACACAGAATCCGAAGCAGGCTGCGGGCTCCGAGCTGTCAGCACAGAACCCGACGCAGGGCTTGAACCCACGAACCGTGAGATCATGACCTGAGCCAACGTCGGACACCCAACCGACTGAGCCACCCAGGCGCCCCCAAACCAATGTTCATTTAACAAAAGTGTTGCTTAAAATGTCGAGCTACCTCACGTAGCGTGGAGCAGATTTTTGAACGGTTTCATTTTGTGCACTGGTTTTATTTTATCTATATTTTAACAGCTGTCATTTTAGCGTCGTCCCAGTGAGACAGGACACCTGTAAGCCCAGGACGGAGCACACTCGGAAGAAACGCATCAATCCACTGGTGGATCTGATCCAACCACCAAGACAGCAGCAAACTGAGCAACCAGTGACAAGGTTTAGGTCTTGTTAAGGGGTTTTCCACAGCCAGGACTTACCCTGGAGCACATTACGTTTCAACACGGTGTCATTCAGTCACAGTTAAAGAAAAGGAAGAAGCCCTAAAAACACCTACCTGTAGCTCTTTCTTCTGGATGAAGTCAGTGTTCTCTGCGCACCCGGCGTACTTCTCCGCCTTCTCCTCTCCAGCCTCCTCCTGCTTGCTGACAGGCAGCAAGTCTTTTGACTTTTAGCTAAAGAAAGTACTGAATACTCACCACAAGATTTTAAGATGATCACGGAGTGTTTCATAAGGAAATCTTAATAGAAAAATAATGGAAACGAAGTTCAAAGTATATTCAAATGTCAAAATGAAAGGCAAATAAGAAAGGTAATAGTCTTGTTAAAATTCTAAATCGGAATAATATATTTTTAATTTTTTTATTTAAAGTTCTTTATTTTTGAGAGAGGGAGAGAGAAAGTGTGCAAGGGAGGGGAGGAGCACAGGGTGAGAGACAGAGGATCCCAAGCAGGCTCCGGGCTGTCAGCACAGAGCCCGACGCGGGGCTCAAACTCACGAACCATGAGATCGCGACTGGAGCGGAGATCAAGGGTCGGACGCTTAACCAACCGAGCCGCCCAGGCGCCCCCGGAATAATACGTTTTTAAAGTTTTTACTTAAAGAAATAAATTAGTATCTACTCATTCAGTCTGCACTCCTGCTGCCTTACCGTCTCCGTTTTCCACGTTTGATTGTGCTGTTTCCCCACCGTGTGGACGGACGGCTACGGCTGGAACATCTCCAGGTTACTTCGGATTGCTCTCCCGCGTTAGCTACAGTTTCTTACCTCCAGGTGTAGTGTAGAGTGATCTTCTCTCCCAGGGAAAGGGATGGCCGCCGGGCTGGTGAGTTCTTTCTGCAGAGCCGAGTGTCACAGCCCAGTTCTAACCACAAGACACAGTGCCCTCTTTGCCCAGCGGGCTGAAACCTTTCATCTCACTCCTCATTTACACTTCCCCGCACGGCATCCACCGAATAGAAAAGCCTGTAAACTCTTAGGAAATCAACACATTTCAGTTGTTTTCACAAGTGAGGGGCTGGCGGTGTGCCCACAGGAAAGGTTCCCATGTCCACTATCCATCCGGAAAGATGCATCGTAACAGCAAACCCGAGCGAAAGACGGAGGCAATAATATTTGACATTTAAGCTCCAGGAACCAGGAAATGTAGCCCGTGGCTCTGGGTGCCACGGGCCCTTTAGCTAAAGATGTAGACTTTTTCTGCAGAGAAACCGTATGTAAACAGGCTGAGAAAGAGACGTGTGAGCGATTTCCAGAGCTTCCTGGGCCTGCGGAGGCCCCCATGGGTGTCACCTGCACAAACCCTGTGGGTCACAAAAAGAGAAAGGTGTCTGCAATTGGCCTTTTGATTAACCGACCGATTCTTTCTGTCTAAATGTGTTGTTAATCTTTTCTGCCTCCACATAATCGAATTCAAGCTGCTGTCGAAGGAAAACACACCGCCGTGCAGAATCACGTGCGGGTTCCTGTGTGGACGGGGTTGATGAGTGAAAACAAACCTTGTCTTCTGTTCACCGTTGATTTTGGTTCTAGGTTCGATAATACATTTGTCTTTTTATGATATTGCTTAGGATCTGTTGAAACTCAGCAGCTGGAATGACAAAATCTGTGATAACAAAAGTGTCACGTTTCTAGGTATTTATGTGATTTTAACACAATAATTGAAGAGAGTTAAGACGACCACGCCTGGATCGGGCCATCTGAAAGACTGAGGGGCCTCCAGTCTCCCACTGGCGCCAGAAGTTTCCATGAGCAGCGGCCAGGGCAGAGCAGGGACAGAAAACCAGAGGACAGCGGCACAGGGCTCGGGGGGCAGACACGGATGCCAGTGCCCAGGGTGACCGGGCCGGAACTGCCGGACTTTCTCCCGGAGACCGCTGCTGCCTTCTGTCACGGTGTGGACACACGGGGTCTCACCTTTAACCCATCACTTCTCTTTCCTCTTTCTCGGATTAAACTCTATTAACAAAGGAGTGTCTTGAAATTTTGTTCCTTTCTTCCTTCTGAGAATGTCTTTCAGGACTCGCTCCAAAAATAAGGACAACGATTCGGTGGGAAGAATGTTTGGAGACTCACAGAGGAGTAGAAAATCTCGTACTCGCAAAACTGTGCGAAAGGAAAGCGTGTGTTTCTCTTCATGGGGACTTAGGTTAATTCGAATGCCGCAGATCAAGCTGTGTGTAACTGTTTCGGAAATCTTCTGTCTCCCTTTCTCTCTCTTCTTCCCACCATCACCTACGAGTGAAGCCCTGGAGGCTTGTTTTTGGAGCAGGCGGTGGCGTGGCTCCATCAGCCTTCCGTGTATCCTGCGGCCCGAATCCAGACCTAAAGCAACCGTGGGCAAAGCTGCTTGTCCCCACCGCGGACTGCGCAGGAAAGAGGGAAGGGTCTCTGGAGAAAGGAGAACCCTAAGTGCAGCTTGCAAACGGGAGCAGCGGCCCAGCGGGAGGTGGCAGGGACAACGGGGCTGAAGGAACCCTCTCACACTGACGCTGTGTCCTGCTCGGGGGAGCCGACCCCGAAGCATAGAGACCCAAGGCTCGCGTCTGCAGGGAAACCAAACCGCAAAGGTGACGGATACATTCCAAATAACGCCCCGTGGCGGTCACGCTTTAAGTTCGCGTGTTTGCTTCTTGGCCTACGTTCATTGGTCCTGTGTAAAAAAATACAGACTTGAGAATAAAATAAAATGGAAACTCGCACATGGCGTCCTCTGATGCCTTGGCGTTTCCGAAGGGGAAGCTTAAATGGACCCCCATGCCCTCTGCATGGGACACAGCACAAGTTATTCATAAAATGAGTCACTGAACTGATTTGGTCTCTAGGTTCCATAAAGCTATAAAATTGTCCGTATTACTGTATTTTACTTATTTTTTGACTTTTTATTTTTTAGAGAGAGTGCACGTGCAACTGGGGGAGGGGGGCAGAGGGAGACAGAGAGAATCCCAAGCAGGCTCCACATTTAGCACGGAGCCTGACGTGGGGCTCGATCCCACGACCCTGGGACCTGAGCTGAAACCGAGTCAGACGCTCAACTGAGCCACCCAGGTGCCCCTGCATTCTTGTGTTTTAAATAACATCTGCTAAGAAGGATAAACTTTAAGAGTGGCTCTGCTGTGTGAGATGCAAAACTAAGAAATGAAATCAAGGTATTCAGGGCATTCCCAACCCTTTTTTTTTTTTAAATTTTTTTTAACGTTTTTATTTATTTTTGAGACAGAGAGAGACAGAGCACGAATGGGGGAGAGGCAGAGAGAGAGGGAGACACAGAATCGGAAACAGGCTCCAGGCTCCGAGCCGTCAGCCCAGAGCCCGACGCGGGGCTCGAACTCACGGGCTGCGAGATCGTGACCTGAGCCGAAGTCGGACGCTCAACCGACTGAGCCACCCAGGCGCCCCCCCAAACCTTTTTATGTCTGTTTTTTTCTTTATTTTTTCCCCACACCTTCTAAGTTTTTGCAGGAATAGTGCTTCTAGAAGTGGTCACTGTTGTCATACTTCATTTAACTCCCCGAATTAGGGGACCTTTCCAAATCCTCTCTTGTATTTTGCTGTGGCCCACAGGGTTCTGGACACTCAAAGCCTGTGTGTGTGTTCCCCACAGACATTTAAAGTCTTATGAAAAGTAAGCTGTGTTTACCCCCAACCAAGTTCATAAGGTTTTGCTCATTATTGTACTTATATTACTTAACTGAACTGAATATGAGGATTCATGATGTAAGCGGATTGCTTTGGAAAGGCTGGTAAATGTGAGTCTGTTGGGACTGATGAAAAAGCAAAAATTAATCAATGAATACATAACTTAGAAATATCCTGCGCATAGTTTTGCGAATTTCCTTAAAATCACACCCAACTTTAAATTGGAAATCTTCAAGATGCATTGTGGGTAATAAGCAATAAGTGAGAAAGGCTGTTTTTTTTTTTCAACGTTTATTTATTTTTGAGACAGAGAGAGACAGAGCATGAACGGGGGAGGGGCAGAGAGAGAGGGAGACACAGAACCAGAAGCAGGCTCCAGGCTCCGAGCCGTCAGCCTAGAGCCTGACACAGGGCTCGAACTCACGGACCGCGAGATTGTGACCTGAGCTGAAGTCGGACGCCCAACCGACTGAGCCACCCAGGAGCCCCTGGTTTTTTTTTTTTTTTTTTTTTTTAATGTGTATTTATTTTTGAGAGAAAGAGACAGTGTGAGTGTGGGAGGAGCAGAGAGAGAGGGAGACACAGAATCGGAAGCAGGCTCCATTCTCCAAGCCATCAGCACTGGGCCCAATGCGGGGCTTGAACCCACGAGCCGTGAGGTCCTGACCTGAGCCGAAGTCGGATGCTCAACTGACTTGAGCCACCCAGGGGCCCCACAGAAAGGCTATTCTTAAGCATGGTCCAGAATCCATATCAAAGGACAGGTCCTGTACCCTCTTTTACTCATTGGCCACTCAGGTAGGTGGCTCCTGGCATTGAGGAGACAGGTGGGAAGAGGCATTGCAGTAACTGGGGGACCACTGTCCTCCCTTCATTCACTTATTTGTCAGGCAGAAAGAAGGCCTCACACTGGGCTGGAGGCAGGACCTTCAAGGCAGTGATCACAAACCCTCAAAACAATCAGCAAAAGACACCGTTCTCCACATTCGCTCACAAACGAAGACTCGGGCAACTAAAAACTAACAATCCCAAGGCCATGCAGCTAGTAGGGAAAACAAATCATACTAAAATCCAGTTTTCTCTAATTTAAATCCATTTTCTTTCCACTATTCCAGATGCTTACAAATTAGAGAGGACTGGACGGGGAAGCGTGTCCTTGGCCCTGTGTCGAACGCCCCGTGGTGGCCGTGACGGGCTGAGCTGTGTCTCCGCAGATTCATATGGTGGGTCCCAACCCCCAGAGCCTCAAACGTGGTGATATTTGAAGACATGGTCTTTAACTAAGGTAACATGAGCTCATCAGGGTGAGATCTAATCCACACAACTGGTGTCCTCATAAGAAGAGGTTTGAGCCCTGACACCACAGAGGGCAGACCAGGTGAGCACAGGCCCAGGAGAGAAGCCCCAACACCTTGACCTTGGACTCCAGCCTCCAACACTGTGAGACGATAAACTTGGGTCGTTCAATCCCCACGTCTGTAGTATCACCACGGCAGCCGAGCTAACTCATGCCACGTGCAGAATGTTACCCAGAAAACCACCTGACGACCCTCAGGGAAGGACCAGATGTTCCACGCGAGGGCAACCATCATAAACTCTCAGTCCAAATGCCACAGGAGACCCCGATGTAAACTCGTCACCTTGCGTAAGGTTGTGGTTTCACACCACCGAGTAGGCGTCCCGTGTGCACCTGCTCCGTGTGCAGGCCGACCTCGGCAGTCTCCCAGTCAGCCCCTCCCAGAGGCTCCCCCCCACCTTGAGGCTCAGAAGGGATCACCTGCTGATTCTTGCTTAGAGTCATAAGCAGCCTTTGGACGGGTTTTGTCTCTTTCTTTGGTACCAGGACAAGAGCAGACCCCCTGCTGAAGAGGTGAATGATTCTCTGGATGTCTCCGGGGCCCGTCAACGTGTGTGACGACTGCTCACGTGGAGGTGGAAATCCCTTTGACAACTGCATGCAAAGCTCTGTCGTAGTTGTCTAGAATCTTAGAAACAAGTTGGTGATGATGCCACGAGATCCTGAGCAGCACGGGAAATGCACAGCTGTCACCCTGCTGGACACTAGGGGACCGGCCACAGCATGGAGGCAGTGCTGCTCAGGCCCTGGGGCATGTCGCCATGGCAACACGGGGATGCCCCTGCCGGAGGTCCCCTTGTGGGGGCCAGGGTGCCGGGCTGGTGTGGGGCGGGGGCTGAGATCCCTGCTTCCACAACCCTACTGTAGTCCCCACGGGGAGCAGGAGCGTTGCCTTGGAAGCCCGGGACTTTTCCAACCCACCTCGACAGGTCAGGAGAGCAAATCTGCCTGTGAACATCCGGTGCCACGGAAGGAAAGTGGCCACAAGGCGGCGGACCAACTCCTGTTCCCAAGCAGCTCTTTACTGAGGGAACCCTCTGTGCCCATCCCGGCAGCCCCACCACGGCTGAGAAGAAGGTGACCAGACAGCCCAAAACACCATTGCAAGCAGGTGAAAGAGCGGTCTGGAAGAGTTTGCTGAGACATGAATTCAGAGACTAGAAGGCTCCGTCTGAGCAAGGGAATCAGGTATCGAGTCAATAGTTTATTACTTTCTGGAGAGAAAAGTCATCTCCAAACACGAAGAATTCTCCATCTAGAAGAGGGAGGAAATTAGGTTTGATCTGACGGGGAAAACATCTAAGACAGTTTACACTGGAGAATCCTGTGTAAATCCTGACTGGCAGTCACTCTCCTCCATGGAGTCTGCTGGCTCACTGCAAAATGGACAAGGTAGCAAACACATAGCACAGGACGGGGCTGGGGTGACAGGGGCAGGAACTCCCATCCCCTTCAAGGCTCTGTGAACTGGGTGACAGTCAAATACATGAGGTAGGTCAACAGGAGAAAATCAAAATTAATGCCAAACATAACGGGAACCCACCCTGATGTGAAATTCCAAAGACAGCGAGGCAACCGGAAGCTTCCGTGAGCTCAGGGGAGGGAGAGGTGCTGGGACACAAAGAGGAGGAAGGACATTAGCAGGAAGGTGACAGGAGATGCTTGGGAATAAAGGTGCCCATTACGCAGGTGGGTTTCCTGGGTGAAGAGGAGCCTGTTAATAGTTCTCTTCCTGTAGGGCAGGCAGTTGAGGGGGAGGGGAAGAGCTTTTCCTGAATCTGCTGGGTTTTGATTGCCTTTAACTCCAAGTAGGCTTCGTGCCAAAGTGGCCCATCGGAGTGGTCTCGCCTCGGCCTCTACCGGAGCACCACTTAAAAGTGGTGTCAGGATAGGGGCGCCTGAGTGGCTCAGTTAAGCGTCCGACTTCCGCTCAGGTCATGATCTCACGGTTCGTGAGTTCGAGCCCCACATCACGGCTCTGGGCTGACAGCTCAGAGCCTGGAGCCCGCTTTGGATTCTGTGTCTCCCTCTGTCTGCCCCTCCCCTGCTTGCACTCTGTCTCTTGCATTGTCTCAAAAATAAATGAACATTAAGGAAAAAAGTGGTGTCAGGATAGCACTTCTGCGGGTAGTGGCCAAGCCTGCTGCTGTTACGACAGTGTCCTCAAGTTAAAACTGCAAACTGAACGAAATCTGGAAAGTGACCTCCTGAAGGCCTGGAGGACGATGGGACGCACAGACTGTGGGAGAGAATGGCAGCGCATGGGGGAAGAAGCAGGTTTCTCGTAGGGACTTTGGTTTTAGGGTAAGGCCTTCCCTGCTGGCAGGGAATCCTCAGTCTTCCCTGCCTGAACACACAGAGGACACATCCACGGAGTGATGGCTGCCCACAAGGAAGGAGGGATGCAGAGGCGGGCACCCCAAATTCAGTGCACGTGCTGTGCCCCAGGTTCTGGCTGGTGCCTGAGCTCTGCACAAAGCATGCTGCAAGCAGCCCGTCTAAGGATGATGAACCCAACTAAGAACTCAGCTTCTGCACAAAAGAGTTTGCAGCTTGTGGGGAAATAGGTTCAAGAATTCTTTATACTTACATAAATGGGTTAGAAAATCATGGGGCAGAAAGCCGCCACCACGGGGTGAAAGCGCCTGAGGTTAGCTAGCGAGACATTGTACGGGGATCATGAGTAACTTGTTGGATCACCTGCAGGAAATTACTTTCCCTCTGGTGCCAGTATGCTTTGACCACAAACTCCTCTTGCCCCCGCTTTGCTTCTTACACACATAGGTTAATGATTACTGTCTGATTGTTTTCTCCACGTTCGCGTGTGTAAGATCTTGTTTTCTTCACATTCGCCACGTGGGTAGCATCTAGTGAGCTCCATAAATCCAGAGACGAAACCCCTGTTCAGGCTCTTATCTTCTCCCAGACATTAGCCTCTCTTGTATGCAATTCTGCGTCTGCTCTCTTGCTGGACGAGAGAGAACTCCAGACTCATAGTCTTCAACAGCAGTTTGTCAAACTGATCTAATGCCTTTATTTGTTTAAGTCACTAATCTCTGGAAGAAATAACAGAACCCATATCTATGTTATGCACAATGTCCAATAGGTCCTACAAAACTACCCCAAAATCAAAGAAACAGGAAATGTGCCCTACACACCAGACTCCTCTGTTGTAGTTTGAGTTAACTGCTGTGTTTACATTTCACCGTGGAGATCAGGGCTCATCAAGCCCGGGGCCAGCTCTCATATACCCCATTTTGTACAGCCTGCAAACTAAGCATACCTCTGTAATCCTGGGACGTCTAGCATATACATTCGTCTGTCATCTCAGGAGAGAAGAGACAAAGAATAGGACAGGGATATTGGTGGGAATGGTGTCTGAAAAGTATAAATATTTGGTTAAAAACAGATATAATTCAGAGGATTAAGTTTATTGAGCCAAAAGAAATACAAATACAGATAAAATGAATCTTAGGCACATCATCGTCCATCTGGTGAAACCAAGAGAAAATCCTCAAACAGGAGTATGGCACAGTACCCACAGAAAACCTGCACGCGGAAGGACAGCTGGTTCCGGTGAGAAGCTACGGCCAGAGGACAGCAGGGCTGCTCCAGAGCGCTCACGGAAAGACAAGGTCACGTGCAAAAATCAATGTGCCGCAAAAATAGCCTGTCAAACGAAGACCAAATGAAAGCATCCCCAGACAGAGAAAACTAAGGAAATAGCAACAGATCCATATGGCATGAAACGCTAAAGGAAATTCTTTAGCCTCAGAGAAAATGATACAGCACAAAAATGTGAATCTCCAGAAAGGGGTGAAGAGCTTTGGAAATGGTAAATGCTGGGCAAGTTTAAAAGACATTTCCTGTAGGTTTTGTAGATACATCTGATGCATTCTACTGTACTTTATTTTACTTTCTCCCAGTGTTTATGATGCATGTAGATAAGGTTGAGCCTCAGATAAAGTTCAGTGGTAGAGACTGTGTGTGTGTGAGGGCAGGGGGCCCCCACAGGACAGAGCCCAGCAGTAGGCACCCCCCAGGGCTGGCTGATGTTGGACAAAGGTGGAAAGGCAATCAAATGGGGGAAAGAAAGCATTTTTTAGTAAACAGTTCTGGAATAATTGCATATCAAGGAAAACATGAACTTGACCCTTCCTCATTCACCCATTTCACAAAAGTTAATTTGAGATGGCTCATCGACATTTAAAGTTTTATGTGAAAATACAGGATCTTTGTGATATGAGGTAGGCAAATGTTTCTTAGGCCACAGAAAACAATGAACATGTTAAAAAATGATAAAGTAACTTTGCCAAAATTGAAAATACTTGTTCATTGAAGATTCTGTAAGACTACGAATAGACAAGCTCCTGATCAGGAGAAAACATTCACAAAACATAGATCTAATAAACAACTAGTGTGCAAAACATATTTAAAAAAAAATTTTTTTTTCAACGTTTTTTATTTATTTTTGGGACAGAGAGAGACAGAGCATGAACGGGGGAGGGGCAGAGAGAGAGGGAGACACAGAATCTGAAACAGGCTCCAGGCTCTGAGCCATCAGCCCAGAGCCTGACGCGGGGCTCGAACTCACGGACTGCGAGATCGTGACCTGGCTGAAGTCGGACGCTTAACCGACTGCGCCACCCAGGCGCCCCAAACATATTTTTAAGTCTTATACCTAATAATAAAAAGAAAAAACAACCCAGTAAAAAATGGAGAAAATATTTAAATAGAAACTTTACCAAAGAAGATATATAAATTGCCAATAAGCACATGAACAAGAATTCACTTTTACTAGTTATCTGGGAAATGCAAGTTAAGACACAGCAAGTGTGGCGATGGCACCTCCAGCAGGACCAGCAGCAGGAGGGGGACCCTGGGGGGTGGGCTCCTGTCAGGAGAATCACGCTGAATGTACACCCAGCCTACCAGCCCATATCTCACTCTAGGTGTTTAACAAAACAAAAGGGAAAAGGATAAAGAATCAGGCAGTGGTGTGAACCTGTGAACCCTGGGCTGGGTCACTCCCACCTTGACCCTGCAAAGAGCACCCTCTGTCCTCAGGCCTCCCCGCCCCCCGCAACCAGCCTGCGAGCCATCAACTCTCCCACTTGCTGGCCCAGCTGATCTCTCTTCTCACTGAGTCTTCGATGTGTCCCCAGTTTTGTTTTGTGTTTTAGAGTGAGAGCGTGAGTGGGGAAGGGGCAGAGAGAGGGAGGGAGAGAATCCCAAGCAGGCTCCCAGCTGTCAGTGCAGAGCCTGACACAGGGCTCAGTCTCATGAACCCCGAGATCATGACCTGAGCCGAAATCAGGTGTCAGGTGCCTAACCGACTGAGCCCCCCGGGTGCCCCTAGTTTATCATCTTAAAAGCTGGAGAAACAGCTAGTTGACAGAAGTAAAAATCAAAAGATGCTTTTGCCCCTCCTAATTTAAAAAGTCATTCTATGATTTGGCCACTGCTTTCATAACGATGTCAAGCAACGGGGAACATGATTGTAGACAGGAGGGTCTGCGGCCAAGGCTCAGGGCCATGCTTCCTGCTCTAGGTCCAGAGAACGTTGCTCTGCCAGAGGGAGAGGAGATTTCCACAACCTACAATCAAGAAAGTCCCAGCTAATAGGATCCCAGAGGTTGCATTTAAAGGGTGGAAAGGGGGCGCCTGGGTGGCTCGGTCGGTTAAGTGTCCGACTTTGGCTCAGGTCATGATCTCACGGTCCGTGAGTTCGAGCCCCGCGTCGGGCTCTGTGCTGACAGCTCAGAGCCTGGAGCCCGTTTCAGATTCTGTGTCTCCCTCGCTCTCTGCCCCTCCCCTGCTCATGCTCTGCCTCTGTCTCTCAAAAAATAAACATTTAAGAAAAAGAGGGGCGCCTGGGTGGCTCAGTCGGTTAAGCGCCCGACTTCCGCTCAGGTCATGATCTCGCGGTGCGTGGGTTCAAGCCCCCTGTTGTTCATGTTCTCTGTGCTGACAGCTCGGAGCCTGGAACCTGCTTCGGATTCTGTGTCTCCCTCTCTCTCTCTCCCCTGCTCGTGCTCTGTGTCTCTCAAAAATAAACATTAGGGGCGCCTGGGTGGCGCAGTCGGTTAAGCGTCCGACTTCAGCCGGGTCACGATCTCTCGGTCCGTGAGTTCGAGCCCCGCGTCAGGCTCTGGGCTGATGGCTCAGAGCCTGGAGCCTGTTTCAGATTCTGTGTCTCCCTCTCTCTCTGCCCCTCCCCCGTTCATGCTCTGTCTCTCTCTGTCTCAAAAATAAATAAATGTTAAAAAAATAATTTTACAGGGCACCTGGGTGGCGCAGTCGGTTGAGCGTCCGACTTCAGCCAGGTCACGATCTCGTAGTCCGGGAGTTCGAGCCCCGCGTCGGGCTCTGGGCTGATGGCTCGGAGCCTGGAGCCTGTTTCCGATTCTGTGTCTCCCTCTCTCTCTGCCCCTCCCCCGTTCATGCTCTCTCTCTCTCTCTCTCTGTCCCAAAAATAAATAAACGTTGAAAAAAAAAATTAAAAAAAATAATTTTAAAGGGTGGAAAGGATGTAAGAAGCACAGGAAGGTGTGCGTACTGTGCCCAGGAACTCATGGAGTGACAGCTGGAGGGTGGGGACGTCGTGCATCGAGCGCAGAGGACATTCGCCTGGGGGAGACCACACGCGTACTGAGGTTTCTGAAAAACATGAGTGGTTACCGACCACCGCCCTTGCACCCCCTGCCTTACGTATTTTCTGTTGCTGCTCTAACAAACTGCCCCAAACTTAGCGGCTTAACAAATGCATCTTACATTTTTGGGAGTCAAAACTCTGAAACGGGTCTCACTGGGTTGAAATCAAAGTGTTGGCAGGGCTGGTTCTGCTCAGAGTCTCCCGGGGAGATGATTCTGCTGCCTTCCAGCCTCCGGAGGCACCTGCGTGCCAGGCTCTTCTCCCCCCCCCCCCCCTCCCTGCACACTAGCCGTGGCCGGTTGCCTCACTCCCTACATGAAGGCAGCTGTGCAGTGACTGTAATCCCATGTGCCACCTACACTCCCCTCCTCTGTGTGAGGGAACACGCTCATCATTTCTAGAAACGAGGGTGGGGGCGTCTTTGGGATTCTAGAAGTAAATTGTGGTATAAAGTGGACGTTCAGGAAACGCAGAGTGGATGCACAGACAGAGGAGACACAGACGTGTAAATGGACACGGTGATTTCAAACACTGCCATCTAAATACAGAGGTGGCATTTATAGCCTTACTGAGAAATAGTTTGAGAATATGTCCCTGCACATGGAGAACAGTGGGCCTTGAATGAGAAATACTGGCCTGTAAGAGTCAGGCCAGCCTCCACAGAGCACACACACTTACATTACCTGGTTAGTGTTCAAATTCCCTAATATTCTCCCGAGACGCCTTTCACTTCAACCCAGAGCAAGAACTTACAGTTCCTTATATTCGTTAACAAATTTCATCCCTACCTGTGTCTGAGCACATGGTTTCCTCTGCCAGCAATGTTCTTTTCTTTCTACCCAGCTTACCAGAGGAGTCTCCACTCAATCTTCAGAGGTCAGCCCTGCACGTGCCCCCGCCTGGTGACGCTTCCTGCAGGCAGTTTCCTTCGGCACCATCACAGCACGCGTCTCCCATGGCGTGGACCGCCTTTTGGCCTGGTGGTGGTCCACCATCTGGCCAGGGCCTGCCCCATTAGCCAATGGCCAGGCTATGAATGACTAGACAAACGTCCCCTGAGTGTCCACTATGTGCCAGAAACCATTGTGGGAAATGCCTCCACACTTTCCATAAACCCAGAGCCAGCCACTGATGGCATGTGACAGATTTGCCATCGAGAGGCATCAGGCACACACATCAGAAGAGCCAAGAGGGAGGTTTAGACTAATGTCTGTGTCACCATGGGCCTCATCCCAGGACATCAGCAGAGCCTGGTCATCTGGCTCTGGCTTCTTACAGACGACCTGTTAGCACATCAAATACCCAAATACCATGTTCGTGTGGCCTAATTTTTAACCACGCTTTAGTGATCTTATCTGTTTTGGGTCGACAATATGCAATCAAAAATACAGAGGGAAAATCCCCAAACATAACATTGCACTTGTGTGTTTACTACTAGCCAAGATAAAATTTTAAGAAATTCTACAGAAACCTCATGGGGCTCGAGGAACACAGTCCCTTCCATATGCTGTACAATGAGGCTTCCCAAACATGTTCTGGAAAACTGCTGCTTTAGTGCCTGCTGGCCCAGGAATAAGGTGGGGGTGGGAGGGGACGACTTCAACTAATAATGTGTCATTATGGATTCAATTTTCCCAAGAGAAGACAGTGCCTTAATTTGTTTCCTCAGCTCTTCCCTCCTTGTCTGCGGACACAAGAAGCCCTCCCGGGAGTGCGCCTGCATGCGTAGTCCTGAGGGTCTGCACACAAACACAGATTCCAGAAGATCTTCATCTCCAACGACTGAGTGAGCTGTCGCTACAGATGTGTTCGGCGCTCTGGTCACAGACATTCTCACGGACAACCTACTAGGTATCAGATGTGCTGAGGGTGTCAAACAATCAGACAGATAAGACAGGACCAGGCCCTGGAGCGGCTCAGTCAGTGAGAAGGACAGAAACGCGCCAAACCAAGTAGCACAGTTTGGTGTGGTTGTGACCCATGTGGTCACCACTTCCCGAGCACTGAGGTAGGGACGCATCAGTGGAATACTGAAAATATCAAGTGAAGGTGAGATATAAAATTTGCTGGATTTAATCCGTAAGGCTTTCGTTGTCCATAATTATGGAGTTCTCGGAAGCCTGTCGTTAAGTGACTGCAAGTTTACACCTGCATTCTATGAGAGAAGAATCGATAAGAACAGATGCGGCTACCCCATAATGCTCGGGGAAAAAAACCAAACTATTTCTCCGTCTAAAATTAAATGGTGTAGAGTAAAGCCTCTCAGTTCAACAACTGTGAACACTCGAAAATTGATTTTGTTGAAAACATGGAAAAGGTGTTCAGGCTCCGCCAGCAGGACCGAGGCAAGGCGGCGTGCTGCCACCTGCTGGCGCCTGACTAAAATGCGATTCGACCGGGTCCCCGCAGGGGTCTGTTCCAGCCCGGCCCGCAGTAACTCCGGGGAAGGAGGGCCGGGGCGGAGGGCACACAGGGTCACCCCCTGGGGAGATGTAGTCCCAGAACCGGAACGGCAGCTCTGTGTTGAACACACTGCTAGGGATCCCACCTCCAGGATCACGATGCGAGTGGGATTTTGACTCGGTGCAGGGAAAACTGAGTGCCCCCTGACGATTCCGGGCAAAGGTTCGAAAGTGTCTGAAAAGGGAGCGCAGCGGTAGCGGAGCGGGGAGCAGGGAGAACACGTCAGAAGCAGGAGCACAGAGCGTTCAAAGCAGGCGGGACTTGGCCTAGCAGGTGTTCTTCGAGGTCTCTGGGCCGAGTGGAAAGCGTGGGGAGGAGGGCGCGGGAGCGTGCAGACCCCACGACCCTTGCGGCCGGGACCCGCGGGACCTGCGGGGTCACCGGACGCCGTTTCGGGCGCTGCAGCAGCCCGGCTCAAACCGGAGCGCGGCCCTCGGGGTTCAGTGTCGGTTTGATTCCGCCGCTCAGGAACGCACCTGCCGGGAAGCCATCTCCTCGCGTCCTTTGGCGCCGCCTGGCTCCCGCACGAGCCCCAGAGGCGGGGCCCCTGCGCACTGCGCGTCCTCGCTCCACTCCACCCAGACTGCGGGCGCTGTCTCCGCACGTGGCAGTCCCGGCCCTGCGGGCACACGGTCGCCTTCCGGGTAGGTCCGCGGGCGGCCGCACACACACTGTCTCACCCGCTCCTGCTACCGCGTGCCCGCGCTCACCTATTAACCGCGGGTCCCGAGTCCGTCCCTGAGGCGCAGGGCTCTGGACACCCCGGTTAACGAACAGCGACCCGAATGCACCTGTAAGCGGAGGGTAGGCAGGGCGTCCCCAGGGCCTTCTCAACTGCGGTCGCCCACAGGCAGCATCCCCCTCACCCGGCTTGTTAGAAAGGTGGAACGTTCGGCACCCCCAGGTGTACTCAGACCCCACGTACATACGGGCCCAGGTGATGTGTGCGCACGCACAAGGTTATCTGCCAGAAAAAGTGGGTCCCTCCCAGACCCTGTCCCCCTCGGTTCCCCGGAAGCGCGGATACTCTCCCCTCGGTCCCCCGGGAGCGCGGGCACTGCCCCCTTCCCCTCGGTCCCCCGGACACTGTCCCCCTCGGTCCCCCGGGAGCGCGGACACCGTCCCCCCTCGGTCCCTCGGGGCCGGCGTCGGAAGCAGGCAGAGACTCCCACTCGCCCCCCGGTTCTCGAGAGCGCCACTGGGTTGAAGGTCTGAGAACTAAACACGCTCTCGTCCCCTCTCGCCTCTCGGCCCGCTTGGGAAAACACTCTGGGAGCGTAGTTACAATTTCAACATTAGATTTAAAGCCACAGAAAACCGCGAGATGTGGACCTGGCACCGGGCACGGGAGATATCGCGAGATAGCTGGGTCCGAGTAGATTTCGCGACAAGTGGAAATCCCGCGAGAGGGGACGCCGGAGGCGTTCCCTGTGGTAACCGACTGGGGTGGGGACAGGAGACGGTGGTGGTGAGGGTGGGCCTTTCCGGGGACGATGCCGTCCGCCTTCTCGGTCAGCTCTTTCCCCGTCAGCATTCCCGCCGTGATCACGGTAACTCGCTGCCTTTTTGGTCGCCAGCTTGGGTGATGGTTGGTGGGTGGGGGGTGGGGCAGTCCGGGTTTGTTCGCATCCGCCACGGACGCCGACGACACCGGATGGGGCGGGGGCGGGGCCTGGTGGTGGGCCGACCGATCCTGGGCGGGGCCTGGTGGTGGGCGGGACGCTTCGGGGCGGACCTGGCGGGGACTCTTGGGCGGCCCTGGGCTCTAGGTGTGGACGCACCGCGGGTAGAGGTGGTGGGGGGACCGCTCCCCCAGCGCAGTGGGAGCTCCAGGTGCTGCTCTTGCGCTGTTCTGGCCACCCCCCCCCCCCTCGCTCCCTTCCCTTTGCCCCTCCGCACAATGATGGGGACGGGTAGCTTGTGGGCAGTTTACCCTCCGGGGCGTGTAGAAGCGGCAGGGGACACTTAGTCCTGAGGGCTCTGCAGTGTCCTGATGCAGTTCCCGGCCTGGTTTGCTGGGGGCGGGGCTAAGGGCAGGGCTTGGGGGTGAGCTTGCAGGGGAGATCTAGACGAAGGGTAAATCCGAGCATGGTTGGGGGGGGAGGATACGAGCATCTGGGGGTGCGGACATGCCCACCCTCCGGTTGAGGAGACCCGACATGTCAGGGCTATTTGGCGGCCTGACAGAAAGGTCGGAGGAAATCTAGCAAATTGGGATGGCTCAGATTTCCCAAGGCCTTGAGTGCTAGTCTCAGGAACTCTGTTCCTGCTTGTCCTGGGACGATGATCCTTAGAAGCCTTAAAACGTGATTTTATTCAGGCCACAGAAGGGGAAATCCGTGGTGCCCCAGTTCTGCGTGCTCAGACATTAAAGCAGTGACATTTCTCTTTAATGTCTGCGGGTGGCTGCGGTGCAGTCGTTCCGTCTCCCTCCCCCCCTTCCTTCCCCAACACTTGCTTCTGGGAGGCCTGTGGGGGAAGGGCTCTGGACGCCCCGCCCAGCAGCCCCAGGAGCGCTGGCAGTGAGGGACCGCCGGCCCCCCTGACCCAGGAGACGCGACGCCTGGCCCCCGCGTGAGTTGACCGTGATGAGTTTCTAGCCATGTGTCTTGCAGCAGACGGACTGGGCGGAGCCGTGGCTCCTGGGGCTGGCCGTCTTCCACGTGCTGTGTCTGCTGCTCACGTGTCTCTCAGCCCAGAGGTATAAACTGCAGGTCGGGCATTTCCTGTGCTTAGGTGAGTAGAATGCACGAATTCTGTGACCCAGATTGCCGTGTGACGTGACCAGGTGCAGGGTGGGACGCGTCAGTAAGAGAGCGTCCTCGGGAGAGAGGGAAGCGGTGCGTTGGCGTCGCGGAAGTCGTCCTGCAGCGCAAGGGATGAGCGGAGGCCCTGCTTCCTGCCGCCACGTGCTGTCACGGGCGCCTCTGGGCCCGCACGAGGTGGTGGGCAGCACCGGCTCCGCGACGCAGTTTCGGACGGAGGTGCGTTGCTGCCGCCGGTGATCCGGACGAGGCGGCAAACCAGCGGAGCTCCGGGACGGGGTCTCGTGCGAGGTGCGGGGGCAGCGCGTAGACCGGGGTGTGCAGGGCCTGCAGGAGGGAGCCACCAGCAGGGGTGCGGCGCGAGGGCCCCAGTGAACTCCCTGCCGCGAGGACAGCTTGTGCACGGGCCCTGGGGCGGGTGTCTGGGAGAAAGACGCCGGCCTGATCACGGGAGCGGACATGTGAGGAAAACTTGGCAACTCAAGAACCGTGTTGGGTTTCTTATTTTTGAGGGTGAAGAGGGGAGGACTTTGCACACGTGGGGGCAACAGACAGACAGTGTTCTACGTGTGTGTACACATCCTCTGTGATTCCTTTGACTCTCAGACCCGCACAGATTGATTTTATTCAGGGCGGTGTTATTTGCCACATTTTTACAAGTGAGACACGGAGGGGCTCCCAGCCCCCCAGGTCACTCAGCCCCTGGGTGGCACCGCCGAGATTCATTACCTGGTCAGCTGGCAGAGATGGTGTCATTCCGCCGCCTTCCGTGTCTCAGCCTTTCCCCCCCCTTTTCTCCTTTTCCTTTGGCTTTCTTGATGTGCCTCGTTGGGTCCAATCCGGAGGGAGGAGTCCAGAGGTTCTAAAGCCGTGGTGTCTTCCGTTTTGTGACTTGGGTCAAGGACGGGAAGGTTTTCCCCATTTTAATTTACCTGAGAACTGAAAGCATCAGACTTTGCGGTTTGCCGCGTCCCGCCGTGTAATTTTCACGCAGGAATGGTGGCAGCACGCGGTGCTGAGCGAGCTCCGGGTCCGGGGTCGAGGAGCCGCGTGCTTCCGCGTCCCGGGCTCCGGGAGGGTCGCGATCTCTACTCAGGTAGGCTCGGGGGGCATCGGGATTCCTGCTGCGGCCGCCAGAACCTCTGGGCCTGTCTCTAGCCGGCTGTCCCCGCGGGGTGGCAGTGTGACGGTGGAAGACACCTGGCCTCGCAGCTCTGGGCGTTCTGTGACCGGGTCACCGTGACCGGGTCGTGTCGGAGCACCGGCGCAGGCACACGTGTGCGCACGTGGTTTGCAGGGGCAGACCTGCTTCCGGTCTCTGTGCACTGAGACCTTCCCGTGTTTCCGTCAAGGGGAGGTGTCCTGCCTGTAGTGTGCAAGCGTTACAGTCTTACCTCACACTGTCTCTAAAATAGGAAGTCCACGTCTCATCAAATTCTTGCTCTTCTCTTACATTTATGTTAAATACACCATCGTAAACAGCATGTTTAATTCTGTAAAGATTGGTGATCAATCGCCATCCTGATCCTGACACGTGGTTTCTCTCTCTTCCAGTGATTCTAGTTTATTGTGCCGAGTACATCAACGAAGTAGCAGCAATGAACTGGAGGTAGGCCGACGCCCTGTGCATGTTGACCGTACTGGGGAGTGGCACTCTAGAGTGGTCTGTGCAGTGGGAGCATTGCACGCCGACCACAAGACTCCGGGAGCCGCAAGAGAAAACAAGTCGCTGAAGGCCCCGGGGGCCCAAGTGCTTCTGCTCCGACAGGTTTAGGTCAGAGGAACGGCTTATCAGACAGTTTAGGATTTGAAGATTGGTCGATATGGTTCATGACAGCGGGCGACAGTTCAGGGGGCTGTTTGAGGTAGCTCTATTTGCAGAGTAGAGAAAGTGGCATTTTAGAGAGAATTCGGTCCATGCCTGGTCAGGGCGGTGGGTGATGTGCTCTGAGACCTCTCTGCCCTCCCTGGACCTGCCGTGTCCTCGAGGCCTCGGGATGTCCTCCTGGCATAAACCCCCGGCCGCCCTCCAGTGATCGCAGCTCCACCCCCTTGCCTGTGGACTCCCTGGAGCCCCACCTCCTCCCTCTCCACCACGGCTCCTGCCAGCCTCTGTTCCCCGGGGTGTGGAGACCCGCGGGGCATCACCAGCCGTCACTGCCCTCTGCTTGTCCTCTGCCCCCGTTTCCGGCTCTCACATCATCCTGCCTGAGTGTCAGGCCCTGTGTCTGGGTGCAGCTCAGCACCGGCACCCACACGTGTGAGCGAGACACAGCTGTGCAAACCGAGGGGCTTCATCTGGGACCCTCACACGTGTGTCTAGATGTGGCTTTCAAACAACGGTCCACAGGCCCTATCTGGCCCACTGGTTTTACGTGGTCTGTGAGCTAAAAATGGTCTTGATATTTCTAAGTGCTAAAACATTTACATTTCTTCAGTGTGAAAGAAAAAAAAAAACTACTAGACTCTCAGCAAAAAGGGTTGAAGACCTTGCCTCTTGGCCCGCGAAGCATGAATGTGTGCCATTTGGCGCTTTCCAGGAGGTTGCGGAAAGCCACCCTAGGTGACCGTGCACGTTCCATCCCACCTGCGTTACACCTGCTGTCTCTCCAGCCCCCACACGTCCTTGCTCGTCGGGTCCTGAGGACCTGGAAGAAGCCTGTGCCTTCAGGGAATGGCTCTGGCCCCAGCACCTGCTCCTGGCTGCCCTCTGAACCCATCTCCTCAGCCAGACGTACTGAGAACATCCCCACTTTTCAATGTGAAACAGGGCCCCTTGGGCCTCCCCCGTCTGGACCCTTCACGATGAGACTTGGAAGATGGTCACCGTCCCCTTGGGCCCGCTCCCCACCTTGTAGCGGAAACGCTGTTGTTCATGACAGGGTGGGGCGCGTGGGGCCTGGCCCACCGCCAGTCCGCGGGTTACTTGACCTCAGCCTGCCTCCCCCTGAACCACCTGCTCGCGGGTTTCCAGGACACCAGGCTGCCAGTCTCCTCTCTCAGGACGTCCCTCCTTCCGCTCTCTGCCTTCCTCCTGTGCGAGGGCAGCCGCCCCAGCCGCTGGAGGTCTGATGACCATCAGGAGGGCAGCGCTTCACACTCGGCCCCCATCCAGAGCTGACCCCAGGCACGGTGCTCCACTCTGTACTGGCGCTTCTCCTCCTGGTGACTTTGGCCAGAGACCTCACTCGCCATGCAGATTCCTCCCGAGGTCCTTGACCTTGGAAACAAACCACGAGCGCGGCTCTGTCCCTCACCTTCGGTGCCCGCCCCCATGCCTCCCGAGCGGTGGCCTGCTTCCCCAGGCGCCAGCCCCTCCTCGACCTAGGCCTCGGCACAGCCACGGCAGCCACGGCCACAGGCTGGCCACGGCTGGGCCCTGGTGGCTCCCCCGGGTCCCTGCTGGAGTGTCGGGAGCCTTCCTGCAGCCCACGTGCAACTCCATGCTCCTTGGCTTCATTTTTCTCCGGAACATCAGTCACACGAGTGCGTTTTGAGTGTCGTCTTACCTGAACCGTCTCCCCTATAGTGTAAGCTCTAAGCTCTGCCTCCCCTGTTCTCAGCCGTGACGCCAGGGCTGCTGGCCGGCTCCTCCGTGACTGTCACTGAGCTAACAGGTTGTTAGGTGCTTTATAAACGGTCGTCCTGCATGTCACTGGTGGCCGCAGACGAGCCCCAGGATACAACCGGCCTCTGCCTAGGGGCAGCTTGAGGGACTCAGCCTGCTGGTGAGAGTTCAAGCAGAGAGCCGGCTGGCACCGTCTCAGAGTAGCTCTGGAGCGCGTGCAGCGCGTGACGCCTTCTGGCCCACGGAAGGCACAGCACGTCCCAGGTGACGTCAAACTCGCCGTTAACCAGAGCGCACGAGTGTTTACTTTGCCCGGCAAATCCGAGGGTTGATTGCTGTTGCCCCCACCGCCCTCTTCCCCAGGCCCCGGGGCTCCTGCCTTCTTCGCCGCGGGCCCGCTGCACGTTCCCTGATGGGGCCCAGTAGGAGCGAGCTGGGAAGGGCTGAGGGTGGGTTCGGTTGTGGGGCAGGCGGTGGAGCCTTAGTCGACGTAAGAGGCTCTCCAGGAGCTTTACGTTAGGGAATATCGCTAAGGACGTTGTTCCGTTATACCAAGTAACTTTTAATTTCTTCCTGAAACAGGTCATTTTCAAAATACCAGTATTTCGATTCACGGGGGATGTTCATTTCTCTAGTGTTTTCAGCACCGCTGCTGCTCAATGCCATGATCATTGTGGTATGTGTGTTACAGCTTTCTGAGTTCTAGTGTTGTTGATGGATGTGTGTTTTCCAATTCTAAATGTGTCTCAAAATCATTGTTTTTAGATTATGTGGGTCCGAAAGACTTTGAATGTAATGACTGACCTGAAAACGTTACAGGAGAAGAGAAGAGGAAGGAAGAGAAAAGAAGAATAACACTGGAACAGTTGTGTTGGTTTTCTTATGGACGTTGTTTTCCTCTGTTGTTGTGTCAAGGGTTAAAGTGCGCATCGGAGGCGTCCTTACTCGGCCACTCACGTTTGTGCAGAGGGTTCTTTTATCGTGACATCTGTGTTGTAGGACACACTTTAAAACTGGTTTTTAAAATAAACACTAGTCTCCTGTTCCATCTGGGTGTTGGTTAGCCCTGGATTGACCCAGGATGTCGGCGTCTTCCTGTTAAAGTGTGTAAATCAGTAGTGTCTGTGCATAGTTCGCCGAGTTGTCACCTGTACGATTAGTATTCATTGTAAAGCGTTGAAGCAACGTACACACTTTGAAGCGAATGATAAACGGTGCTGTCCGTGCAACGGCACCATCACCCCCTGCATGCGCTGCTTCCCAGGCTGCGGCCCAGCTGGTTCTCCGCGGAGGGGATGTGGCAAAGCTGGTGACATTCTGGGTTGTCACTGGAGGGCTGGAGCCCAGGGTGGTCCCGAGCTAGGGATGATCTGACCCGGCACGTTAGCAGTGCCAGGATTGAGAAGCCCTGGGCCGGAGCAGTCTGTACGTGAGACCCTGGGAGCACGGTCCTGAAAAGAGTCAGGCTTGTGAGCGCAGGCAGCCAAGGCCCAGGAGGCGAGGCTTCTGTGAAGGGCACACAGTTGGCCCCGGGGCAGAGGAAGTTCGGGGCTGCTTTGTGTTCTCACAGGAGTTCTAGGAGTTAACGGTACAAAGGCCTTCAAGTCAGGGCTCCATGGAAAGGTTTTCAGGATGCGGGAATAGAAGTAGAAATATTCAGTGACTGTTTAGCTGTTCCAGCTAATAGGTTTTTACAATGATGACAAGATTATAGTCCTTCCTAAATTTCACTTTTTAAAAGTGTGGGTGCTCAGGAATGTGCTAGCACTTGTGTTAGAACAGGTGCACCATTACCTCTTAGCATCTCCTTTGCAGACTGTCGCTCAGGCCTCTTGGTCCTTCCGTAGCTGGAGGGCGACAGGTGAGTAGAGATCCAGGTTTTTAAAAGTGCAGGGTCCAGTATAGGAAATGCTGCTGGCTCTTGATTTGGGTTTGAAAAAAATTGTGAATAGTTGTCTTAATTTTAACAAGGTTTTTCCCTCTAAACGAAACATATTCTTTAAATTAAAAAAAAAAAAGTCTATCTGACATTTATATTTAGCAGCTTAAAAGGTGACACTCTGATAGTTTTTATTTTTATTAAAAATTTCTTTTAACGTTTATTTATTTTTGAGAGACAGAGCACAAGTTGGGGAGGGGCAGAGAGAAAGAGAGAGGGACACTGAATCTGAAGCAGGCTCCAGGCTCCGAGCTGTCAGCACAGAGCTGGATGCAGGGCTTGAACCCATGAACTGTAAGTAAGATCATGACCTGAGCTGAAGTCGGATGCTCAACCGACTGAGCCAGCCAGGCACCCCACACTTTGATAGATTTTTAAATTAAATCTTGAAATTGAAATATATAACGTTTTCCTGGACAATTGTGAACTCTTGGTAGAGAAACAGTTTCCTGATTTCTGACAGTTTTAGAAAGGAGTTGATAGGATCTTCTAGACAGCCAGTGAAGTGTCTACTATGACATGTTTTCCAGTTCCTTCCTGGTATGTTCTCTTTTGTATTGAACATAAAAAGTGGTTTGAAAGTAGCATCCGTGTTCCGTCATTTCAAGTCCATTGCACTTGCAGCCTGTGAGTGGGATGCTCCCCATCAGGTGTTGAGTGGTGTCGTGGTCCTGGGACAGCTCAGGCGTCACAGCCCCAGCCCCAGCCCTGGTCCCCAGGAGTAGCCGTGTGAGCTCATGCAAGGCAGAAGGGATGTGCAGGCTGAGCTTGTGCGGGCCCGTAGCGGGAAGGGGACACAGCCGGACGTCCGGCCTCACGTGACTGATGTAAGGAGGCCGCACTGCGTTTCCACTCCCTGCAATTATTTGGACTGTGCTGTGGGACCGTCTGGATGTCATAGTGCAGTATCGTGAACATGGTCTGAATTTGATTTTAATGATGTATATTAGTGTGAAAACATGACACGGGGCCTTGTCTTTGTACATTTGTGTGTGTATATGTAATTTCGGGGGGGGGGCGGTTATATTTTATTTTCACAAACACACACACAAACCTTTTTTAACTGGTAAGTTCATATTCTGTGCCTTAAAATGCAATTGTTAAAAAGTGTTTTAATTCTCATTGTCATGGGAAGGAAGGTCCTACACGCCAAACTGCCCGCTCCATCCAGAGGACATCGTCCCCTCTGTTTAAGTGAAGTAGACGTTTTACGTGTATATTTGTAAACAAAGAGGGGGAAAAAGAGATTCACGATAAAAATATATTTTGCTTATTCCAAATCTGTGACACCTTCAGTGTCTTCGTTGACACTGACCGTATGATTGACTTGATCGACTATATAGGTAATAACATATAGTATGGTTTTTTCCCCCTGAAATCGTACATGTGCTTTGACTTTTCTGTGGATGAAGCAGGAACCCTCAGAAGGTTGGCTCTGCTGGTGTGGCCACGTGGTCCCTCACTAGGCCCTGAGCTTCACGTACCCAGACATTGACTTTTGTCAGAAAATCAGCGCAGACACAGACACACACATATCAAATAAGGTGACATATAAACCTGCATTATTTATTGTGACAAAGTGGCAAGGACATGGTGACATAGTCTCACCCTTTACAAGAAATTTAAAGTTAAAAACTTTTAGGGGCACCTGGCTGGCTCAGTGGGTTAAGTGTCTGACTCTTGATTTCAGCTCGGGTCATGATCTCAAGGTTATGCAGCCTTCTTGGGATTCTCTCTCTCTCTCTGTCTCTCTCTCTGCCCCTCCCCTACTTGCTCTGTCTGAATAAATAAATAAAACTTGAATGTCAAAGCACTTAAAAATTTTAATTTGGAATCCTTATTGACTAGGGATGCAGACTAAGGAATATCAGTGGAAATGGGTCCAACACTTACAGACACCAAGCCACCTACCCTACCCCGCCAGGCCGCGCCCCCGGGAAGGCCAGCGAGCCTCGAGCCTCGGGTGCTTGGGTCCCCGCCGCCTCTTGTTGACCTCACGTGTCCTCTGTGCTGTGCATCTCACTTCCTGGAGCCGAGGACGTCTCACGCTGCATCTGGTGACACTGCCTACGTCGGTGCCCTGTTGGCAGGGGTCACGGCTTACGTTTGTTTCACGTCCTCGGCCTCGCCCCCCGCACCGCCTCCTTCCAGCCTCCAGAGCGGGTTCAGAAACGGTCCGCGGATGGCATTCGGGCCCGCGTTGTACGGTGAGCCCGGGACGGCCGTCCCCAGACAGGGATGGTGACTCGGCCGCCTCCGCCTGCAGCCCGTACAGCAGGCCCACCCTGTGTTGTGTGTCTCCTCTCCTGCCGGGGACCCCCGGGGACCGCTGGTCCCCGCGCTCCGGGTCCGGCCTGGTCCCCAAACGAGTTTATCCATCTCGGGGAGCCTGGGCCTGTCTCCCCGGGCCGACCCCTGCCCACCGCTGTGAGTCCGCTCTTCCTGAACCTTCCATGCAGGGACTCCAGCTTGCTCTCGTCTGCTTTGCTGTTCTTAAATGACCTCCGGTGTATTTGGAACGGCAGGAGATGGTCAAATGTCAGTTCGCTGCCCCTACGGTTTTCCTTAAGGTCAATTTTTTATGAAGTATTTTTTCAATTCCTTTTATCATGATCACATTTCAATATGTACGTCATTTTCAATGACTGCATTGTAACCAAATCACTAGTTCAATCTGCTTAACCAGTTACTGGTACTGGAGGTGCAGAGTTCTTCTGATTGTTTTCCTAACTTAAGCAATACAAGTATCTACGACTTCCGAGGCGTACTTTTACATGTTAGTTATTGATGTGGGGTAAAGCCTGCAAGTGAAATTAAGTCAAAATATAAACGTTTTATTGCAATTGATAAATATTGCTAAGCCAGTCTTCAGGAAGCATAAACCAGCATCGTTTGCACGTGTTTCCTTGACCCTGGTTACTCTAGCTGGCAACATTAAAAGAATACTCTTCTGGTGAATAAACACAAATTTATCTCATTGTTCTAACGTACATTTCCTTGGTTACCAGAGAGGCTAACATTTTGCAAATGCTAATTGACATTTTGCACTTTGGCGGACTAATCTATTCATACTACGATATTGCCTCTTAAAAATTGTTTCTAATTTCATATATTTATTAACATTAACATTATTAAAATATTTAACATATTTAACATAATTAACATTATTGATTATAAAATTAATAACATGTAAAGCAAAATGTCTTTCCGGTTTGAAGTTTGATTTTCGCCTTTGTTATAAGAGTTTAGAACTGTGAGAGATTCTTGTGTTTTCTGTGCTGACTGGCGCAGCTGCGAAGGGCTGGGACTTCACCCTCACTGCAAGCCAACAAGGCCGCCACGCATCCTGGAAGGAGCAAAGACCAGCCCTCCACTCTTGACGCTCTGGTCTGGAAGTGCTTACTCATGTCGGAAGGATTAAACCAAAGTAGTCAGTCCGATTCATGTTAAGTCAATGTTTTGTGAGATTATGTGCATTTAATAGTAAAAGTGGCAATTAAGGAAATAGTGAGTTCAGACTATTTATATTTTGACATGTAAAAGTTTAGCCAAGAATCCCTGAAAACATACTTGGGGTATAATATTATAAAGATGTACGTTTTTGAAATATATTTAGTGGATGCTTGTGGGATTTGTCTTTTTTTTTTTTTCCAGCATAGTGTTCTGCCTGAATCCCCCTGAATCCCTGCTTCACTTGCTTCTGTGGCTGGTCACCTCTGGCGTGAGGAAGGGGCCACGTGTTCCTCCCGCCGTGGGGGTGCCTGTGACCAGCAGCCTTGGAATGTTTACTCCCTGGAGTGTCCACTGAGCAGAATAACGGAGACACGGAGGACGACAGAGGTGGAGAAGACCGATACGGTTGGATTTCATGTTCATGGCGCCCTCACGTTCGCCCTCCGGGAGAGCCTTCCAGAGGCCTTGGGGGTTCTCCACGCCCCATCCTACCGGTGAGGTGACTTCCTGTTGACAGCAAGTTACCTGCACACACAGCTGAGATTCCGGAATAGTCGCTGTGCCGAGGCTGCGGGATTAATTCCCCGCATTAGCGCCTGGTGGCTGTAAAACTGCTCACGAAAACGAAGTGGTTTTGAGAATCGTTTGCACGTCTAGCAGTGGACTCTGGGTAAAGACACCTGCGCCGAGTCTTGCCGTGTTAGAAGACTCCTCCCGCATCAGAAAAAGGTTTTAAACACTGCTTCCCATGTTCCCAGAGACTTGCTCACAAGACTATCAAGGACATAAAATAGCATTCTGTGGGAGACGAGGCCTGGAAGGAGAGTGTCTTTGGAGTGGGAGGGGTTGGTTTGACTTCTGACTCTCGGAACTTGCTAGAGAGGCAGTGTCGGCCAAATCACTGAGTTTTTTCTGAATTTGTTTCCCCTTGCGAATAAAATGTGTATTAATGCGTGCCGTACTCATTTAATAAGATGACGGCAAGCATCAAAACATATGGCAGGCGTTAAATTTCCCTAAAGCGCATGGACAGTAGCGGTAGCGGGCTGGCGATAACTTGGTATCGATCTAGTCCTAAGACTCACACCCAGGACGGGACACATCCAAGTGTCAGCTCAGCCCAGGAGCCCAGGGAGAGAAAGACGTGTGTGCAAACAAGTGCACGAGGGACGTGCCCCCCTCGGCAGCCATGTGCTCTGCGCGGCCCGTTTCCTAAGCTGTGAAACAAAGATGTCAAAACGCGGAACCCGTCTCTCCTCAGGTTTGCAAACTTATTCTCAGGCGAGGAAACGTGTATTTTCACTAACGCCGCCAGAGGGCGCCAGGGCAGCAGGCCAAGTGCTCCAGGGATGCGGGGGCCAGGCTGAGGCTTCTCCAAAGGGAACAGACCAAGAATTATGATGCTTTGATTTCCTGTCTTCATTTGAACTAAGCTGACCATGTCCAAATTATGTTGTAAAGTTAATTTTTACTTTGTCAGAAGCAGACTGGATAAAGACACACACACACACACACACACACACACACAGAGCAGAGAACAAAAGACGCCCACACCAGTGTGCATGCTTGCCCAGGCCCTGGACTCCATTTGAATTAATAAACACATACTTAATTATAATGTAATCCAATGGAACACTTTTTAAAGATTAAGTTGCAGGAAGAGCACGCCAGGCGGGTGCCGAAACGCTCAGGTGGCTTGTCACTCACGGCCGGCACGTGAGGCACGGAGGTGTGCAGATCGGAGGTCTGGCCCTCGCCCTGCAGAGCTCGGTCTCAGGAAGGCATTTTAATGATTAATTTCAGTTGGAAGCTGCAGGGAGCATCTTGGTCACTTGTTTCACATCTGGGCACATCTGGGCCGAGTTCCGCTTGCTGCTCCGGAGACACGGAGGAGAAGCCTGTGGGGAGAACTGGCCTCGTCCTGGACCCCTTCCGGCTCCCTGGACCCTCCTGTGTAGGCTCCCATCTGGGCATCGTCACAAACCAAGCAGCATCAGTTCAACACATAAACGATGGGTCCAGCGGGGCCCCAGTCCTAGAGGGCCAGCTGCGGACTTTGTCCTGTCCCTGGAGCCCTCAAATGTCGCAGACTTCCCGCCTTAATGTCCGTCTGTTTCCTCTCACAGCTGCTTGCACGTTCACTGCCGGGCTTTACACAAGTGTACGATGGCATGCATCATTATTATATATGTATTAAATACGTATTTTTCCACTGCCCTAAAAATCATCTGTGCTCCTGACTTCCATCCCCCAACTCCCAGCAACGACTGATTTGTTTCCTGTCTATACAGTTTCACCTTTTCCAGATTTTCGTATAGCAGGAACCATCAAGTGCACAGCCTTTTCGCGTTGGCTTCCCTCACTCAGTAACATCTGAGATTCCTCCTTGTCTTTTCGTGGCTTGTAGCTCATGTATTTTTAGTGCAGAATGAGATTCCGTTGTCTGGATGGACCACAGTTTATTTTTCTGTCACCTACTGAAGGGCATCTTGGTTACTTCCGAGCTTAGCAGTTACGAATAAAGCTGCTGTAAACATCCACGTGTGGGTTTCCACGTGGACGTAAGTTCTCACCTCCTTTGACTGAATTCCAAGGAGTGTGATCTCTGGACCGTCTGGTGTTTAGTTTTGTGAGGAGGCTCCACACTGTCTTCCAAAGGGGCCGCACCATTCTGCGTCGCGACCTGCCACGAGTGGGCGTTCCTGCCCCACGTCCTCGCCAGCACCTGCCGTTGTCAGGGATCCGGATTGTGGCCATTCTCACGGGTGTGCGGTGGGACCCCGTGTGGTTTTAACTTGCGTTTCGCGGAAGACGAGTGAGGCATCTGCTGCCTTTGTCTCTTCTCTGGGGAGGTGTGTGTTCAGATCTTTTGTCCATTTTTATTTATTTTTTAAAAATTTTTCTTAAGTTTATTTATTTTGAGAGAGAAAGAGTGAGCAGGGGAGGGGCAGAGAAATAGGGAGAGAGAGAATCCCAAGCGGGCTCCACCCTGTCAGAGTGGAGCCCAGTGTGGGGCTTGAACCCATGAACCGTGAGATCATGACCTGAGCCGAAACCAAGAGTCGGACACTTCACTGACTGAGCCTCCAGGTGCTCCAACCTTTGTCCGTTTTTAAATTGGGTTATTAGTTTTAAGACTCTCGTGTATTTTGGATGACAGCCCCCTATTGGATGTGTCTTTGACAATTGGTTTCTCCCAGGCTGTGGCTTGTTTTCTCATCTCTTGACGGTGTCTTTCACAGAGAAGTTTTTAATTTTAACGAAGTCCAACTTAGCAGTTGTTGCTTCCACAGACTGTACTATTGGGATTGTATCCAAGAACTCGACCATCGAGTTGTCTTCCTCCCCTTCCCTCTGATGAAATCTTGGGGTTCAGAGCAAAAATGTTACGAGGAACAGAGAATCGGAAAACAGACCTAGCTTCAGGAGAGGCCTCATGTTGGCTGCTGAGTGGTGTCAGGGAAACAAGAGAAGGGAAGGAGCGGAGAGGAGAGGGCATCCACAGGTGGGCAGTCTCAGGATGGCCTGGTCTTGACTCCCAGACCCCATGCGTTACTTACAGACGCAGCAGAGCACATGGGTGCTTTTCTTTCCACGGCCAGTGTCTAAGTTTGCATTTCAAAGTGTGGTTTACATTCTACAGATGCCAGTATTTTTTTCTAGTCCTTTAGAAGATTTTCCGATGTAAAATCAGCCAGAAGAAGACTAATAGCATTGAATCTGGTGGATTTGAAAGGACGGTCAATCAGGGGAGATGGTGGAGGACAGAGTGTGTGATTTGTAGGACGACTGAGTCGTGATTGAGTGGAGTCTGACGGGAAAGCTCCCAGGACACAAAAGCTCTATCTCCTGGTCCCCCAAATGAGAGAAACAGAAGGTTGTGTGTCAGTCACGCTCCCCGGGGCAGCAGATCCCCAGCCCTGGAGTCTTCCAGATGCCAGAGTCAGGGTTTCAAGGCAGTGACAGGTGCATTGATTAATGACCAAAGATCTATAGGTTTTTCCCAAGACTCAACTTAAAAAAAAAAAGTTTGGTTTGGTTGTTTTGTCACAATAACTAAGAAATAATGAAATAATCATGGCCAGAAATTTGGAGTTGACATGTGAACTAAAATGTAGTGGCAACCCAAACTCTAAGTTCAAGAGAAAATAATGCTTATCTGTTGCAGCACATCAAAGTTTAGCTTGTTTTTTTCTTGTTTCAGACCCTTTGTTGAAAACATCTCTGTTTGTTTTTTTTTAACGTTTATTTATTTTTGAGACAGAGACAGAGCATGAACGGGGGAGGGTCAGAGAGAGAGGGAGACACAGAATCGGAAGCAGGCTCCAGGCTCTGAGCCATCAGCCCAGAGCCCGACGCGGGGCTCGAACTCACGGACCGTGAGATCGTGACCTGAGCCGAAATCGGACGCTCAACCGACTGAGCCACCCAGGCGCCCCAACATCTCTGTTTTTAAATGTTTATTTATTTTTGGGACAGAGAGAGACAGAGCATGAACGGGGGAGGGGCAGAGAGAGAGGGAGACACAGAATCGGAAACAGGCTCCAGGCTCTGAGCCATCAGCCCAGAGCCCGACGCGGGGCTCGAACTCACGGACCGCGAGATCGTGACCTGGCTGAAGTCGGACGCTTAACCGACTGCGCCACCCAGGCGCCCCAACATCTCTGTTTTTAAGAAGACTTTTGTGGTCTTTATTTATTATGTAGGAGGCTGGCATGTTCTCAGTCCTCAAAAGACAGTCTGTAACTTCGGAAGCTTCTCCTGTTGGCTTTGTGTTGTCTTGTTCACCAAGCACATTGTCCCCCTACGGTCACCTGTCCTTTGGGGCCATCGGGATGGTCCAGGCTACCGCGAGCTTCAGAGAGCACAAAGAGAAGACTAAATACACACATATATGTAACAAAGGCTCAATTTTTTTCAATTTAAGTTTATTTTTATTTATTTTGAGAGAGAGAATGCAAGCAAGTGGGGGAGGGGCAGAGAGAGAGGGAGACAGAGGATCCCAAGCAGGTTCCGCACCCTCAGCACAGAGCCCGACTCGGGGCTCGAACTCACGAACTGTGAGACTGTGACCTGAGCTGAAATCAAGAGTCAATGCTTAACCAACGGAGCCACCCAGGCACCCCAAGGCTCTATTATTTTTAGCACTCCTACTATACTATACTTGTGCTAAGTGTATTTCGATATAAAGCAAGGGGACAGAGTTAAGAACAAATATTTATTAAGTATTTATTATGCGTGCTGGGATGGTGTCCAACCAGGTGGATTTAGGAAAACCTGCAGAGCCACCGCGGACCCTGGATAAGGTGACCTGTGTCCTGCCTGGGGCAGGGGGGCGGGCGGGGGATGGCAGCGAAGGCAAAATTCCCTGTGTCACTGTCCAAATGTCCTCTTCATGTAAAGACACCTGGCCTATTGAAGTAGGGCCCACCCTCGTGACTTAGTCACCTCTTCAAAGACGCTGTCTCCAAATAGGGTCACACTGTAAGGTACTGGGGGTTAGGACTCAACATAAGAATTTTGGGGACACAACTCAGCCCCATAACAGATCTTACCTCACAGGAAACCTAAAAGTGAACTCTAGTGGCTCAAGGACTCAGGTGTGAAACTTGAAACACTGAACATTTTGGAGAAAATACCAGAGAATAGCTTTTTGACCTTGGTGGAAAAAGAAATTTTCTACACAAGATAAAAAAATCTGTTAACAATAAAGGATAAATTTATAACATTGACTACATTAATATGAATTATAATACAATATAATATATTCATAATATGTATATATTATGAATCAAAAGGTACCTCAAAGAATGTGAAAAGGCAACACAGGCCGGGAGGAGATGGGCAACTCGGTCCCGGTCAGAGTTCGCAGAATTGCCACGGACCCACGAAAAGGTGGCAAACAACCTGTCGGAAAAACAGACACGGCCCTTGGAGAGGCATTTCCTGGGGGAGCTCAGTGGTTATAATCGGCATGTGGAAGTCCCTGGCCAAATAGTAATTAAAATTAGAGACATCCAAACGAGCACAATTAGGCACGTCCTGCCCTCCGCAGACTGGCGTGCGTCCCACAGGAAACATCCACAAAGAGGGCGAGGGGCCCGTCCGCCCACGGCCGCCGTGAGTGTGCGTGTGCCGCACCCCGGAGACACCTCGACACGTCCCCACCAGGGACGAAGACGGGGCGCAGACCGGACGGCTCTCTGGGCGTGCCCCGAGGGGGACGCTGTGTCTAGCGGCCTCGCTCCCGTCCCCTGCTGGAAGGAGACCAATGTCCACCGGCCTAAAATGGGTGAATTCTATTCTATGAAACGTAGTACTATTCAGCTGTAAGCTTCAACAGTGTTAAATCTCAAACGCAAAATGTGAGTGAAAAAAGTGGCAGAGAAACTTATGCCTGTACTTTCATCTGCAGAAAGTCAAAACGCAAGTGAAACGGGACATTATGTATCCCAGGGACGCACGCACGCCTGGTGCGAGCAGGAGGAAAAGCGAGTTCGGGTTCCGGACGTTACTGATTCCCCGGTGCAGGCGAAGGGGTGAGACCACGGTGGGGCGGTGTTCACGCGTGACGCGTTCTTTCTTCAGCTGGGTGGTGGGTACGTGGATACTTATGACGGGATTTTAAGTGGCCTCTGCCTGTTATTAGTCTAAGTTTTAATAAAAGGTAAAATAACTTGGAAACTATGAAGTCGAAATGCATCTAATATTTGTAATGTGTATATTCATTGATGAACATTTTCTACTGTATCCAATTAAGTTACCTACTGGATGCAAAACAAAGAAGAAAAGGAAAAAGAAACCGGGCCGGCCAAGTGGCTTGGTCTGCAGCAGCAGGGACATAAACGTAGGGTTGGAACTCACTGGACTCTGAACTGAACGCCCACCGGGAGGAAGACGGGGCCTCGGCTGGGAGCCCTCACAACGGGGAAAGCGGTTCTGTGCCCAGCGCACCCTTCTCAGCACTGCCTCCACGTCCACGGTCACCCGCACACGCGTCATTTTCCATTTCCCCGATCAGAGAAGAGCGCCTGTCCCCCCGAATAGACACACCTTCCGCTGGGTCCCAGGCCCATCCTCACCGGGGCCAGGCTCCTCCCTGTGGCCTCCTTCACCTTCACTCAGCAGATTCAGCTTTCCTGCACCATCGCGTCCTCATTTGTGGGCCCCTGGGACCCCCAGTCTCTTCCTCGGTCCAGGTCCTCTCCTGCTAGCTCCCTTATGGTTACCGTCACCGAGTGGTTCCTGGGTTGTGTTGTTTTGTTTTGGTTTTCTGATAACCGCTGAGTCCACTCAAGACTATTCACTACTTAAAAGAAAAGTAAGTACTAAAATTCACAGAAAAAAAGCAGATTTTCTAGTGATACACTTGATAGTAGCTAAAACTTAACTGCCCAGCACAACGGTGAACTTCATTATGAGAAACACCTCATCTGGGGCGCCTGGGTGGCTCAGTCGGTTGAGCATCCGACTTGCGCTCAGGTCATGATTTCATGGTTCGTGGGTTCGAGCCCCGCGTCGGGGTCTGTGCTGACAGCTCGGAGCCTGGAGCCTGCTTCCGATTCTGTGTCTCCCTCTCTCTCTGCCTCTCCCCCACTCATGCTCTCTCTCTGTCTCTCAAAAATGAATAGACGTTAAAAAAAAATTAAAAAAAAAGGAAACACCTCATCACATCACATACAGAACGCCAGGGAGGCAGGTACTATCATTGCCCTGTTACCTCTGTTTCCTGAAGTTCCTCATTGAGAGACCTGAGGACGGTGAGTCGGTCGTCCGCACCCTCAGCTGGGAAACGGCAAACGCAGGCTAAACCTGAGGCCGGAGGGCGCGAGCTCTCCCGTGATGCCCTCCTCCTCTTCCATAAATGGTTTCGATAACGACTTGTAACCCACACCAGGAAGATGAGGCCGATTGAAACGTGATCCAGTTTTACGGAGACGCCCACAGAACACGCGGGGTGAGCCCTCGCTCCAGTATCCCGCCAACGCGAGGGGCGTTCCCCCCACATCCCGCCAGAGCCGGCCGGTGCTCCCTGCCGCGTGCGTGTAACACGCTTGGTCCTACGGCCTCGGCAGACACGAACCTGCTTCCGCCCAGCTGCAAACGTGCTACGAGTTTCCAGTTCACTTTCTCTCAAAATCCTGGACAATGCACAACCCTAAAAATGGAGCACGAAGTGGAAGGAGACACACAAGGGCCGGTCGGTCAGCACGATGGCTTCGGGCCCCGGGCGGGGGCGGGGGAGGTGTGCCGAGGAGACGGGGCGCAGTTCCCCGCGCGGCCACTGGGCTGTGGACGCGATTGCGGCTGACAAAACCGGTTAACACGTTTACGTATACGCAGCAGGTGTGTGGAATTTTGCTGGGAGATTAAAGGGAATGGTCTGTTTTAGCACTTGTATTGGTTTATATTCTGCGAAACAAATACCACAAGTGGGACTGCAGAGCACACGCCGTGTATTAGCTCGGGGTTTCTGCGGTCAGAGGCCGTGCTGTGTCTGCGGGGCCCAGGGGCCCTGGGGCCGTGGCAGAGCTGCTCTCCGGGATGGAGGGCCGAGCCCTCAGCTCCGAGAGATAGACCTCCATTTAGTCCTTGCCATGTGGCTGTCTCCTCAGCATGGAGTCTTCTCCCCCACGGCCTGCACGGCCCCACAGGCTGCCTCTTGTCCCGCGTGGGCTCGCCTGATTAGGTCTGGACCACCCAGGGTAATCTCCCCCGTGGACTGACTCCAAGCTTGCTGATTAGGAGCCTCCACGAAGTCTGCAATCTAAGCTAGCCCGGTCCTGCCTGTGATGGGGCCGTGCGGCAGGGGCCACGCGGGGTGTGGATGCTGGGTGGGCCTCAGCGTCCGGTCAGAATCCTGCCCGCCGGTGAGCCTGCTCCCACTGAAGTGGCCATCACAGATATCATTTGGTTTGCTAATGGGAAAAATAAATGGCGTTTCCTTGAAAACGTTTCTGATTTTAGTGGTTTCATGCGCACCGCATTTAGCATTTTCGGTGTATTTCTGCCAAAGACAACTTTGGAAAAACTACCACGACGAGTCAGGTAGCCCACGGTGTGCACACTCACAGGCAACCCCTGGGTCCTTCAGACAACATGATGCATTAACTGTTTCCTGTCCTGTAATTCCTAACTAGGAAAACCTGTGTCTGAGGGACGCGTCCACTTTCCGCTGGCCTCAAATCGAACGATGGAGGGAGGTCACTGTGGCGGAGCCTGAAATCCCAGCAGGTGCACCGGGAGGTCAGAGAAGGCACGTCCACGGGGATGCCCGGAGCTGGGGCGCACACCATGCGCCCGCTGCCGAGGGAGCGTGACGCTCAGAGCCATCCATGCCCCTGCTCAAGGTCACGTGTGCCCCCCTCCCCCGACACTTTCTCGGGCACGATGCCGCCCGCTGCCCCGTCCACCTTGGGGTGGAAGCTGGCCGGAGGAGGAGGGGCGGGTCTGGGTGGGACCTAACTGGAGAGAAGCAGATGTGGTGGAGAAACTTCCCACCAGAGGGAAGCGAGTGAGCGAGTGATCGCGGGGTCCCCGCGCCCAGGAACTGGGCTCACGGGGACCTGAGTGGTCACAGCGGAGGCTCCGGCTGGTCACCAGCTTGGCTTGGATATCACTCAGGTTTGGAAACACAAAGCTTCACCAAATGCTGCCGTGCTCTCAGTGCAGCATTTCTTCGCACGTGGAAACCGGCACAACCCGAGGAGGTCACATAAAAGATGGCAGCTTGGAGGGGGGCTCGCCCGCCGCCCGCGTGGAGGCTCAGACGGGTGGGCCTGCCTGCCGAGAGGCCGCGGCCCCACTGCCGACAGACTCGAGTCGCAGACCTTGTCGCCGAGGGCACCTGCCTCCTCGCTCGCTTCAGAGCGTCACCGCCTTGGTGTTGCTCTTACGTCCCAGCCCCGCCGGTCACCAGCAGAAACGGCTCCCTGGACTCGGATCGGACAGGGGCCACGTGGGCCCCGGGGACAACGGCTTTTAACCTGCTCTGTGGCTGTTCTGAGCACACGTCTCCTGGGTCCCGAAGTGGGAGGCCAGCTACCTCAAGATGATCTGTTGTTCACGGACACCATCTCTGTCCCTCGGACACTAGGTCCGTGTCCCCATCCCTCGGACACTAGGTATGTGTGTCCCCCTCCCTCGGACACTGTGTGTGTCCCCGTCCCTCAGACACTAGGTCTGTGTCCCCGTCCCTCGGACACTAGGTGTGTGTGTCCCCATCCCTTGGACACTGTGTGTGTCCCCGTCCCTCGGACACTAGGTCTGTGTCCCCGTCCCTTGGACACTAGGTGTGTGTCCCCATCCCTCGGACACTAGGTGTGTGTGTCCCCCTCCCTTGGACACTGTGTGTGTCCCCGTCCCTCGGACACTAGGTGTGTGTGTCCCCGTCCCTCGGACACTGTGTGTGTCCCTGTCTCTCAGACACTAGGTCTGTGTCCCCATCCCTCGGACACTAGGTCTGTGTCCCCGTCCCTCGGACACTAGGTGTGTGTGTCCCCCTCCCTTGGACACTGTGTGTGTCCCCGTCCCTCGGACACTAGGTGTGTGTCCCCCTCCCTCGGACACTGTGTGTGTCCCTGTCCCTCAGACACTAGGTCTGTGTCCCCGTCCCTTGGACACTAGGTCTGTGTCCCCGTCCCTCGGACACTAGGTGTGTGTGTCCCCCTCCCTTGGACACTGTGTGTGTCCCCGTCCCTTGGACACTAGGTGTGTGTGTCCCCGTCCCTCGGACACTGTGTGTGTCCCTGTCCCTCAGACACTAGGTCTGTGTCCCCGTCCCTCGGACACTAGGTCTGTGTCCCCGTCCCTCGGACACTAGGTGTGTGTGTCCCCCTCCCTTGGACACTGTGTGTGTCCCCGTCCCTTGGACACTAGGTGTGTGTGTCCCCGTCCCTCGGACACTGTGTGTGTCCCTGTCCCTCAGACACTAGGTCTGTGTCCCCGTCCCTCGGACACTAGGTCTGTGTCCCCGTCCCTCGGACACTAGGTGTGTGTGTCCCCCTCCCTTGGACACTGTGTGTGTCCCCGTCCCTTGGACACTAGGTGTGTGTGTCCCCGTCCCTCGGACACTGTGTGTGTCCCTGTCCCTCAGACACTGGGTCTGTGTCCCTGTCCCTTGGACACTAGGTGTATGTGTCCCCATCCCTCAGACACTAAGTGTGTGTCCCCATCTCTTGGACACTGTGTGTGTCCCCGTCCCTTGGACACTAGGTCTGTGTCCCTGTCCCTCGGACACTAGGTGTGTGTGTGTCCCCCTCCCTTGGACACTGTGTGTGTCCCCGTCCCTTGGACACTAGGTGTGTGTGTCCCCGTCCCTCGGACACTGTGTGTGTCCCTGTCCCTCAGACACTAGGTCTGTGTCCCCGTCCCTCGGACACTAGGTGTGTGTGTCCCCCTCCCTTGGACATTGTGTGTGTCCCCGTCCCTTGGACACTAGGTGTGTGTGTCCCCGTCCCTTGGACACTGTGTGTGTCCCCGTCCCTCGGACACTAGGTCTGTGTCTTCAACTGGCATTTCCTCACTTACTGTGGTTTTTTGTTGTTTTACGTGAAATCCTTCCAGCCGACTGCAAAACCCTTCCTTCCATGCATAGGAAGCAAATCCCACGGTGCAAACAGCCATGTGGAGAAATGGGAAATCAGGCCTGAAGGAGAGCCCGGCCTGCTCGGTGCTGGAGACTCATCCTGTGGGGCTCACGCTGCCCGGGTTCAAGCTCAGGGGCGCGAAGACCCATGCGGCTCTCAGCAGTGGCGCTCTGCTGGCCGGGCGTGTGCTGGGTGCCCCAAAGGGTTTTTCTGAATTAAAAAAACATCTGCTATGTAGTTCAACTCGAGTTTTTTTTGTAAATGCTAATCACCCGGTCCTTTGTGGAGAGCAGGGTGGCGGAGAGGGGTGTCTGGGGCAGGGCAGAATCACAGGATGGGGTCGGGCCGGGCAGGTGAGCCCCTCCCCCAGGACAGCCCAGCCTCAGCGGCCAGCTCTCACTATGAGAGCGAGCGAGGGCCGCCTGGAGGGGTCTGCTCCCGCACCAGGTGAGCTGAGTGGTTGCTGGAGACCTTGGAAATCTAACCCTCCCCCGGCAGTCAGAGTGAACGCGTAGATCAGGTGTCCCTTGCCCTTCCAGAGTCGCCGTTTTCCTCACTCCCCGCTCCCAAGGCAGTGAAGCTTGGGGACTCTTCTGTCCCAGCCTCTGAAAAGCAACGTCTGTGCAGCTATTCCCTGAAAAGGAAAACGGACTCTTAAGTTCAATTTGTCAAGTTCCTTTAAAAACTGCTGCATGTTGAGTGGCCTGAACACCCTGTCATATGGCATTAATTTAGATTATTACAGCTCTGTAATTGACCCCTACTTTATTGGCAATGTCTGACTACGCCCACCCCCTTGAGTTGCAAATATTTTAGAATCAATTCCAGAAAATCACTTCCCAGATTTCTGGGTACGACTGGTACTGATTTCACCGCATCTACCCAATAAACAGGATATTTTGAGTACTTGACTTTCCCGTGGTTTGGTGCCACATAAAGCGGGGAGTGGAGGCTTGTGGCGGGGGGCTCGGCATACACAGTGCAGGGAAATCATCCTCAGCCACGTCTGTCTCCACAGATGGGTCGCTAGAAGACACAGCTTCCGAGGGAGCTCGTGGCCAGAGTTTGTCATCCGTCACGAGCACGGATGCTCGTTCAGGCCACCGTCAGAGCCCTGGGAGATCCAACTGCTGGCCACACCCAGGCTGCAGGGTCACTTGCTCCACGTGGACGGTCTCCCAAATGGTTAGGGACAGAGAAAGCTCCAGGTTTCCTCTGACTCTACCACGTGGAGGCGAGGAACCACCGCCCTCTGTGGTTGCATTGAGGGTTGGGAGGAGGTGCCTGACCAGGCTCACCTCGGTGCTGGGCCTCAGTCAACCTTCCAGACCGTCCAGGGTCGCGCTTCTGTCACTGTGGGCGGCAGATGTGTGATCGGCACCGCGGGGCTGTGGGTCTGCGTGAGGGGTGGCCCTGCGGGGACAGGGCCCTGTTGTCTCCTCGGGTTTCTGTGAACATGCAGACCCTCGGCCCGTGTGCCATTCGCTCTGGAACGAGTCCCCGGGCCTGGCCACCAGGAGGCACATCACATCAGCTGCAAGACCCTGTATCCGCTGGCTGTCTGGTCAAACCCACACGACCCAGCGCAACCTCTTTTCCAAAGTTCCTGCTGTCCCAGGGCTTTAACTCTTAAACCATGGCCCCAAATCCCAGCCAACTGCTTACACCCAAAACAAGAGTGATGCTTAAACACTGGCCCTCTGTGCCCTTCCAGAGCGGGTTAGCCTCCAAACCCTGCAGGCCTGTTTCTCTCCACCCTCTGTCCCATCTGCCCCCAAGGGACCTCTCTCTTCCCTCCACCCTCCAGGAAAGCGGTCCCTCCTTTGACTGCACTTGAATTGATCCTAAGTTGAGGAAGGTGGCCCAGGGGGTCTTTCTAGGCTCATTCTCCAGGAATCAGCCTCGTTGGGCTTTCAGTGAGTCAGTGGAGACCCCACATCGTCACATGCCTTTGCAAGAACGTGTCCCCATCTCTACACATTTATCTCTAATTTCTGGGTACGTGTCCCTTCTTCCAAGCTTTCCCTCCGTGTCTGCCTCTTCCCCTTCCAAGCTATACCGCCGGCCACCAGCACCAGGCACTCCACAAATATTTATCCCTGAGTGACACATAAACCAATGTCACAGCATTGGGGAGGACACGTTGAAGGAAACTGGAGGCCTTAGACCTTTACATTCATGAGAAAGGTAGCACATCAGGCCAAGTCAGAGTGGAAGCCGTCTGCTTCATTGCTGCAGACAGACCAGAGTGGCCCATTGTCCTCAGTCCTGTGACTCTGAAGTGCCTCAGGTTGGAAGCCTGGACCACTGCTGGGAGTCTCAGCTTCCTCCTATCCGTCCCGACAGCCGCGGATGCTGGTCCTGACCTTCAATGCTCCAAGTCCCCTCTATTTGGATCCTAAGCAGATCCCAGGGCCAGGGAGCCAGGCACAGGCTGGGAAAGCCAAGCGACAGGTTTTGTTCCAACCGCATCCGGGCCCTCGCGGCGGCCTCAGGAAGGACACCTGCTGAACAGCCATCGTGGGGGATGTCTTCCAGGGGCTCTTGTGGCCTCGGTGCTGACAACCTCCGCCAGGTGGCTTTCCTTCCTCCCCCACCTTCTCGGGCAGCCCCATGCTTCGCTCCAAACTGGCTCTCAGTGCCCCAGCTGTCCAGCTGCTCTCTGCTTCTGACTTTTTTAAAAAAAGTTTATTTATTTATTCTGAGAGAGAGGGAGGGGTGGGGGCAGAGGAAGGGAGAGAGAGAATCCCCAACAGGCTCCTCACCATCAGCACAGAGCCCGATGTGGAGCTTGGACCCGCCAACCGCGAGATCATGACCTGAGCCAAAATCAGGTCAGACATTAACCAACTCAGCCACTCAAGTGCCCCTGTGTTTCTGATTTTTAAAAACACTTCCTGTCCTTTCACTGAGTGAAATTTCAATCATTCTTAACCTAATTCTTGGCTGTTTGGTTTTTTGAACTTTGGTAAAATACTCAACCTCTCTGACCCTTAGTTTCTGTTGGGAGGAGGGATGGGTAATGCCTGGCCACAGAGTGGCTGGAACAATCACAGAAAATAATAGGGAGCATACATTTTGTTTGGGGCCTGTCATGTTGACATCACTTAACAAGTGATCCTACACGTCATTGTGGTTTTAACCATCTCTTTAAATGCTGCTTTATCATCTATCTCAACCAGATAATAAGTTCCATGAAGTAGGAACCAGATCATACAAAAAATAAAATACTAACAAAAATATGAGTTATTTTAAGACTGATGGCTTGTCATCATTTCCGTGTTCTCCCCATGGCACCTGGATTAACGTCCAGTAAATATTTGCTGGAGAATTCTAGTAAGTCTTCCAATTTGTTCTCTGGGAAGCTCTATGGAAGCATGAAGTGCATAGAAAAAAATTAAGAGGTTTGCACGGAACTATAAAATCAAAAGAGGATTCCGGCAAACAGAGTGGCAAGAAAGTTGGAAAAGAATGATTTTCTTTCCACCAAGGCAGATGTGCTTGGCACAAAGCCCGTATTTCGGGAAAACGGAATGACAACGGTATTGATTGCCGTAACAACCGTGTGGTTTCTGAGAGCCCAAGATTGCACCTAAAGGTATGTGTTGCTTCAATCGTCTGCAGGTGTGTTCTACTTAATTCATGAAAGATGCATTTCAGAGTCATTTTGAAAATATTACCTCATTGATGTGGGCAAAGGTTGCCAGGAAGTGTGAATTGCACAGGCCCGAACCCACCTAATCAGCAAAACCCTAGCATCACCTGTGGTTTCTGGAGGTTCCCCTGAGGCTTGGGTGGATTGGAATTTTGAGTAAGAACATCTATTAGCTCATCTGTGACCACCTATTTGCTGAAGTACCCCGGCCCCCTGGTCAACTCAGATTCCTTTTTTTTTAATTCTCTTTGCCAAATCTATATTTGCAAAGAATTCCAGTTATAGTTAGCAAATCTGTGTGTATAAATGCAGAGGTTTCTTATTCGATTTGGCTGTACTTTTCATATAGAGAAAGTGCTCAAAATGCTTAAATCTGAGTTATGTTTTAATATTTCCAAGGGATAAGTTGGTAGGCAACCTGGAGAATTTCACTTTTGTCCAACTTAACTCTTTTTATGAGACTAACGTGAGTGCAGGGAGATGACTCAGGACGAAGTTACTTCTTTGCAAAAAGAAAGAGAAACGAGAATACCATCTCTGCAAAACATTTTGGACAAAATTATCTCCCACACTCATAGGCTGTAGCTCAAATCTGCCCCAAGACTAGAAATGCCATAATGTTTTTGAAATTTATGAGTAAAATGAAAAATACTGTTGGGCTTTGAGGCGCTTCAGATTGCTGCCACCATGCATGTCCACTGTGAGAAGACAACCCAGAGCCTTCCTCCTCACTGGACAAGTCAACTGCAAAGTCAGGCCATTCACCCAGGTCCCTCTGTCATAAGGACCATCTGATGGGATGGCTCACTCACTCTCAGATTGGCCCAGGGGGTCACGCCAGCCGCTCTAACAGACTAAGCCCTCGTCTTGCTGCCTGAGCACATTGGGAGTTCGGCCCCCCTCCCTCCCCTCAGGTTGACAGAGACTCCGCCCTGGGGCTCCCTGCTCCTGGCTCCTCTTCTAGAGTCTTCTGCACTCACCAGTAGGCGGGGAGAGAGCAAGAGTGCTCAGAGCTCTGGAAAGGATGAGGGATGGGCCTGAAGGTGGTGCTTGCCATTTCCGCCCGTGTTTCAGGGCCAGAATTCACTCTGGAGCCCACCTGGATGCAGGGGTGTGGCCTCGGGCAAGGAGCCAGGTGCCGGTGTCCCCCCAGATGCAGCCCTAAAGCCCGCCGTGGAAGTGCGCACTCGTGTTTCAGATATTTACAGCGAAATGCACACAATCTGTGCAAATACTTGTGTTTTCTCTCTTGGCAAGACCGTATTTGTGATATATTCATACATATGTTAATATATGGTATGAATGTAAAAATATATGGTACATTAAAAAAATATATGTAGTGGCCAAAAATTCTCAGTTGTAATTAGGTTTAAAACTGCAAGGAAACTGGTGTAATATTGAGATATGATCTATAACAAGAAAATCATATTTGGTTTTCACCTAGTTTGTGGCACAAAACTCCTAAAACCACTGGAATTTCCCAAGTGATATCTGGGTTGATATCTTCCTGGGTGCCAGGAAGACCCCTCTCCAGATCTGAGTCCCACCCGCCTGAGCTCAGGGGAGGGGAAGGGGCTGCCTATGTAATAAAGCCTCTGTACTAGGACAGGCTGTTGCTGAACACAGGACACTGGGAAGAGAGCTGTTCCCTGAGGGCGTGGAAAGTACCTTTCTCCACACCTGCCCTCTGCGTCCTTCGCATCTGCCCGCTGGAAAGAAACAAAACTCAGCCTCATAAATGTGCGCTTCCACTTGGCTTGGTCAAGGGATTCATCCTGTCTGGTGGGTCCAGGGGGCCGGGAGCACTTGCACAAAATGGAAGGTCTTATGGGGAGGAGGGTGGGCAAGGAAGTTATTAGGTCACCTTTACTGAGGGGGAAGGGCAGGGGCCCCATTAGCTGGGCTACCTTGTCTTCCTTCGGCGGGGATGGAGAAGGCCCGTGTGACCTTGACTTCCTTCGGGGGGTGGAGAAGGCCCGTGTGACCTTGACTTCCTTGGTGGGTGGGTGGGGATGGAGAATCCATCCTGTGTGATGGACAGAGGGACGGCCTCATTGGTGCTGATCAGGAAATGGCTGTCTGACCACTAAGACTTACATTTCTGGGAGAGGTTAGAAGTGTAGTTAGAGTAGATATTAAGCTCCTGTTTACTGACTTGGGGTCTTAACCCAACTGATGCCATTTTGGGTCTGTGGTGTTCTAACATTGTTAATCTAGTAAGTGACGTGTTTCTCCAAGTTCTGTGATGTGTGCTGGCAAATTAACCAAACCCAAGTTGGGAGTCACGGCAACTCTAAGCTATACAATCTACAGCTGGTCAGTCAAAAGGACAGGTGGTCTGTTGACGTCTGAAGGTAGGTGGAGGGAGTCTTGTAGGACTGGGCTCTGAACCCTTGGGGCCCGACTCTCTCCAGGTAGGTTGTGTCAGAGTCGGGTTGAACCGTAGGCCACCCAGCTGGTGTTGGAGAATTGCTTGGTCTAGGGGGAAGTCCCACCCATTGGACTTTGGTGTCAGAATAGGAAATCTAAAGTAAATGCGTTTTATTTTAAATATCTGTTCACATATTTAACATCGATTGACTCGTCTGCTTTACATTCATGCATCTTGTGATCGCACCGCACGACACTGTATCGAGTACCACGCTGGCCGGGGTGGGGACACGCAGGGTGCCCTTCCTGCCTTCCCTGAGCTGCTACAGAAAGCCGCATCGCATGGAGAAGAAGAAAAGGAAGACAACTGAACTGTATGTTCTGGGGAGGAAACAGCCAGCATACGAGGAATTTCAAGAGATGTTTGGTGGAGGGAAAAAGCTCATTTATTCGGCCCATTTCACCGTCGAAACTGCATCGATTCCTATCTGCACAGTTTTGGTAACTTGCCTAAAATAACACGCACGTGAGTTAGGTTTTGATTGTTGACAACAAGGGAACCAGGATGTGGAAACACAAGCCTCTGTAAACAAAATGCAGTCAAGTCCACTGACTCCAACCCGCGTTCACTGCGAGGTATTGATGGATACCGAGTCCTCTTTCTCAGATCAGGTTTGGAAATGAAATATTTAAACACACTTTTGTACAAAACTCATGTAAAAACGAGCTCCCACCCAACCCTGCAAACCAGGCAGATCCACTTGGCTGCTGTGCACGGTCCCCACTGTGCCATAGCCACATCCAGGGCGGTGGACCCCATGGCCCTGAGGCCCAGCCCATTTTCTCAGGGTCACTGCCATGCGGTTCTGGATAACACTGCCTTGTTTTAAAGCTCAGTCTGTCTCTCAGTCCCAACCACAGGCGTCAATGGTGAGACCTGATTGCAGGGGAGAGTGGCGTAAATTTAATCCAGATAAAGGCCAAAGGGCAGGTTTTGGGGGTCGGTCATAGTGACACAAATATGAAATTGCTGTGTTGACGTTAAGCTGCGGGGCAGAGCAGAGCTCTGGTATTCTCACGGCTTCCTCTGTCCATACCACAGAAGTGAGTGGTGCATTGTGATAGGAAGACAGCAGGATTTCAGGGCCTGGGTCTCTCCTGGGCTCGCTGTCACTCACCTGAAAGCACATGGGCAGGGCCAGCAATCCTGGGAAGTGAACCCAGCACACTTGAGGACTGAGTCAGGGGCCTGGGCTTCATGCAGCCAGAGGGGACTCTGCAGTGTGGGCGTGGGCACAGAAGCAAGCCCCCAGACCCCAGGCTGCAGGGACCGCTGTGCTCGCAGCCGGCTGACCTCAGGGCAATCCTGGGAGATGTGGATGTTGTGCCAGCAGAATTTGCAAGTCAGAGTCATGGGAGCAGCGGCCTGTGACTGAGTTGTTTGGACCCCCATCCTGGGAAGCCTCTGTGTTAATTCTCTGTGTGCACACAGCGCTCTCCTCCTGCTCGGTTTCGTACCTCCTCAGCGGAAACCCAGCTCGTGGTATTGAAGGGCTCCGGGCTTTATGGCCGGCCTGCCCCATCTCTCCGGCCAGCAGGGACCGCTCTCCTGCGACCCGATGCCTCCGAGGCTTCAGGGCGCTCACCTGCGTGGGAGCCTCGCCATGTCGTGGGTACTTCTGGTCCACGGCCTCGTGTTCTTTTTCTCAGAGAGAGTTCTGCAAAGTGTACCAGTTCCACTCCCCAAATCTGGGTCTGTGTCTGCCGGCTTGGGTGCAAAGTGACAGAAGCCAAGGTCTGGGGTAGGATGTGTTTTCAAACTACGATTCCGTTTGCATGATAATCTCTGACTTCACTGCACCAGTTTGAAAGGCCCGTCTTTGGCAGTGATAGTAACTGATGGAACGCATGAAGTAAAATTTTAGTGTTTTAGGCCAATAATGCACAAAGTAAGCTCAATGGACTCGGTCCATTTATTTGGGTAAACTGAGATAACTTCCTTACTCTAAGTGTGTTTCCATCCCTCAGGTTTGGGAAAGATGTCCCTGCTTTAGCTTCTGTCTCCTGGCGTGGCCAGTGTTGGCCTTTGACCACATTCTGAGCTGTGTCTGAGGTCCGGTCCCAACTCTGCAGCCGCTGGGCACGCGGTCGTCCCTCCCTCACCCCTCCCATGCACGTGTCAACTGCTGAGATGAAGGAACAGTTGGGCAAATGCTCTGTGGCCTCACCCAGGCCTCCTCAAGATGCTGTTTGGCACATACACCAGTTCCTGTGGTCTCCCTCCTGCGCCTCTCGAACTGATTCCTCACCTCAAGGCTGACCCTGTCCTGGTTGGGGGAGGAAAGGGCGAAGGGAAAGAGGGAACCGGGTCCCTGAAGCAATGACAAGTTTTGATGTGGGAGGGTTCAGACGATGCAGCCAAAGGGGGAACGGGGTGATCTTGCCTTTGCTTCTGGAAGCTTCTCATGCACCAAATGTGCATTCTCACATTTGGTGGTGGAAGAGCCATCTCAGAGTTAAGCGGAGGCCATCGGGATGTGCCACTGCAGAGATGCCCTAGAGATAGCTGGGCTTGTCACGTGTGGGGCACGGTGAGCTGCACAGGAAAGATGGATTGGAGAAGCACCTGGAAACTCTGACAGACGGCATGATGTAATCTCCTGAACTGTCTCCTTTTATAATGAGTAAGGGCAAATCCTGGGTGAATGATGGGGTCTTTTTTGCTCTGTGACATGTACTGATCATTCTAATAGCTTGAACAGTATTGCTAAGGGTCGGTGGGGCTGCTCCAGTAGGAGGCAAGTGCCATTTCTCTAACACCTACTGCCAGGGAAGACATTTCTTTCAAACCCAACTCCTGCCCATCAGGCTCATCCCCCACCCAGACCACTCTTCCTAACCTGTTTACACCCGTTGACTCCTCCTCAGAAAGGAGGAGCCCTCTTGTGCCCCAGATGGAGATACTTACAGTTGGCCCATCTCCCCTCATGGTTAGGCCTTCTCCCCTTGTGGTTGGATGCTTCTGTCGTGGTTGTATCTTCTCCCTTTCATGGTTGGATCCTTCTCTCATGGTTGGCCTGTCTCCCCTCATGGTTGGACCTTCTCCCCCTCATGGTTGGACCCTTCTCTCATGGTTGGACTTTCTACCCTCATGGTTGGACCTTCTTTCATGGTTGGACCTTCTGCCCTCATGGTTGGAACTTCTTTCATGGTTGGATCCTTCTCCCCTTGTGGTTGGACACTTCTCTCATGGTTGGACCTTCTCCCCTCATGATTGGACCTTCTCCCCTCATGGTTGGACCTTCTCCCTTGTGGTTGGACCTTCTCCCCTCATGGTTGGACCTTCCCCCTTGTGGTTGGACCTTCTCCCCTCATGGTTGGACCTTCCCCCTTGTGGTTGGACCCTTCTTCCCTTGTGGTTGGATCCTTCTCTCATGGTTGGATATTCTCCCCTCATGACTGGACCTTCTCCCCTCATGGTTGGATGCTTCTCCCCTCTGTAGTTGGACCTTCCCTCCTTGTGGTTGGACCCTTCTCCCCTCGTGGTTGGACCCTTCTCTCTTCATGCTTGGACCCTTTTCCTCTCATAGTTGGACCTTTCTTGCTGTGAGAACACTTGAATGAAGTCTCTCCTTACTAGGTCAGGATTTGGCTTCTTATTTGGCACCACAATACCTGTATGTTTCCTGTTTTTCCTCCAGGTGAGTGTAAGAAACAACCAAGTTGATGTGTGCGCCATACTTTGTAAATTATACAGCACGCGTGTGAGCTTTTTCCCATTTTACGGCGAATAGCAGGCTTCAAACCTTGTTCTATCTCTGAAGCGAGAGCCACAAAGAGCTGCCAGATCAGAGCAGCAGGGGGCACCAGAGGTTCTCCTTGTAACACATCCTCCAATGAGTCTGCAGGTTTTGGGGACAAATCCAGTGCTGCCGCCCACCAGGTTCTCAAACTGCTTGACAAGGGTCTTCATCTACGCCAGCACTGGTCTTAGCACGCGTTCCAGGCCAGTGTTTGGCCGTGACAGGAGCACAGGGGTCATGCTGAAGAAACACGTGGATACAGTCACTACTTCAACGGGAAGATTTGGAAAGTTTCTTTTTTTTTTAAAATTTTTTTTTCAACGTTTACTTATTTTTGGGACAGAGAGAGACAGAGCATGAACGGGCGAGGGGCAGAGAGAGAGGGAGACACAGAATCGGAAACAGGCTCCAGGCTCTGAGCCATCAGCCCAGAGCCCGACGCGGGGCTCGAACTCCCGGACCGCGAGATCGTGACCTGGCTGAAGTCGGACGCTTAACCGACTGCGCCACCCAGGCGCCCCAGATTTGGAAAGTTTCTAAAGTGTCCCCCTTGAAGTTAACAAAGTCACATTTGAAATGGCTGTTGGTGCATTCTATAGATTTGCCACCGACAATATACAGTAGCATTTTTTAATTTATCTTAAATTTACCTTTTCTTTGGCTGTCAAAGGTTGCTCTAAGATTTGTGTATTTGAACTTGGTGATATGGTTCATTCAGCGAATCTTCCCCCATTTGGTGGTTTCGGAGTCCTCCTTGGCTTGTGTCTGTAGGTGAAGGGACCCCAGCTCCAGCCGGCACCACTGAGCTGAAGCCCCAAGACAGGGAGAAGGTCTGTGACAACAGCGGGGAGGCCAGCAGGGTCATGCTGGAGCACGAGGGGCCCGAGCACGAGGCCTCAGGCGCTCGGCAGGGCCATCGGAAGTGGGTTCTCTGTGATAAAACCGGCCAGGCTGGCGTTGCAGCTGAGACTCCTCCCCAGAGGGGACCACAAGTAGGCTGTCACTGCCCTTGTCTGTAACCACCCTGCAGAGCACGCATTCTTATTTCCTTGTGGTCAGGCTTGAGCCTTTCCCGGCTTCCTCCTCTGTTTTCTATCTGGATATTCTGCCGCCCCAAACTTCCCCTGTTCCGTGAATACTCCCTTCCCACCTACGTCCTCAGAGCCCCAGCTCTCGCCCTTCCCTGTGACCCCGTGAACCCACTGCTCCAAGTCTGACCACACATTTCCTCTTCCTGTTTATTCCCTCCTTCCCCAAATTCACCAATTCCCAACCTTCCCACTCTTGTTGGCCCCAACATCCCAAACAACACCTATGTGGTGTGGCCTTTCTCATCTTTAAATTTTGGTCATGGAGCTTCCCCCACATGAAGTATCCCCTCTCTTATGTGCATCTAAGATGATCCTGGCCTCCAGTCTCAGCTAACGTCCCACCTGCTCTCGGAAGTCTCTGAACGACGGCAGCCAACGGACCGCTCGTGGAAAGAGACTGGGCTTGCGTTGGACATGCCTGGTTTAGCGGCCGAGTGCAGACCCCCTCCCCTGCTCCTGGTGGGAGAACTTCCCAGAGGATGTAGCTTCCCACAGGGAAGGGAGAGGACCCAGATCTCAGGGTCCACGTGCCCACACAGGAGCGTCATATGCAGTCATCAGTGGGAGATGTTGGATTTGATTGACTCCTAGCACCACTTCTTGCCCTACCGAGTGGCAGGGCCCCACGAAGGTCAAGTTTGCAGGGACCTCAGGTATGACTCAGTGCTGGCTCCTCGGAGAGGCGACGTCGCCACCGAGTTTCCTGAGTATTTTCTGAGGGGTCACAGCTGTTGTAGATCAATGTGAGGATGGGGACCTGGGTCTGGAGGCCTCATCACTGTGGTCCCTGTGGGTGGCACCTGCCTCCCCTGGGAGCCTGGAAAACCCGGGTCCCGGACCCGCCCGGGCCTCCAGGCTGAGATGCGCGGGGTGACCGGCATTCACGCCGGGTTCCAGATGTCTGCCTGTGGTACCACGTTCCTCATTTCCCGAAGCCCCTGAACACCTCTTGTCCCCACTCCTTTGGGGATGGCATTCCCCCGTTCCTTAGCTTCTAGATCATGACCTAGAGGACAGGGGTTGTGGCACCGAGACACCCCCAGCGGTCATGGGGGCAGTGTGGCCACGCAGCTCCTGTGTGCTGGGATTGCCAAGTCAGTTTTGCTTTGACTACATTTCTGAGTTTCCCAGACTCTTCATTCTGAGGCGATTCGTCTGTAAACCGGTGAGATCCTTGCTGTAACTCGGCTGTAACTTTAACTGTAAAAAATGACCCCAAAAGTTGGAAGATTTGACAACTAGTGCCAGCTGATAAAGAAAGTACTATCTTTTTTGGTTCTTTTTCTAAATACACTTGTACGCATGACACATGTACACGGTGTCCCACAAACACAGATGAGTCACACAGAGTGAAGGCCACACAAAGGAGTGAGGAATCATTTCTAAGTCCCTTAATATTTCACCTACAGCTAAAATTCTCATTTTATTTTTAAAAATTTTTAAATGCTTATTTATTTTAGAGAGAGAGAGAGAGAGAGAGCACATGAGCAGGGGAGGGGCAGAGAGAGAGAGGGAGACAAAGAATCCGAAGCAGGCTCCAGGCTCCGAGCTGTCAGCACAGCGCCTGACGCGGGGCTCGAACTCACAAACTGCGAGATCCTGACCTGAACCAAAGTTGGCCACTTAACCGACTGAGCCACCCAGGCGCCCCTACATTTATTCATTTTTGAGAGACAGAGAGAGATAGAGTGTGAACAGGGGAGAGGCAGAGAAAGAGGGAGACACAGACTCCAAAGCAGCTCCAGGCTCCGAGCTGTCAGCACAGAACCTGACGCGGGGCTCCAACTCACGGACCATGAGATCATGGCCTGAGCCGAAGTCTGATGCTTAACCGACTGAGCCACCCAGGTGCCCCTAAAATTCTCATTTTAAATAGTAAGCTACACAGAGTAAATAAGAATAGGATTTTAAAGCTCATTTTATTCATAAAATAAAGAAAATTAATTCATGGTATAAAAGGAATTTTAGTCATTGTAAAATAATATATGAATGTAAAGTGATTTTTAAAAATTCACTGTACCTACAATAGAATTGTTAGTGTGTCACTGACAGATCTGCAAGATAGCAGATTTCCAGTGCTAGTCACACACACAATCAACTTTAAATGTTTTATGGTATTTACATTTAAATAGGTAATCTCAGTACTTTGCAATTGCTACTGTCCCTAATGAGGGCGTAACGTGTATTTTGTTTTTGTCCTAAGGAATGTTTGCTGAAGGGTAAGCCTTACAAAGGAACGTTCCCACCCCGAATTTTCCACCCAAATAGGACCCAAGGCTGGTGGGCTGCTGGCAGGCCCCAGATGTGAACGCAGGCCCTGGGGCTACAGGCTGTCAGTGCCCCGTAATTAAGGCTGGTCCAAACCTCACACCTTCGTTTGCCGGAAAACAGACTCATTCACATGACACAGACAGGGACACAGGCATGTGGCTCGATATATAATTCAGTAGGTTCTAAAACTGTTAGTGGAAACAGACCAGAAGCCTCGAAACTTGGAATACGCAGGGCAATATGATCTTGAGGTAAATCACACACAACAGAATTGAATTAAAATAAGTGAAAAGAATTAAGATACTTTGAGGATATCAGCGCAAAATATGAGGGAGGCAATTTTAACAGGAAAATACCAGGATCTTAAAATTAACAGCAGGTGTTGAAGCAGACAAACAGGCTGGGGGGGGGGGGGTGGCACAGGCCTTGGACGAACGGGCTTGTGGGGGGGGCGCAGGCCTTGGACGATTGGGCTTGTGGGGGGCGGTGCAGGCCTTGGACCAACGGGCTTGTGGGGGGGGTGCAGGCGTCGGACGAACGGGCTTGTGGGGGAGCGCAGGCCTTGGCTCCCTGCTCTGGACCCTTCCCCCGCCCGCCTCGCTCCTGTTCTCCAGAGAGTTTTCCTTGACTCACAAAGGTATGTGAATAGCAATCAGCCAGGCGAGGACCAGGCGCCTGAGTCAGGCAGTAAGGGAGGTTGGTGGGAAATCGTGGCCAAGAAAGATTCACTTGTGAACTATTGGCCTTTGAAGCAGAAAATGAAGAAATGTAGAAACACACACACATCAGTAACCGCACAGACGCTCCCCGTGTGCCCGGCCAAATGGTCCCCTCACCGACCCTGGAGACCAGCAGCCTTGCATCCCTCCCGGCACCCCAAGCCTGCCGGGCCCGTCCCGCGTTTGACGTGCCCACAGCGCTACACGTGGCCTCTTCAGGGCATGTCCCCAGCTCAGGCTCTGGGCAGATGACTGGAAACCCCTGCAGCTCAGACACAGGGCCCGAATCGCGCCCTGGAGAGCCCAGGCGAGAGGGAGCACACTTCCCGTTCTGGGGTATTATCCTGGTAATGTTCTTCTCCGCCTGGTGATGTGACTGGTAAACATCCTTTTAAAGGTGACATCAGTCAGCTCACGGGTCACACGGTAGGAAACGGCGCTCTGAAGGGCGTCGTGGCCAGAGTCAGCGCGCTCCAAGGACCCGGGCTCCTCGTCCCTAGCAGACAGCACGCGACGTTCTCTGCACCCACACCGCTCCCTCCTTCGCATTAATGCACTTGGTCAGTCAGCAAACACTGTGAGCACCTCTCGAGTAAGCGCTGGAAACAGACGAATACGAAGAGGCTTCCTCCTCTCCGAGCACACCTGCTCAAGGAAGGGAGTCAGTGGGGAAACAACGAAACAGGAAGCTTCTGATGGTGACAACCGTGGAAAACAGCGCGACCGTGACCGCAGAAGTTCCTTGAGACGCGGCGGGAACGGTGACGCGGGAATGGTGACATGGGAACGGTGACGCGGCGGGAACGGTGACAACAAGGGAGGCCCGAGCCAGAAGGCCCCCAGGAGGAGCTCCCGTCCGGAGGCCCGGGGCAGAGCCGGAGCCCTGAGGCAGCGGGCTTTAGGTGAGCTTGGAGGCAACGGACGTCCCTGGTCCCCAGGAGGCGCCATCTGTCCGAGTGCATTAGGGGAGCTGGGGCCCCTGGCAGGGGCAGCACAGGACAATGGGTGGTCATGTGATCACTGGCTGTTGCACCCAGAACAGACGGTGGGGCACCTGGAGACCTGGAGCCGCCCGTGCACAGTGCTGGTGGCGCCACCTGTGGAATGTGGGGACCACTAGGAGCGTAGGGGGAGGTGGGGGTCAGCTGCAGTGTTAAATGAATAGATCAGAAAAGCAGGAAGGCTGATCATTGAATCATCCTCTCAATGAGTTAGAAAAATACCAGTAAGAGGGGTAATTAGTGAAAGAAACCTCACATAACAGGAAGCCTAAAGGCAAAAAATAATTTATAAAAATACTATTTAATATTGACAAATCTCTACAGAGCCTGGTCTGCAAAAACCAATTCAGAAATGCCAAGATCAAGAATAAAAAAGGATGTCTAACTATATAAACACAGATTAAGCAAAATAAAATAATATTAACAACTTTTTAATAAGTTAGTAAGTTCTTAGAAAAATACAACTTACTAAAATGGACTTGCCAATTTCCCACCAAAACAGCACTTGAGGACTTATTACCTTTCGAGAGCGTTTGGACACATGTCAACACTTCAGTGATGGCTACTAAAAAAATAGCCAATAAATAACTTTGTAATTAAAAATTAAAATAAAGGGAAATATAGGAAATGAATCAATCAATTCAAAATCAGCCAGAGGAATAAAAACCAAAATACTATGAATACCCGGGGCCAGTATAAACCATGAGACAACATAGTGGTTGTACACGCACACATGTCTCTCATCAAAATATGTGCACACAAGATCAGATCCAAACGGTTGTCATTTGAAGACAAAAAAGATACAGATAGTCAAATTCGCTTCTACAAGTCTCATCAAAAAATTAAAAAATGGGCCTTTAAAGAATATTCCCTCTTATTTATTCTCTAAATGGTTTGTAAAAGTTTGGGATTATCTCTACTTTAAGGTATTGATGTAATTCATACACAACTTTTGAGCCTCCTAGTATTTTTGTAAGTAGATTTTAAATCACTCGTTTAACTAGCTTAATGACGTAAACATTTAGTTAAATTCTTAAATGACTGTTTCTCAGCCTTTAAAAAATTATCTCTATTATGAGCACCTGTGGCCATAAATTGTCTTCTATATTCTATTTTGCCAGTCTCAAAAAGTTTAATATGAAGTATTTTTGTTATTCATCTGTACATAGTTCTTACTTCCTTCTATTATTTTTTCATCTGTGAGTGATATGTGGATTTAATTTACTTTATAAATGTATGTTGTTATATGTCAAAATAACATTTTACTTTTTATTTCAAACAATGTTGCTGTGCTCAAGAAAGTTGTATTGTCTTACACTGACTTTTTGTAATGATTTCGACTTGTTTTAAGGCCTAGTACATGGTCAGTTCTTGAACGTTCCACATGTGCTTGAGGAGAATATACCCAACTCTTGGGTGTGGATTATTATATGTCAGGTCAAGACTGTTAATTTTGTTACTCAAATCACCTGTGACAAAACACAGACACAACACACACACACACACCCCAAAACGAAACAACATACCAAGATAAACTTAGGATGATCCCAGAAAGGACTAGATGGTCTTAATATTACCAATATATGAATGTAATGAAAATCACTACCAAACTAAACAGAAAAACCATATGATCTTCTTCTTATTTTTTAATTAATTAATTAATTAGTTAATTAATTATTTCTGTAAACCAGGAGATAACTCAAAGCTATTAAGCTTCAAAAATAAACCTTATTTTTCAGGTTTTTATTTTAAGGAGAAATCCCCAGTGATCAGTAAGTATATTGAAACACGTGGGAACCCCCCTCAGTGACCAGGGTGGTACAAAATGAAAGTCCAGCGAGATGCCATTTTACCTCCATTAGGTGGCTGGAAATATGCAAGTCCGGAAACAGCACATCTAAAGTCACGCAAGATCTCAAGCCTGGATGTGAAGTGTAAATACTCAACCCCCTGCAAGCGACTGAGAAGCTCAAGTTCAGTGAAGACGTGCACACGGGGTTATCTCCTCCTGCGTCTGCACCAGAGGAACCTCACGCACATGCCAAGGAGACAGACGTTATTTGTAAAAGAGAAGAGCTGGAAAAGCCAGGGACCGTTACAGAAGAATGGGAACATATATTGCATTACATCCTTTGCAGAGACGCATAATATTTTCTTTCCAGTTAGGCCGTATTGTTCCTTAAAGAAACTCAGTTATCTTAATTGAATTCTTCAATATTCCAAGATATCAAATTATTATAGTTTCAAATTCTGTTCCTAGCAAAGTTATTTGTTTCAAGCACTTTCCTCTTAAATAAATGAATGTTCTTGCTTCTCTGTCTCTGTCTCTCTTTGTCGCACACACACATTCTCTATAAAATGAAGAGAAGACATTCCCTACACTTTCAATATTCCTGCAAAGCAAGCAAACAAAACGAAATCAATACTTTTGGTCATGTATCACTTGAAGTGAAAAAATCTAGCACCTTAAAATATAGGCGACCCACTTGGAGGAAATATGGGGGATTTTGTGCATCAGTTTCAATGATCCTGAACCCACTGGTGGCTCCCAAACTTTTAAACTCTGGGCCAACAGGTTCGCTTGTATGAATTCTTTGCAGAGGGAGACCGAGGTCTCGGGTGACACCTACTCTCCATTAAATCTGTGAGCCTTCTTGTCTACGCAGGCTACGTCGTCTTCCGCAATAAAGGTGTTCTCCGCTCTTTAACTGAAAAAGACAAAAGATGTAAGACCCTCGTGCAGACATTGTGAGCCACAGGAACTGAATCAGCTCTCCAGCTTTCATACTCAGGGATTCTCTTCTGTAGTTTTCTTTGAAGCAATACACAGCTTTCTTCATTTTTAACATTTGCATCAGTTTGTATTTATTCTCTACATATTCTCTAGTATTTCTCTGCACCTTAATTTCAACGTAGGGCTGTTCCAATATATGGGATCTCTTTTTTAGACAAATGACTTTTTTGCCACTTCTGAGTCTTGGAGTTGCTACTTTATACGTGAAGTGATTTTTACTGCATTTTATTTGAAGAGTAATATTCCATGGGAATTACATTCCTAATAACCAGAGCTAGTTATGTTTTGTTGTTGTTGAAAGCACCCAGAATGGGTTGATGATAAATACGGTGTTAATTATTAATATAAATATTATTTTGTACAGTTGTAGCTGGACATGACCCACGTCGGGCTCTGTGCTGACAGCTCGGAGCCTGGAGCCTGCTTCAGATTCTGTGTCTCCCTCTCTCTCTGCCCCTCTCCAGCTTGTGCTCTGTCTTTCTCTCTCAAAAATAAATATACATTAAAAAGAAAAAAAAACAATAATAAGGGGTACCTGGCTGTCTAAGTCATTGGAGCATGCAGCTCTTGATTTCAGGGTCGTGGGTTCCAGCCCCATGTCGGGTGTACAGATTACTTAAAAATAAACCTTTAAAAAGAAAAAAAACCCACGATAATACAAGTCATTATAAGCCATTGCGTTTCTAAAGCCAAGAATCACATGCTCCGCTGACTGAGCCAGCCAGGCGCCCCACTAAAGCCTGCAATTCTAGATAATTTAAGCGATAATAGAAAGTGCCCAGTAAAAATATTTCATTGATCTAAGTTCTCAACAATTGCTTTGGCTTAATGATTACACAGCTTCAAATTCCACACTTGTACTTTAATAGCCGTTGAATACGGTAACCGCTTCTCTCAGAGACCTTGCAGGTGCGCCTTCCGTCCTGCCACGGCTGAGTCGGTACAGACACCCCTTCCAGGCTGTGTTGGGCCCAGGGCCCCCACACCCCTGGCAGCTGGTTTGTGTCTCCACCCCGAGTTACAAGGTAACTGCATTTAAACATGGATCTGAACAGGCAGCGGGGACAGAGCAGCAGTGAAGACAGAGGAAGAGCCCAAGTTCGGTTCTGAGTCAGCGCGAACCTCCCCGAGAGGCAGCGAGAGTCCAGGGGAGGCAGATGCCCAGGTCTGTGCCTCAGACAGACCCTCCGGAAAGTGGGCGCAACTCCTAAGCACTGGGTCAGGTGATGTCACCCAGCCATTGTCTCTGATGTGTGAGGAGATGAAAAACTTAGGCGGTTTTACAGGCTGTCTGAGGAATTTTCGACCTATTTTCTGTTGAAGGGTATTCGCTGAAGTATATCAATGCTGGAGACACTTGGACACATCCTGAATTGATCCTGAAGAAATGGCAACTTGGACAGACAGCATGACAATTTCTGGGATTTATTCTGAAATAAGACGCTATGAATCTTGACCAAAATAATACTTAAGATGTTTCCTATGGACTCGCGTATCTGTTGCTTCACGAAAAAAAAATCCAGATTAAAATGACTGAAATGAGCTTTTTCATCCCTGTGGGAGGATTGGGAGTCCTCGCTGCACGGGTGGGCAGTGCGACCGCGGAGCAGACGTCACCGGGTCATTTGGGGAAGTGGGACCCGCCGTGCACCTGCTCATCGCCGCGACAGGCCAGCGTGGACTGCACATCTACCCTTTCCTCACAACCAAGTATTTCGTATGTTACTTCTTTCCTCTTGCACCTCCTGTTATTTATTAATTAAAAGTTAATTTGGTGTCTTAGTTATACAGACAATATTCTATGAAAGGCATTTTCACCGGCTGCTTTTCTTTTCTGGTCACTATTATTTATTATTTGTTTTATTTCCTGACTGTTATGGAAAATACTTTTTTTAATAGAGGAGGGTGTGTTGAAGCCCATCTGCTTTTCACCAAGTGAACCCGGTGCCGCTGGTGTAAAGGCATTGCAATATTACTTGGAAACAATTCTGCAGGTCATAAATAGTTCATAAAAGCGTGTTAAAAGCATCAGCAGGAGGTAAGCATTTTTTAGGGAATTTCATTGCTAAGGGGAACAGAGAAGTTGTATGGTAGCTATATAAAAAATGATCAAGAGAACCATATATACGAAAAACAGGCATATGAAATATTATGACAAATGAAGGATACAATATATGGCATAGTTTGAATTTTCAAGTTAGCCTCAAACTAAAGCATTCATAATTATTAAAGTTTTAAAATCTTTTACTTTATTCGATGCATAAAATACTGGGTAAACATTCCACTAAAAGACACCCTTCGTATATAACTTCACGTTTCTCCTCTTCCAGGAACGTCATGCTATCAAGTTACGGTTCACTCTTATTGTACTCTATTTTGCAGTAATTAGCAAAGTGGACTATAGATATATATTTTTTGATATGTGGACATGTTCACAATACGCAAAGTCCAAAAGCACTGAAATCGCATGGTTTTTGTAACCTGGGGAGATCAGAGTTATTTTAAAATTTGTACATAAATTAAATTTTAATAATAAATTTATATCTTGCCATTTCAAAATTGGTTGATTTGAATTACACACCCTATCACTGCACTGTGGTGTCACCTTTCCCCCGAGTTGCCGATTCTGTATTCCTGAGAACTCCGCGGGGGTCCAGTGATGCCACGAGGGAAGCATGGCCACGTTGCAGATACGTGCCGTCCAGCAGACGAATGTGGCCTGTTCCTGGAACGGCGCTGTGATGAGGCTCCTTCTCCAGCTCTGTCATCCCTGATGCACCGCAGCTCCAGGGTCAGGTCCTGGGGACCTCGGAGGTGAGGGGCGGTCAAGAGCTGTGCAGGGGTGTGCGACCTTCTGAGAGGCTCTGTGGTTGCAGCCCGGTGGGAACTCGTCGGCTTCTCTGACTTTGGGGGCTCCAGGCCCCTCAACTGGACAGACTAGACGGGAGTCCCCGTGGAGTCCCAACAAGCCTCCTGGGCAGTCACATCACCGTCTCAGGAGAGCAGCCCGTGCTGACTGACACCCCCCACCGGGTTCCTTCCTGCCCACCTCACAGCCACCCGTTCCCACAGGCTAGATCACTTGTTGGACACAGTTAATTTCATTTAAAATGATACACTTTTTCATCTTTTCAATTCTTCATTTAACATATCTATTGACTATCTGCTGCATAGAAAGAATTTTGAAAGAGAGTTCTATAAAAAAAAAAACCTATTTCATGTTTAATTAGATTGATAGAACTTCCAGAATCATGCTTTATTTCATTTATATTTTTTTAATGTTTATTTATTCTTTGAGAGAGAGAGAGAGAGAGAGAGCGAGCAGGGGAGGGGCAGAGAGAGAGACATGGAATCCGAAACAGGCTCCAGGCTCTGAGCTGTCAGCACAGAGCCCAACGTGGGGCTCAAACCCACGGACCATGAGATCATGACCTGAGCCAAAGTCAGACGCTTAACCTACTGAGTCATCCGGGCACCCCAGAATCATGTTTAAAGATCAAGATAACTATCTATCTTTAAATAATATAAAAGACAGTGTAGGAATCACTGTCTCGTTTATATTTATTAATGGGATTGCCTATTAAATGATTTCTTCAGTTTAAGACAGCTTTTAATTAGGAGTGGGTGTAAACTTGATTCTATTTGGACTCAACCAAATGCATCCACTCACTTGCCTGAATGACATACTAGAGCATGACGCCCAAATTCCTGATATTAAGCCATCTCATTCAGGAAATAAATCTTAGACATAGAAAATCGTTTACTGTTTAGGATTCCTGCATGTACGGGATGGGAGTGTGGAGCCCTTCTGTGAGGTGTCTTTGACAAGCGTTTGTCAGTTATTACAATGGAGTGGATAATTGTCCACCCAAGAACAGATTCTGTTAATTCTTGAAATCTTGGAAGAACATAACATTCTCACTCCAGAACCATGATGGAGAATGTTCATTATTTAAAAATTTTCTGTATTGACCATTTTTATAGTCAGACTTTTTTAATGTTTATTTTTTAAGAGAGACAGAGAGAGAGAGAGAGAGAGAGAGAGAGAGAGCAAGGGAGGGGCAGAGAGAGGGAGACACAGCATCCAAAGCAGGCCCCATGCGGGGCTCGAGCCCACAAGCCATGAGATCATGACCTGAGCCAAAACCAAGAGTCGGACGCTTGACCGACTGAGCCACGGGGTGCCAGCCTTTGATCTGCATTACTGTTGCTTGTGCCGCACATGGTTTCCTACTAGACGACCCTTTAGGAAGAAGGTATATGCAGACTGTCTTTACCAGAACAACCCCAGGTCTCGCTGCAACAGGTCAGCTGAGCCTCTGCCGGGAGCAAGTGAAGTGACCTTACAAACAACCGTGCCTTGAACAGGGTACATCACGCTGCTCTCTGAGTTCAGAGCTCATGGTGGGACAAATCTGGGGTCATGTGTGGTCTCTCCACAGCTTCTGTTCCTTGGTGCTGACGGAGGTTACCTTCTAAATGCTCCCAGACTTCACGGAAGTGTTAGATGTCACAAGATTTCCTCAACCAGGAATTTAAGACTTAAGAGTAAGACCTCTGCTGTCTTAATGAACGACCCAATCATAACCCTAGCGTTTCCACACTCCACGCTTATCTAGAAAACACAAAAACATTGGCTTCATTTAATAATCTTTGGTATTCTGCTTCTGAGCACAATACAAACACTTTCTATCAGAGGGTCAGTAAAGCATAATCGATGCAAACAGGTGGATTTTAAAACTCGAGATATCACCGAGGGAAACCCTCCTGGGAATGTGTGCCTTACAGTGACTGTTCCTTCACTAATTTCTCAGTACCCGCTGGCTAAGTCAGCTTCCTGGTTGGAGTCTCAAAGTTCCTGAGCCGACAAAGTGGTGACAGGCGTCAGAGACGGGACAATTGCCTGCCAGGGCTGTTCTGTCCCCTCATTTCAGGCTGAAAGCCAAAAAATTACATTCTTTATCACAGCAAGACCAGAAGAAAGGCTTCTGAGATGTACAATGCCTGCCCTCCCTCACAGAGTGCGAAAACCATAACCCCACCGGGCACTTCGCCAACGCAGAGTGATTTCGGAGTTATCAAGTGCTTTCACGCAAATGATTTCAAATCCTCCCAATTGTGAGACTTTTGGAGACAGTCTCCAAAACATTGGAGACAATGTTATTCTACTGGAAGGCTGCACATGTTGCTTAAAATCGAAGACGTCCTATAGGACTCTTTCCCTGGGAAGTCACTTTTCCGTGTGAGCCTCAGTTTCCTTCCCTACAAAATTAGAACTTTGGCTGGACAAAGTTGAAATTCTGTTTCTCCCTTAATATTTTATTGAAGTCCTCTGCAAGTGCCTCGCTTCAGGTCATGCGAACAACAGCTGGTTCAAGGAAGCAAAGAGTCTGCATTAGTCACATCTGTAAAAAAGCACACCTGCTTCCTACACTTACATCTGATCACTTCACCTGAAATTTGCTTTAGAAATTACACTAGATGCTGTCCTGAGTAAGGTGACTTAAATCCACGTAAAATCAGCATTGAGAGGTACCACGCTGCACCACATTGAAGTTTTGTAGATACCTATGAATAAATGCCCACAGTCCCCTCTACCCTTGATCAGGCTTAGTTAATTTATGTTGAGGAATACGGAGTTAAGTTCCTAGAATTGTATCTGTGAAACAACCGTGTTTTCGTGTGAAACAATCAAGATCGAACAGACCGATCTTCCAAGTAGCTCACGTGAACACGCGCTCAGAGACAGGTGCACACAGGTGCCGTGGCTCAATGGCTGAGTGACTCAGTGGCAATGAAGTGGGTGCTGCCAGGTGGGCTCTGCGGTGGACGTGGGAGCTCAGCGGTGACGGCAGATGGGGACACAGGCCTGACCGCCGGCCTCCGAGGGGACCACTCCAAACCCCTCCTGGCTTCAAGACACCCATCGGGGTCTCTCCAGGAGCACGTCCTGTAACCCTCATGCAGCAGCTCAGCTTAGAGCCTTTTCCTAGAGGATCTGATCTCAACAGACGGCCTCTTTTCTCGCCATGTTACAGAGATTCACATAGCTTACTCAATTTTCCCATAAGGACCCACATGGGCTGACCACAAAGGCAGTACACGCATTTTTACACACATGCACACACACACACGTTAGTGTCTTGACTCTGGCAAGTATTAGCAAGGAACATAAGACACATATATGGAAGTCATATAATATACAATATATGCGATATATAAAGTTTTGTATATATTATACATTTAATATGTAATATTAAGTTAAAATACATAATAAAGAAATATATGACACATTGCCTCTAAGAATGAAAAAGGAATCATATACTATATATGATACATAATTATATCTTACTGTATGTCATATACATGCTCACACTGTCTCCCGCTACCTGTGAACTCACAGTTGGTGGCGGTGGCCCCACCCTTGGTTCCCTCCCTATTGCAGGAGCAGGAGGCGTGTGGCCGGGCGGGACCCTTAACAGAACGCAGACTTCCTGGAAACTTTTAAGTCTGGCAATTAGTCAACTGGAATTAGAAACCTTTATCTGAGCACAGCCTTGGTTCCATTTGAAGAAAAGGAAGTATAGAGGAGGGTAGAACTTACTTATTGTTCATTTGACAAATATTCAGTGTTTTCTTTTTTTTTTTTTTAAATTTTTTTTTCAACGTTTTAAATTTATTTTTGGGACAGAGAGAGACAGAGCATGAACGGGGGAGGGGCAGAGAGAGAGGGAGACACAGAATCGGAAACAGGCTCCAGGCTCCGAGCCATCACCCCAGAGCCTGATGCGGGGCTCAAACTCACGGACCGCGAGATCGCGACCTGGCTGAAGTCGGACGCTCAACCGACTGCGCCACCCAGGCGCCCCAGTGTTTTCTAAGAGTTAGCAAGTATTTATGACCCAAACCAGGAAAGTCCTCACTTCTGGTGGGGAAGGGGGGTAGAGTGTGAACAAACATCATAGTAAATGATGAAAATAAATAACTAATTTGTCAGGTGCTAAAAGCTATGAAGAAAAATAAAGCACTTTCTACCCGTTTCCTCTCAGCTCTGCTTGAGCACAGGCTGCGGGCGGGAGTCCAGTGTTGTCTCCGGGTCTCACCTGCGCATCTGGCCTTCTGCTCGGGTCACTTTGCATTAAACGGATAGATGCCCGCTTTGCACACTAAGAAGTCAGAGGCGAAGAGACGTTCCTTGTCCTTTTTCCTAAACTAAGCCGCATTGCCACATAGATGCCAATAAATGAGCACGTGTGTGACGAGGTCACCGATGACTGTCCCAAGAGGGACGTTAAATGGTCATTGGACCCAAGAAACACTTGAGGGCCTCTCACAGTGGGACGGTCAAGACAGTCCCTTCTGACGAGCTGACACCTGCCTGGGGATGGCGTGGTGTGGAGAGCCCCCTCCATGTGGCGCCCTGGGCAGAAGTAATGGGGCAGAGACCCCTGCGCCCAGGACGAGGGCTCTGGTGTGGCCGCACACGGTGGGCGGTGGGTGGCTCCAGAGGGGTGAGGACGCCGGCCTGGGAGCGGCAGGATTAAACCACGTGTTCGGGTAGTACGTGAGCACCCGGGGGAGGGCAGCGGGGTCCGCAGCATCTCTCGTGGGCTCCATGGTGGCTCCGTCTTGAGTGGCCGCAGAGACAGGAGGGCAGAGGGATGGTGACAGGACGCGAGGAGTCAGGCAAGAAGCAGTACGTTTACTTTGAGAAGTCTGGTGCACGCTAGTGTCACAACGAGATGGGGCGCCCGGCTGGCTCAGGTGTGGGGCCTGCGACCCTTGATCTCCAGGTTGTGAGTTCAGGCCTCATGTTGGGTAAAGAGATTACTTAAAAATAAATTCTTCAGGGGCGCCTGGGTGGCGCAGTCGGTTAAGCGTCCGATTTCAGCCAGGTCGCGATCTCACGGTCCGTGAGTTCGAGCCCCGTGTCGGTCTCTGGGCTGATGGCTCAGAGCCTGGAGCCTGTTTCCGATTCTGTGTCTCCCTCTCTCTCTGACCCTCCCCCATTCATGCTCTGTCTCTCTCTGTCCCAAAAATAAATAAACGTTGAAAAAAAAAATTTCTTCAAAAAAAAAAAAAGAAATGAGGAAGTTTCTGGAAGGAGAGTCTGGGAAGTGGGGAGGCGAGAATAGAATGTGGACACACTATGTGCAAGGTGCCTCCTAGTCCCACTGAGCACACGTGGGCTGGTGGCCTGGCGGTGGTGGCCGCCCTGGCCACCTCGGGAACGCTGCCCAGCTCAGGGCTGAGGAGTGAGGGACAGCTCCTCCTGCCGCTCCAGGGGAGACACATTGGGGACCTCAAGCTATAATCGCATTACTGCTGCACGATGACCAGGGTCCTCTGACAACCCGTTAGTCTTCCTAATCACCAGGAGACCTTCAGCATTTAGCTGGTAAATTATTAAATTTAATTAATACTCTAGTTGTGCTGGGAAAACTTAATTTCCAGTGTTCTCTGTGCTTTTGTACAAGCACAATTCTATTTCCTGGGTTATTTGGGATTTGTGATGATGATATGTAAAGACACCAAATGAAATGAAAAAAAATAAAGCAATAAAGCCGACTGTCACGGACTGGTGGGGGGTTTGCTGTCTGAATCCCAGGAGTTACACTGTTCCCCCCAGGCCAGCAGGGAGACCATAAATACTTGTAATTCTGCCCTAGGAAATCACAGCGCGAGTGGCCCTGCTGCTACAGCCCAGCGGGAGAAAATGCTGGAAGTCTGGACACCTTTCTGAGGACTCAGAGGTGGCACGTCCTCAGTGCTGACCCATCCACCCAGACGCAGGTGAGGAGGTGACAGAGCCTTGGTGCGCTGGCCTCTGGTCTGTGGGAGGTGGGGCCCCCACGCCTCCAGAGCCTGACTTCTTTCTCTGGAAAGTGGGGGTCGTCCCACCTGGTGACCCTGCAGGCGAGAAACGCGACAGGTGCGATCTGGTAACTGTGTCATCTGTGGAGATTAGCCTTCACCCATCCCTGGGGATTCCTGCTGTCTACAGCCGCACCTGACTCAACCGAACTCCGAGTTCTCTTGGCCAAAGAAACTGCTAGAAGCTGCCATTGCACGCGGACAGGGTCTTTCTTCTCAGCCATGGGCCCCGGTGCTCCCCTTGTCACCTTGTCCTACGGGCACCGCATCCGAACTGTGTCCAGGTGAGGACATGGCCCACCGCCAGCCTGCAGCATGGCGCTCGGCTGGGGACAGTGAGAATGACTCATCGCTTAGGGTCCCCATAGACCGAGGGGTTTTCCTGGGAGAAGAAATGAAACACGGTCAACAAAGCCTCTGGCGAGAGCCCAGGAGCATGGCTGGTGGGAGGCATGTTGAGGGCCAGCCCCGGATTCCCGGGACCGGCCCATTCCCGGGTGGCAGTTGATGTGCGGGAACGTGTGTGGGTTCAAGGCGGCGAGGTCTGAGCAGCTCTGCGAGATGTCTGGCCTCGGTCTCCTCGTACGTGGAGGGACGGTGACGCCCACCCTGATGCTGATGCTACCACATGACGTTGTACATGTTTGTCACATGTAAGGGGTTCCTACTGCCCAAGGTGCGAACATTCGATATTAGCACCAGATACAGTGATCTCTAACTTTAAATTATGACTTAGCACGAATTTGAAAATACATTTTCTTATCAGAAATACGCCTGTCTGTATTTAATGGTACCTTCTCTATTGAGTTAACATCATCTGACCTTTATAGACCAGTTGACTCATTTCCGTATAAATGAATCAGATACAACCCAAGACTTATCTTATTATAAAACATGGTTAAGGAATCATAATGTCTCCTCCAACTTACTTCTCATTTGTGCTTGTCTAAAACATCGAAAATAAGTGGCAGTGGAGTCAGGACGAGACAACGACCTTTTGTAAATGTGGCTCTGGCTCAAATAAAGACCAGCCTCGGAAGGGAACCAAGATTTGGATTTCATGTTGGCTTCAGTGCAGACGTGCCTCAAAGCCCCTCGCAGCCACCACACGGTCACCGCGAGGGCCCCAAAGGGCCTCCCGTGAGTCAGGTGTGGCTGCTGGAAGCTGCACAAACTGGGTGCCACTTCCTTGTTTCTTAAGGTTATTTATTTTGAGAGAAAGAGAGAGAGAGAAGGAGCAGGGGAGGGGCAGAGAGAAAGGGAGAGAGAGAATCCCAAGCAGGCTCTGCACTGTCAGCAGCCCCAACGCGGAGCTCGATCCCACAGACCGTGAAATCATGACCTCAGCCAAAATCGTGAGTCAGACGCCCAAGCCACTGAAGCGCCAGGGGCCCCCACTTCTTTACGGAAAGCCAGCACGTCACCCTCTGGGCCCCGAAGACTGAGCACCTCTCTGAAGACCTTACATGATGCAAATGAACATGCATTAGATCTGGAAGCGACACCCCAACATGCCTGCAGACTTGCGGAGATAAGGTCAGCATAAGCAGCATTGACGGTTTTGCTTGTGCCCATGTCTACCCTTCGGTTTGGAATGATGGGATGACGGAATGGTCCCACAATGCTGCGTAACTGTGACCGCAGCTTAAAAAATGCCTGTCATCTCTTCACGGCGTGGGATTGGCTGCTCCCTGCGTCTGGTTTGCGCCACGGGAGTATAAATCTCTGCGTACCGAAGGGCTTGAGACAACACCAGAAACACGGCGGTGCGTCTGTCATGTGCTGGGGATACACGGTGCTGTGTTTGCTTTAAGTGGATGAAATTTTGTTGTCACGGAAGTAGGAGCAGGGGCAGTGGTGACACAGGGAAACGGACTGTGTGCTCAGGCCCGTGGGCTCCAGGGGACCGGCGGCCCTGCCGGGGGAACGTGGTCGGCGACACGGGGAGTGGGGGAGTCCGGCTGCCCGAGGAGGCTTCTCCCCACGGCGCCCCCAACTTCGTTCACGGCGGGCTTCTCGGCAGCCGCGTGGCCAGTGGATCTACGGACGGTCCTTTTCTCTCTTTTCGGCTTAGCTGTTACGACATTCTCGCCCCCGTCCTTAATGAGTGGCCAGAAAACTTCTAATGCTTCTAGTAACTCCCCCGAATACCTCCAAACTACCTAACGACCGATTCTTGGGAGACTGTATTCTCCCGCAAGTTTTGTTCTGCTAACGTGGAAAAAAGCGGTTCCATAGGGTGTAAAAATCAAGACTCTCTTGGCTATCGGTGACAGAATAATTGTTACCTTATTTCTTTGCTGGAAAGGAAAGAGGAGGAGTGTTATCATCACAAACCCATCTCATACCGCCTTCTCCGTGCTGTACCAGCCCCCCGCCCTTCCCTCCCCTCCGCACCCCCAGCCCAGGGAAAGCCTTTCTCTGTTAGCTGCACTGCACATTGCCGTCACCAAACACGGCCCCTGGGGAAGAGGCAGGCTCTCTGTGGACGCGCTGTGCCACCCGAGGGGCAGACATGATTAGCCTGGTACCAGCCACCCCTGTCATTTCCACGCTGGAGCAGATGGTCGCTCTGTGGGCAGCACAGGCACGCAGGCTCAGGTCTAGGGGGTCAGGCGCTGCCCAGCAGGTCTGGAGGGAGGGGCGGTGTCCAGGGGAAAGTGAGGAATCTGGGCAGACACGGAGGAGGAGGTGTGGCCCGTGCGCTCTTGGAACGAAAGCATTTGCACAGAACTCATAGTGCACGGGTGTGGACAGCAGGCTTTTAGGTTTGATAATCCCCACAGTGACCTGCAGGCTGGCACCATTATGTCCTCTTTAAAAAGGTGGAAAAGACGCAGGAGGGAGAGATGACGGGCTCGCACACAGAGAAGGTGGAAAAGCTGGGACCTGACCTGGGCCCAGGCTCTGACCTCAGCAGCTGGATCTGAGATGCAGATACAATTTGTCACGCACATTAGGAAGCACTGAGAGCAAAACAGGCCCCTACTAGTCACGAGGCTGGGACCCCAGTGTCGACCAGTGCAGACAGCCACGCGGTCAGTCTCAAGGCGCATGTGGGAAAGCCCACCTCCAACGTCCTGCTCTGTCCTTGGGGACTGGCCAACAGGATGCTCTGCATCAGCAAGAACCGGGGGGCCTTCTAGTGTTCCAACCCAGAGGCTAGGAACCTCCCCGGGGGGCCAGTCCAGCCTCAACACCACTGACGTTTAGAAAAGATAGCCATCTACAGTTTTCAGTTTTCTCCGGGTCAGGATGGAAAACAAATTGAGCTAACATTTTGCTTCCCCTTGTAAATTGCTTAAATCTTTGATGATGATCAAGCTTTTTAAGATAAATTAGGAATTAATTTTTAAGCTAACCAGAACTATTTGTTTAAGAATGCGTTTCTATTTTCTTTTTTAGCAAGTTCTTTGTAATTTCACAGTTGAATAGCTAGTTTGCTTGCATTTTCCCCGAACCATTTATGTCCTTGCTGCCCTCACTGTGGTCAGACCCCTCTGCCGGTCAACCCTGCTGAAATGTCATCAGTGGGCTCATCACCACCTTCTCCAGATCGTTAATAACGAGATTAAGACTATTTGGACTCCCAGGGCACCTGGGTGGCTCAGTCGGTTGAGCGACCGACTTCGGCTCAGGTCATGATCTCACAGCTCATGAGCTCGAGCCCCTCGTCAGGCTCTGTGCTGACAGCTGGGAGCCTGGAGCCTGCTTCGGATTCTGTGTATCCCTCTCTCTCTCTCTCTCTGCCCTTCCCCCACTCATGCTCTGTGTCTCTCTGTCTCAAAAATAAATAAAAACATTAAAAAAAAAAGACTATTTGGATTCCCTAAAACCAGCTCCCAGGGCACCATGGGCAAACGTCCTCCACCCTGAGAACATCCCGTTGATCAGCTCTCTGGACCAGGTCCACCTTGCGGACAGCACGAAGCACCCTGGCAAGCCGCGGGGGCCCTGGAATATTCCCCTGTTGGCACACTTTTTCTGAAATTCTGTGTTCCCCCAAGCATGTTAACCTTTCATGATTTTGTTCTTTTTTGGTCTAATTGCCAGGTGAGAAGAAAGTTTGCTGAAGGCACGGCGGCAGGAGACAGCTCTTTCTGCCTTCCGGCCGTCCAGAGGAAATGCCTTTTCTCTGAGACAGCCACCTGCTGAGAATGTCTGACTTCATCCACCGCTCGGTTGTCCTCGTCTCTAACCCCCCTTGATGTTTAACTGGAGAAGAAATTCCCTTAAAGGACCAACATATTTCTGGAGGATTACACTTGTAACCTGGAGTCCTTCAAGGACCGTATGTCACCAAAACCAAAACAAAAGTCTTCTCCTGTGAAAACTGTGACCTCAGGAAGGAGAGGGAAGCTTAGATCACAAAACATTTAAAATTAAATTAAAATTAAAATTAGATTAATCCACCTAATGAGAGGATTAGTCCATCCTCTTATGGGTATTGGTTACTTAGTCATACAACGTTGTGCTGCCTCGTGCTGGCTCAACAGCACCCCAGTAAAATCACACAAGTTCATGCCAAGCAGCAACGATGGCAAAGAAGTTACCGATAGACACTGGGCTTTTGGCCCACAGTTCTGTCCGGGTGTTGGTTTTGTCGTGCTCTGTCTGGGTGGAGGGGAGGGGGCCAGCCATCCTAACGCAGAAGGCCCATCTTTGTTGTGCGTTTATGTGGAACGCACACCCAGGCTCTCTGATACGTAACCGATCGTGCCGCGCTTCGGCAGGAGCCTGCCGTGTGCTGCTTCCGTGGGTACTGAGGCCCCAGCACGGCACCCCACCTTTCCGTGGGGTTGGCTCTGCTTTTGCTTTAGTTTAACCCCAGTGCAAGTATCAGCCCTGGGGAAAAATTAAGCCTCATGTGCAAAACAGCGTTGGCCTCAAGGATCCCCTGGAAGTGTCTCAGGGACCTCGGGCCGTGGGCTATAATGTGAGGACGGCTCTATCCAGTGTTATTATGTGAAAGAAGTATCACATTTTTAATGTGTTGTTGGGTTCTTTTGTAAATATTTATTTAATTTTTTTGCATCATTATCACTAAATGGAAGTTACTTGCAGTTGTGTGGTTTCTGGAATTAATGCTTTACTCCTAATAAAGATAATTTGGGGGCACCTGGCTGGTTCATCTGGTTAAGTGTCCAACCTTGATTTCAGCTCAGGTCATGATCTCATGGTTCGTGAGTTCGGGCCCCACATCTGGCTCTGTGCTGACCGTGAAGAGCCTGCTTGGGATTCTCTCTCTCTCTCTCTCTCTCTCTCTGCCCCATTCCCTGCTTGTTCCCCAACCCCTCTCTCTCAAAATAAATTTAAAAAATAATAAAAAAAAAGGTAATTTGGAAGGTTTCCTTTTTCCCCTGTGCTCCAATATAATTTAGGTAGCATTAAGATAATTAAACTTATGGGGACACCTCGGCGCTCAGTTGGTTGTCTGACTCGATCTCGGCTCAGGTCACCATCTCACTGTTCTTGAGTTTAAGCCCCTCATTGGGCGCTGAGCTGACAGTGTGGAGCCTGCTTGTGGAGTGTGGAGCTCTCCCTCTCTATCTGCCTCTCCCCTGCTCATGCCGTCTCTTTCTCAAGGTAAATAAATAAACATTTTAAAAAAAAGATCATCAAATTTATAAAATTTGATAGAATTCCCCGGTTAAACTATCTGGGCTTTTTACTTTCTCTAGGACAGGTCTTTATTAAGTTTATTTAAGGCCATCGGTTTAAGCTTTCTGACTCCGTGGTCAGTTTTGTAAAACTTCATAAAATGAATTTTAAAATTTCTTTCAGTTTTTACGTTTTATATGCATAAAGCTGTACACTGTGTTGCTTTGGGATTTTAAACTTTTCTTCTGATTTATGATTATTTTTCTCTTGTCATCTCTAATTTATTTTTCTTTTTCTCTCCTTTTTTGATTTAGTTGGCTTGTAGATCTAAAAAGTCATGTATCCGATTTATTGTTCTGCGCTTTTGTCCTAACTCATCAGTTTCTTCTTTAATCTTTACTAATTCCTACCTTTTGTCTCTTATGCTCATTCATTGTCCATTAGCAGAATTTTTAAATCAGATATTGGTTTTCTTTGACTTTTTTTCTTTTCTAGTCTTGGAAAATTTTATGTTTTCTTAGGATTACAATATTTAGGAATGTTCCATGTGCACGTAAGACAAAGCTGTACTCACTCTCCAGTCATGGGGACCCAAGTTCTCTGGATCCCTGTCTGAGACGCTTACTGGTTATTGTGATTACGGCAAATATCCTCTCACTGAGCTTCACCACTGGCTGGTCTCGGGTGCGTGAACTGCCCCAGGTCCGTGTATTTCTGTGGGTTCCCCTCACCCTGCAGCGTCTGGCGTGGGATGGCCTGGCTGGATCACTGCTTTGGAGTCGTGAGGCCCTGAATCCATGAGGGCAGAAAGCCTCCTTTCTCCCGTCTTCATGCATATGGTTCAGAACTCCGCTGTGCCCAAGGTCAAGGTAGCGAGGCCACCTCACACCTGCTCACACCTGTCGCCTCTGTGCCTCTGTGGCGGCCAAGTTTGCTTTGCCACCTGGGGTCCGGAGCAGCTGCCTGGCATGACGCAGCCCCTCGTTTGTGTGCATCGGATTTATCAAACATTTACTGATACCAGTTGGACAGGAGGCTGGAAACTGGGGATAGACAGCCGGTAAGGACCTTCCCCGCCCCGGGGGGCTCAGAGGGGTGCAGGGGCTAACGGCGGGGACACCGCGGGCCCACCGTCAGGGTCATGAGGAATACACTCCTGGAGGGCCAGTGGACAAGGTGCTGTGTTGGATCTCCAGGGCGAGAGGTGACCTGTGTGTGGGACGTTGAGACACAGGGAATATTTTAGGACGTTGCCTTCTGTGGTGGGTAAATGCACGTCTATTGATTGGCCTTTAATTGTGGTGAAACTTACGTCCTTGCGTTCCCAGCACGTGCCCAGGTCATGGATATGGTGCCAGGGCCTGCGTTCCCCTGGAGGGGCCTGGAGTCACGAAGAGGGTGGCATGTGTGGAAAGCTGCCAGGCTCCTCTGGCCCAGGAAAGTCATGACAGGGCCCAGCATTTCCCTGGGAGAAACCAGGGACCAGAAACCACTGACGCCACAGTGATGGCAACTCTCCCAAGTGCCATTAACCCATTTCATTGTTCATTCCTCCCATTCATGCTGGAAGGAGGGTCACACGAGGCCACACACCGGAAAGGGAGATAACCCAGAAGTCCACACTGCTGGTCTGTGTGCAAGCCCGACTCCAGTCAGCTGCCAGACTTAGGGACCCCGATGAGAAAGGAGCTGAGCCTAGTGGCACCCTCGGGGGTCTAAACTACACCCTCAGGGGGTCCAAGCTACACCCTTGGGGGGTCCCAACTGTGCCCTCAGGACGTCCCCAACTGTGCCCTCAGGGGGTCCCCAACTGCACCCTTGGGGGTCCAAACTATACCCTTGGGGGGTCCAAACTACACCCTCAGGAGGTCCCAACTACAGCCTTGGGGGGTCCCAACTGTGCCCTTGGGGGTTCCAAACTATGCTCTTGGGGGGATCCCAACTACACCCTCAGAAAGTCCCACCTGAGCACCCGGTGGGGGGGGGTCCTTAATTGCACCCTCAGGGGTCTCAACTGCACCTTGGGGGGTCCCAGCTGTGTCCTTGGGGGTCCCGGCTGCGCCCACGGGGGGCTCAACTATGCCCTCAGGGGATCCCAGCTGCACACTTGGTGGGTCCCAAGTGAACCTTGGGGGGTCCCAGCTGTGTCATTGGGGGTCCCAGCTGCACATTCAGGGTGTCCCAGCTGTACCCTCGGGAGGTCCCAACTGTACTCTGGGGGGTCCCAACTGTGTCCTTGGGGGGTCCCAACTGCACCATCCAGGCTGCCTGTCTGACTCAGATCCAAGCCTTCCTATGTCTCAAGAACATGATTTTTGCATTTGTAGAAGCTTTTGACGAAGGTCTTTTTTAGAAGACTCATTTCCCCTTATTTAGACGTGTCTGCAGTTCGTTCCATAATTAAACTTTGAAAGCCCCCTCATTTCCATGCACATAAATGCCATAAGAGGATGCAGCTGTGTCGTTCTTGGCGTCTTTCAAAGAAAACACACAGATTAGAAAGTGTAGAAAGAGAGGCTAACTGCTTTCAGCAGTTACTCAGAACTGGCCCCACCTTTGGCTTCCTCTGGATTGATGATGCTCAAACTTCCCTGGCAGGAGAGGGGCCCTGCATCTCAGGGATCCGGGGCTCAGGGGCTCCAACACTTAGCAGACGTGAGAGTGTCCCTGCCTTGAGGGAGAGGAATACATAAACTCCCCATTTGGAATCATTAGTAGCTCGATTTCGACAATTCTAAATAAAACAAATTTTTTTTAAATGTTTGATTTATTTTTGAGAGACAGAGCATGAGCAGGGGAGGGGTGGAGAGAGGGAGACACAGAATCAGAAGCAGGCTCCAGGCTCTGAGCTGTCAGCACAGAGCCTGACGTGCGGCTCGAACCCACAAACTGCGAGATTGTGACCCGAACCGGATGCTTAACCGACTGAGCCACCCAGGTGCCCCCTCTGCGATTCTAATTTTGGCTTTAGGCAGGGATAAGTCACTGGCTGTGGGGCATAAGGTCGTTTCCATCAGCACAGCCTTGAACCTATTAAAGAGCAGACTCTGTCCAGGCCACATGCCCAACTGTGCAAGTTGGGCCACTGGGCTTGGAAACAAGGAAATAGATTTTCAATAAGTAGGACAGAGTCGTGGTTTCTTTATATACTGGTGAGGTAGCAAGCACTAACATCTTAATGCATGGGCCTCACATCCAGTATTCCTCCCAGAGTACCAGAGCCTTGGCCTTTCAGCAGAACAGAGGTTTTAAGGGAAGAAAGCATCGGTTAGACGGTCAGCGTCCTTCTGAAGGTGCCGTGTGAATGTGAGGCCCATCGTAGACAAATTCCTTCTGAGTCCAGTGAGCTCCCTCCCTAGACACTAACTAGGCTGGTGGACTCGTGTCCCTCACCAGGTGGGAACTGTTGAGAGGCCGACCTCCCAGGGCTTTGTGTCCTCGGGTAGGGGTGCAGGGGGAGGATGTGTCTTGCCACGTGGACATCCAGCCCGTCCTGCCGACAGCTCATTGCGTCCCCCGTCAGTCACTCAGCCAGTGCAGGTCTGGTGCGGCTTGAGGCCTCACCGCATCCTGGTGGCTCCAAGTTTAGTTTGTCCTTCACCTTCTGCTTTTTCATCTGGGGCCTCTGCACCGTTTCAGAGACAAATGGAGACAGGAAGCTGCCTTACAACAGAATTCAAAATCCTGAAACAGAGTGAGTGAAGCTGTTCCTTCGCATATGAAGCTGATGGCAGGGAGGGCAGAGGGTGACACCCAACCCTGAAATCGCAGGATGCTGAGGGCCAGGCCAGCCACTGGCTCTACTGGCCACGGAGCCCACGTGGCCGGGCCCTCCACTGTGTGCGCAGCCCACATCCCCTTCCACCAGGTACCTCTGCTGGAGACATTTGCTCTCATAAACACGCCCAAACCCCAAGGTTCTCCATGCCCGATCCATCGGGCCAGGTAGCGAAGAACTTTCCACAGGAGAACTCTGAGAGAACGAGATAGAGTCAGTTCCCCCAAATGAGTCGTCAAATACCCAAGAAGGAAACAAAACAGAACAAAAATAGCCCACAAAAGAGTTGAACCTTTCATCTGGGTGACCTGTCAAGTAATTTCACAAGAAATCCACATTTTGCCAAATGTTTAATAAAAACTCAGTTTTTACAGATCTGAGTATTTTGCAAAATTTAACATAAATCAAGAGAAATCTTGAGGGTGTGGAAAGGAGAGTAGGACTGTTTGTTACTTGCAAGCTTTCTGAGGCTTTCTCCCCCAATTAAATGCGTTTACAGCATGTTTCTGTCCCTGGGCAGCACCTGCGTGTCAGAAGCAGGCCTGAGTAACCTTGCAGGCGGCGGGAGTCTGGGCAAAAGCCGAGATTCGGGATCAATATTTGGCTATGGCAGATCAATTGCGGTAGAGGGTAGAGCGTCCGCTTTCCTCGCAACCTCGATGTCCGGCCTCCGAGGCTCACCTGTGGTTGTTGGACGCAGGCTCGTCTGCCTCACGTGGACACGCGGAGCCACAGACACCGAGGCCACTTGAAGAGGGATTCTGAATGCTCCTTCTTTTAGAAGAATGAAGAGTATTCTCTAACCCTAAAATACATCCATAATCTTTATAAATTCCATCCAGAGTTTAAGGGAAAACTCTACTTCTAAATATTATGCAGACTGAAAATCTTCCATTTAAAAGTGACTCTTTTAACCTTTTTCATCAAATACAAAAGTTCTGATATTCTCATGAAAGCAAACCGTAACGGGTTTGACAAAGGCCAGACTTAAAAGTGGAGGTGATGATTATTTCCAGAACCATACGCTCTGGTTTTCTTGGCACAGAAGGAAGATCATTTCTACCAAAAAAAAAAAAAAAAAAAAAAAATAGAGAGTGTGTGTGTGCACCACTGCCTTTTGTGTGTGAGACTCTGGCTGGCCTCAGGCCAGTGTCGCCGGCTCATGGTGGCCTCCCCGAGACAGGAGGCTGAGTGTCTGCACACAGTGGGTTGGACACGGATGGACAGTGGCATGAGCAGAAGCCAGCACCTGTCCCCCCGTGGCTGCTCCTCTCTTCTCGAGCCCTGGAATCTCTCCCCACAGCTGCCTACTTAGCCTCAAGCCTCTGGGGACTTCTCAGGAACCCCCCCCCCCCCCCCCCCCGTCCTCCCAGTCTCAGCTCCTGACAGATTTACCCTTTTTTCGGCCTCTCCAATTGTCTGTGAATTCCGATTATACAATGCGTGATTCTTTGTCTTCTTCTCCCGGGTCCAAAGTCCTCAATTGACAGCTCCACAGTTGGCATCGTCCTGGAGGTGACAATGCTCCAGAAATGGTCACTGGAAGACAGCGAGTGGAGCCCGTGCAGAAAACCCTCAGGAGTGAGCAGAGCCGGTGAAAGGTTCTTCCCGCAAACACCCAACTCTGTGCTGGTAGGCACTGGTGCGAGCTAATTCCGATTGGAACAAGAAAACGAACTCAAGTCCCCAGGATCACGGCAGAGACACGATACTCTGAACATAACTCAGACATGAAAAGAAGCTGCAAGTCAGTGTTATGGGGGACTCTCCTACAAAGTGGTATTTTCTATTATTCCTCATACAAGATAGGAGAGAAGTCTGACATTCCAGGGAAGACTCAGATTTTGTTGATATTTGTGCTTGTGTCGTGAACATCGATGCAATAGGTTACAATTAGTGCCACAGCAGGCGTTTATATTTGCAAGGAAAAATACTTGTTCTTAAAAAATCAATTTATGTTCCTTGTAGAAAATGAAGAGAACAAAAAATTAAGAGATGCCGTCCATATCTCACCACCAGGAATAATTGTTAACATTTTGGTGTGTGTTCCTCCAGGTTTTGCCCATTTGTGTGCATTATTTTTCAAAACTAAGGTACAGTAGTGCTTACTTTTCTGTAAACTGTATTTTCCACTCAATAGTAGTATATTTGCCACATTTTCCCAAGCCACCCTGTATTATGGTTTTTTATATTGTTATTATTACTGCTATTATTATTACTTCAGTGTCAGTGTGGTTCACGTAGGGTGTTGCATCGTTTCAGGTGTAGGACAGAGCGATCCGTATTTCCAACCACACAGCTCTCATCGACGTACGTGCACTTGCGTTATGACCTTTCTGTCCACAGCATTTTCCTGTGGGGTTTATCATAATTTATTATGTAGCTATTCTACTAATCGAGAGTTATTTTGTTTACAGGTGCTTTGTTTTGCTTTTCAATTCAGAAACTCTGCGTGAAGATCACCCTGGAACACACGTATTTGCTTGCTTCTCAAAATTTTTTCCTCACAAAACTTTTCTGGAAGTGTTGTACTTATTTTAAACAGTATTGCTGCATATTTTCAGACCGGTCTTCTAAAACCTCATCTTGGACAGGATGGTACCCATTTCCCTCCAGGGCTGGCCACGGGACTGGCATTCTCTCCTATTTTTGGCAATTTGTCTGGAAAAGGAAGATCATACTATCATTTTGATTTTTAGTTTTGGAAATCTAGTGATAGTATGCTCTCTCTCACAGAACAGAAATCCAGTGATTTCCACGCTTTCTCACACCTCTACTGGTCACTGTATTCACAATGACGATAAGTGTGTCTGCCTTGACAAGAGTCACACAGTCATCGGGGAACAGAAGACACCCGCGGTCTGCCCGGAGCCAGGTCAGAACAGGAGTTAAAACGCGCAGCCTAAGAAAAGGAGATGCATTTGTGTTTGTCTCTGAGGCTGGGACGAAGGTCACTAGGTGTGGGGTCGTCCGGGAGCACGCCCTGATGGAGGCATCCACGCCACAGGAATGCTGCACTTGTGACGTGTCGGAAAGTAGAAATAAACTCTGCTCCTCAGCTGGACTCCCAGAACCTGAGCTAACTCAGACGGAGCAGGGAGCTGGCTCAGACATGACATGACTACATGATCCCCCAAGGAAATCCCAGAAATTTCGGAGGCTTTGGTCATCCCTGGGCTTAAAAATGGCTAGATTTCAAGCTCTCAGAGACTTTCCTTGACATTTGCAGCCACAGCAACAATCACACTCGAGCGATTTCCACACCCTTTACCACCTGCTCTACAGAAGTTAATTCACTTTCTTTAGTGATGGGTTCTTGTGCCCTTTCACACTGTGGTTCGAGGAGACTAGGTGACTCCCTGCAGGGTACAGCTGTCAGGAGGCCCAGGTGAGCGCCCTGGTGCTGGAACCCCTCTTCACCACTGCCGCCCCACCTTCCTGTCGTAAGAATGGCACCCGTATATCACCGTGTGTGTTATCGGTAATTGTGCTGTTCATTATTGGTTTTTTAAAAAGCAATTTGTGCATTAAGTGTAGTAAGCATTTTAACACATGGTCTTTCTTTCTTTCTTTCTTTCTTTCTTTCTTTCTTTCTTTGAAACAGAGAGCATGAGCAGGGGAGGGGCAGAGAGAGAGAGAGAGAGACAGAGAGAATCCTAAGCATACTCCACACTGTCAGCACAGAGCCCAACATGGGGCTGTATCCCATGAACGGCGAGATCATGACCTGAGCCAAGATTGAGAGTTGGATGCTTAACTGACTCAGCCATCCAGAAGCCTCCAAAGTTTTCATTTTTAATGTTGTTTATGGAGGTTTTGATGAATACCACAGACAGATCCTAGGGTGAACCCCCAAAGCTCCATCTCCCAGGGGGCATGCCTGAGTGGAGGCAGAAACAGGAACTTAACTTCTAATCAAGAGAAGATGGTGAAGGAGATTAAGGTTACTCCCTTGATTAGGTGACATTCTTTGAGACCCATCTTAGCAGACTGGAGCCAGAGAGTATCCTCGTTGGCTCCTGAAGTGAGGACCATAAAAGGGATTCCTACACAGCCTGGAACTCCAGGTGACCTCTGAAAGCTTCCGGACAGCAAGCAGCCAAAAGCCCTGGGTCACACAGCCACAAGGAACGGACCTGGAGGCCCCTGTGTGAGCCCGAGAGTGGATTCTTGTGCAGGTGGCCTCCACATGGGAACACGCCCAGCCGACTTCCTGATTGCAGCCCTTGGAAACCAGACCTGGCTTCACCTAGATACTCGACCCACAGAAACTGCCAGATAGTACGTCAGTGTTGTTTTAAGCCTCTGAACCTGTGATAATTTGTTAGGCAACCCCTGGAAAGGGAGGTGACGAATGGTGTACTTTGGGGCATTTTGGTGAACTTTTGGTAACATCAGAGATTCGTAGAAACTAGCATATTACATTTTTGAACATGTATCAAGGCAAAGAAAAAGCAACAAGGACAAAAATAAGACTACAACATTTAAAGACATATGTGTTGAAATTAGAGAATCTATTGCAGAAAAAGTGAAGAAGAAAACAAGAGAATGCAGACCGGCCGCACAGGTGGATGGGGACGAACAGCCAGGAGGAGTTTGGAAATGAAACGTTGCCACGGAGACTGAGCTTAGCCGGAGCCCCTTCTGGAAAAAGAGAAGACGAAACAATAGAAAACTCAAGCGTAAATACGAGGGTCAAGTCATGTGGGTGAAGCCCGCCTCACACGGCAGGTCAGAGCCCTAGAGCCAGCGAGCCCTGTGTGGGGATAGCCTGTGGCCTCCTGAGATCCACACGCTCCCGAGGGCCCTGAGCTACAGGGAGCCAGGCCCCAGCTGCCCGAGAAGCCAGGCCCCCCACGCAGAGAAGGTCTGGGTACCAGGCACAGTGTCAGCCGTTGGCCAGCCCAGCCCTGGACCCTCTTCCCAGAGCTCGGGGCGCTGGGACACAGGGCAGTGCCACGGGCAGAAGGCCCCCACGTGCTCCCCCGCGGTGGTCAGTCTTCAACCGCCCGGTAGCAAGACTCCGCGGCCCTGCGCAGACCCCTCTCCAGGGCAGCCCGCCGTGAGAACGCAACTTGCTGAAGACGCCGAAGATCAGAGAGGACGCAGGTCCCGCCCTGCAAGGGGCCCTCGCTGGCGGTCGTCACATGAGGCTGTGGCTCCAAGTCTCTGGACTGCAGGGGTGCTGAGCCTGCACGGCACCTCGTCTGAGGGTGGAGGTTCCCAAGAGACACCCACAGCCTGGACAGGCATCTACACTCCCCTCCGAATGGAGAGAGCATTTCCTCAAGGAAGGGTCACTATTTAAATTATAATTGACAGAAAATCCAGGGACGTTGTTTGGTCAGAGGCTAACGATCTTGGGTCTTACGTTAAAGGCCAGTCAGTAAATAATCTTAACCCCACGGTCCTCTGTCTTTATGGAAGTGGGAAGAGACACTAGCCTCACCTACAAGACACACGGAAGCACTTTCTGGGACGTTGGTGGGAGGGGTGGCCCCAGGGGAAGGAAGGGCAGGGAGGAGGCATCTCTGGACTCGGTGTGGGGGGGGGGGGTTGGTCAGCTTGAGGAAACCTAATTGGGGTCTCAGAGCTCTGGCGACAAGAACTGTTCAGAGTGCTAATGTACTTGGACACACGGTTGTCTTTGATGGAAACCTGGAGAAGCACACTTAGTTTAAATACCCAGCACGCCATTCTTTCTGGTCCCCATCGAACAGGAGGTGCATTTACCGCAACAAGAGCAACTCAGAAAGATGGGCTCATGTGCGTGGACTCAGGCAGCATTTGTCTGTCTGTGTCCAGCTCATCTCCCTGAGCGCGTGTCCTCCAGGGTCATTTATGTTGTTGTGCCCAGCAGGGTTTCCTTCATTCCTAAGGGTGAATAGTGGCATATATATACATACACAGGGGAATAATATCCAAGTATATACTATATTATTTATACATGACAGACGATCATATATATTTATTGTATACGTATGTCTGTATCTAACTGCTGTTTATCCGTCCATCCCCTGGCAGACACGTAGGCTGCTGTCATGTGTTGGCTACTGCGAATAACGCCTCAGTGAGCATGAAGGTGCAGATGTCTCTACAGGACAGTGATTTCACTTCCTTTGGATGTAAACCCCCAAGTAGAATCACTGGATCTAATGGTTCTATTCTGAGTTTTCTGAGGAACCTTCATACTGTTTTCCATGATGGTCGTATCAGTTTCCATTCCCACCAACTGAACCATATGCCTAAAAACGGTCAAGACAGTGAATTTTACATTATGTGTATTTTTCCACGATAAAAAATTGGAAAAGAAAGAGGAAAGAAGAAAGAAAGAAAGAAAGAAAGAAAGAAAGAAAGAAAGAAAGAAAAGAAGGAAGGAAGGAAGGGAGGGAGAAAGGAAGGAAGGAAGGAAGGAAGGAAAGGAGAAAAAAGCTTCATTAGCAGCAGGGACTTGCTTGTTCAAGAGTCCCCTTTATGTCACTCATCCTGAGGCAAAATCTTATAAACATCACATAATTTAATTCCTCCCTGAGATCAACACTGATCACCGAGGCCACACTGTGGGTGTGAAAGCATGAGATCTCTGTGGCACCTTGTGGAGGTGAGCAAGACCACGGTGGAGAATGTCCCTTGCCAGTGATGACTATTCCATAATTGTCATTGTGCCTGGTGACTGAAATGAGCTAGAATGAAAATGAAAGGAAAACAAACAAAACCCCAATAAAATCTGTATGAACCATGAAAGTTCATTTTTCAAAGATGTCAAAAGAGGTGAATAGCCAAGTAGGGGAAACCGAGAGCCTCTGCCCAACCCTTGCAGAGGGTAGCGTGTCTCCTGGCCTCTGGAGGAAGAGGGTCTGAGGGCAGTTCCTGAGTGGGCACAAATCCCGGTTCCCGCCTTCCACTGGATGTTGGCGCCTTCTCAGATTTCGTCTGTCTGGGCATCATGCACCTGGAGGGTCAGTTAGGAAGGAGGGTTGTTCCGTACCCTTGACTCTGTGATTTACGCACAAGCTCTCCTTGGGGCTGCAACACCCTCGGGTCTTCAGGACCTCGATGACTCAGCCTGCTTCTACCTCTCCTCTTGCCCATGGTTGACTCTTCAGGTAATGCTTTAATTTCTTTTTAGCTTCTCACTAGCCAGGGTTACAGGGAATAAATAGCTTATCAACATAACTTTGGTATATTTTTGCCTTGCCAGCTGGGCTCACATGAATAATGTGGCCAGCTGCATGCGAACAATGTGTACAAACAATGTGCAAATGAACAAAATGGCGTCCGGACAATGTGAGAAGCTCCATTTAGAGGCTCAACATCAGCAGATGTGACATTGACGAGAGTGACAGAAATACAGTCTGGGCGTTGCGAGTGATGGGCACCATGATGAATCAACAGAGTCGAGAACAAGGGTCCCGGACTTGGTTAACTTGTGCATCTGAAAACATTTATCCAAGTCCCTGGAATAAAGTTGAAGAGAACTGTGATTTATTTTTTAGGGAAAAGGTAACTATAGATCATTCTTTTTCTAAGCAGATGTTAGGAGTATAGCCTGGGCAGCCGTGGATGAGGGATACTGGAATGTTCTTGTTGTTCAGCAAATGGCCTCGCTTCTTAGCCTGCAGGTTTATCCATCTTTGCGTATGTACGTATGTGCCATATACATGCAATATATGTGTATCTACATAAGTAAAGCTGTTCTCATGCAGCGACCCACTTTTTAAATATTTTATTTTTTTTTTTAAAGCAGTTTTAGGTTCCCGGCAAAATGGAAGGGAAGGTACAGAGATTTCCTGTGAACCTTCAGCCCTGATACATGCACAGCCTTCCCCATTACCAAGCCCCCCCCCCCAACACACACATGGACCTACGTGGACCTACATGGGCGATCATAATCACCCAAAGTCCAGAGTTTGCATCAGGGGCCACTCTTGTGCATTCTATGAGTTTGGACAAATGTACACTGGCGTGTGTCTGCCATTACAGTGTCACAGTGAGGATGGTCACTGCCATTGAGCTCCTCTGCATCCTGCCTGCCCATCTTTCTCCTCCTCCCCACCCACTGACTGCCTTGACCCTCTTACAGTCTCCGTAGCTTTGCCTTTTCCTGAATATCGTGTAGTGGGAACCATATAGTATGTAGTCTTTTCAAATTGACCTCTTTCACTTAGTAATGGGCATTTCAATTCCTTCTATGTCTTTGCATGGCTTGGGTAGCTCATCTTTTTTGTGCTGAATGATACTCCATTGTCTGGATGTGTCTACCACCTACCGAAGGGCATCTTGGCTGCTTCCAGATTTTGGCAATGATGAATAAAGCTGCTATAAACATCTGCGGGCAGGGTTTTGTGTGGACAGAAGTTTTTAACTCCTTTGGGTGGATACCAAGGAGTGCGACTGCTGGCAAGTTTGGTAAGAGTATGTTTACTTTTGTGTGAAACACCACAGTGTCTTCCAGGGCGGCCGCACCACTTTGCGTTTCCACCAGCGATGAGATAGCACCGAGTGCTGTCCATGTCCCGGATTTTGGCCATTCTGACAGGTGTGCAGTGTTATCTCATTGTGATTTTACCAGTATGTTCAAACATAATACTAAACGTACTAGTGCTAAGAGCAAACGGAAAAATTGCGTTCTACTAAATTATATTGGTTGCGTTGAAATCATTTATACTCCTGGAGCCTCAGCTCATCGATTGAAACATAGTAAAATGATAGCGCCTGCTTTGTGGGGTTTTATAAAGACAGAATGTGATCATGATAAGTGCTTGCTAAATCAGGATTATTGTAGCAGATGAACTGGTCACAAGATGGAGTCCCAAACTAGAATAAGAACTTAGGAAGAGAATTTTGATCAAGTGGCGAGTTTGAGCCTCCATTAAGGCACTGACACTCCCATTTTGCTCATTACTTTATTCATAAATAAGCCTTAAACACTTGCTACATACTGGGACACAGCACCATCGAAGCAGTCTTTGTCCTCGCTGGGGGAGACAGTGATGGGGAAATACTACGTCATCCAACTGATAACTGAACTTACTGAACAGCCCATGTCAAACTAGTCTCCATGAGAAAGTGGGAGCCTTCTAGGGCCTGGGATTAAAGCCACAACGGTCTGCAAGCTGCAGACAGGAGCGTGGCGTTAGTGGCTCTTGCGTTTATGGAAAACCGGGGCCAGTTTCTTTCCCTTTGGACCGTGTCTACTGAGCACTGTGTCTTGAGGGCGGCGAGCTCACGGCTCAGGTGACTCAGCGTGATCAGAACATCAGACTCTGACTCAGAAGCATGTGCTGCTGTCGCCGGGCCCAGGAAGGATGTGGTCATTTGGCATCATGTAAATGATCCAATTTCTTATCCTTTGTGAGCTCAGTGCAGCCACAGTAGAAAGAAAGTGCATCTGCTCGTTTCTCAGCAAACAAGAGCAAGTTAATACATTTTAAAACTTCACCATTTTCGTTAAAGCAGCCGTGGGACCTGTTTACACAGAGCCTCCCGTCTCTTCTGCTGACGCTCCACTCAGATGTCCTCGAAATGTGGTTCGAGGAGCTCTCAGGACTTTTTCAGGGGGAAGATGTTACTCTATCTTGCAAGACAATACATTTGGGATAGACCCTGAATCAACCCATGTCCTCCCTGGAGTGCGTGACCCTGCCCCCCACACGGTCTCAGGAGGACCCCGCTGTCCTGGGAGGAATCTGGCGGGCACTGCCACCCCGTTTCCAAACAGGCTGTTTGCAAATTCGCTTGTTCTTTGACGGGGGAGAGGGGGCGACCCGCACGCTTGGCCGCCCACGGCCTCGGTCCGGCAGAGCCGTCGGGATTTGCTGTGGGTCTTGGCGTTTACGCAACATGACCGTCCACCCGGCTGCTGCCCCTCACAGGGCCTCGGGCACCGATCTCCTGCAGGGCTGGCTCACAGGAAGGCTCACAGCCAGGAGATCCAAAGCACAACCAGATGCTTTTCTCGACCCCGACTTTCCCTCTGCCCAACATTCTGGGAAGTACCCGCTGACTCACCAAACTTCTGGGTCTGTCCACAGGTCCGGACTCACCTCCCAGCTCCCATCATCCCAGCGATGGCTCAGGCCCGTCTGGAAACCTCCTCTCACGCCTGCCCCGACACAGAAAGCATGGGCGCCGTGGCGGGCCGGGCTGTGTTGCGGGCACCCCTGGGCGTGGGAGCTGCTCTCCAAACTGGGACGGCGACAGCTCGACACAGCCACCTCCATAGCGGTTGTCCACACTAAGTGATAAGCTCTGTCAGTGGCACCAGGCCTCTGTGTCACCAAGTGTCATGTGAGCGTTATGTCACGTAAACTTCTCTTGTGGAAACCATGAGCCTCCCAGCGTCCTTTAACAATAAACACTGTTTAGATGAGGCTTATTCTGAGCTCAGCGCATGTCTGCCTTTGCCCCTGCACGGCACCTGCCGCGGAGCCCACGGGTGTGTGGGTGCCTCTGAAGCCCCGATGCCTGGAGGACACGTGGGAGCACGCGGCTGTGTGTAACCTCAGCACAGTAGCAGGCAGTAGGGCCACAACTGCAGGCCCCGTGTGCACCCGGGTCAGGATCCGCCTCGTTCTCACCGTCCCCTCTCCCTGCAAGTCACAGCATCCACCTGTGTCAGGTGCTCCAGAGAAATAGAGCCGACTGGATGTGTACAGAGAGAGGGAGGCTTACCTGATGGACCTGGCACGTCCCCAGATCTGCGGGCTCGGTCAGCACTCCAGAGCGGGCCAACGGTGTAGTTCAGGCCCAAAGGCTGCTCAGCTGGAGATCCAGGAAGAACGTAGGTTTTAGTCCCAGTCTGAAGGCAGGAGAGAAGTTGATGTCTCAGGTCAGGGCCATCGGGCAGGAGGAATTCTCTGGCCTTATGTTCTATTCAGGCCTTCAACTGATTGTATGAGGCCCACCCGCACAGGGGAGGGTAATCTGCTTTGCTCAGTCTACCGATTTAAATGTTAATATTATTCCAAAACACCTTCACAGGCACACCCCCAACAGCGTTCGACTCAAAGCCCCAGTGAGGCTGACACAAAAGTAACCTTCACGTATCTCAGAACTGCGTCCCCGGCCCTCACGTCAAACCCTCTGAGAGTGTTTCTGGACATCGCGTTCATCACGAGGCGATAAGCAAGGGGAGTATTTGTAGGGTCTCCCACCTCTGCTCCTGCAGGGATGGCCGCACACCATGCTGACCACATTTCACATGCTACATCAGGAGGCTGGTAAATACTGGCATCTAGCTCTGACCGTTAGCCCGCCCGTGTCCCCTGCCCTTCTCTCGACCTCGGAGCTGCTGTGTATGGGGCTTGACAGGCAGTGGGAACAGCAGAAGCGAGGTCTGCGGCTCGACAGGGGAGGGCAGAACCGGCCAGAGGGCTGTGCACTCCCTGCTCCTGCTGTGCCCCTGCCGGTGGCTGTGACTGCATCCTTCTAGTATGTTCCTGGGTCTGTTCCAACCAGCCGGACAGAGCTCTGCTGCTGATAGACCAACGGGTCCCAGACGGGAAGGTGGCCAGCAGGAGCCACTGGATCTGTTCACACTGACTTGGCCCTAACCAGCTGCTGTGGCTCGTTCTAGCCCCTGGGGCCCAACGCCCGGCGGCCCGAGAGCCTCTCCCTGCAGGCAGCCTTCTCTGTGGCCTGGGCAGCCCCAGCTCCTTTCGAAGACGAGGCCAGTGGAGCATTTGCTTTATTTTTATTACTGGGCAAATCACACCAAGGCTCTTCATTTACACCACAGAGCACGTCTTCACCACGGAGACCTGCAGGGCTGACACTCGGGTGGCCTCCGGGGCAGCCCTACACGTGGGTGAGGTCGGTGGTACTGTGCCACGATCGTATCGCAGAGGGCAGCGGGCGTGGGGACACTAACTCCCTTGTCACCACTGCTCCAGAATGTGGCAAAGCCGGGGCTTTCCATATCTTCACGGGAAAACACTGCCTCCCAGAACCCGAGCCGCACCTACAGGAAAAGGTCCTGGTGTTTCAGCTTGAGGACCACGACAGCCCCGAGCGGAGACTTCATAGGTCAAGTGTTAGGAAAAGGAAATGACCTTATCTTAACAAACACGATGTGTCAGAACTTGAAAGGCTTTCCATCAATATTGAGGCATGACTCCTGCAGGAACGGGCAGAATGACCCAGGCGAGGAGGCTCGATGAATCATTGAGATGATTCACCTGCAGACTTCAAGCAAGAGTTGGAAACTTCCTGTCGTATTTTAATGTGATAACGTGAGGCAGAATGTGGCCCTCAGGCCCAGTCCAGCGTGCACACCGCTGCTCTGCCCTGCACGGTGCCGGGGCTGTTCCCGGGAGCAACGCTGCCCTTCCCGGGCCTGCCTTGACCCCGTCCTCCGTCCGGCGGCGTCTAGGCTGGAGGGCAGAGCTGGCGGCCTCCTCGCAAATGAGATGCAGGAAAAAACCCGCTTTTCTTTAGAGAATGCTTCTGACCCAGCCTGAGCAGTGAGTCACTGCCCTTGATAATACTGTTAAAAGAATGAAATACAATATTTGAAGTCTCTAACAATTTATAAAAACGAAGTTCCATTGTTTCAGACTAAAATATGTACACTGTATTTGCTCACGGCAATTCAATTCTATGTTTTTGAAGGATCATGGTAATAAGTACAATTATTTTGCCCCGGAAAATTTTAAAGCCAAGCACGATTTCTTGCCTTTAGTATTCGAGGAGGCCGCAGCACATTCCCATCAAAGGGAATGATGTCCCATCAAAGGGACATCAAAGGTCTGGCTCCCGCCCCTGCTCCGCGCCCGCATCCCGGCGGGGCACCACCTCTGTCTCCGTGTCTCACACGGCTTGTGGGCCTTGTCCCACGGCTGACGACACCTGCAGTCGAGCTCCATCCCCGTCGGCGAGGACTGCAGTCGTGAGCTTACTTCAGTTGGAAATAAGCGATGAGGGGGCGCCTGGGTGGCGAAGTCGGTTGGGCATCCGACTTCGGTCCAGGTCATGATCTCACAGTTTGTGAGTTCGAGTCCCGCGTCGGGCTCTGTGCTGACAGCTCGGAGCCCAGAGCCTGCTTCAGATTCTGTGTCTCCCTCTCCCTCTGCCCCTCCCCTGCTCATGCTCTGTCTCTCTCTGTCTCAAAAATAAATAAAAAAACCCCAAAATAAATAAAAATAAACATTAAAAAAACCTTTTGTGTTTCAAAGGACACATCAAGAAAGTAAAGGAAACACACAAATTGTGGGAAAATATTTGTAAATATCTGATAAGGGACTCATATCTAGAATACATAAAGAACTCTTACAACTCACGAGGTGCTTGGGTGGCTCAGTCGGTTAAGTGTCCGACTTCAAATCAGGTCATGATCTTGCGGTCTGTGGGTTTGAGCCACACGTCGGGCTCTGGGCTGATGGCTTGGAGCCTGGAGCCTGTTTCGGATTCTGTGTCTCCCTCTCTCTCTGCTCTTAACCCACTCGCATTCTGTCTCTGTCTCTCTCAAAAATAAATAAACGTTTAAAAAATTAAAAAAAACAAACAATCTTTTAAGGGGCGCCTGGGTGGCTCAGTCGGTTAAGTGTCCGACTTTGGCTCAGGTCATGATCTAGCAGTCCATGAGTTCGAGCCCCGTGTCGGGCTCTGCACTGACAGCTCGGAGCCCGGAGCCTGCTTCAGATTCCGTATCCCCCTCTCTCTCCACCCCACCCCTGCTTGTGCTCTGTCTCTCTTTTTCAAAAACAAATAAACATAAAAAAATTTAAAAGAAAAAAGAAAGAAGCGATGAGACTTGAGGTCTTCCTACTCACAGTCAGGTTATCTATGCATATAGGTGGACATATTTTCCCCTTTCCAATTCTTCGGAATATCTGATTCCTCTTTATTCCGCTGCCTTCTTAGATATCAGTGTGGTAGTAGGCTTTCTGGTCTCCTTCAACTCCGAGGGGCGGAGGGGGGGGAGGCTCACACACTCTTGTGCACTGTCACTTTGCAGTGGGTTTTCGGCATCTGACCTTTTTCATTCCTGGTTTGGTGAATCTTCTTGGCTGGTGTCATCAGTGATGAATACACCGTATTTGCCAAATACCTTGTCTGCATCAGTTGACATAATTTTCTTCACTCTGTTCCTGTGATGATGTGCATTGATTTCACTCAGGAGGTGCAACGCTCACCTTTTTGTTGATTTCTTGTCTGCCTTTATTATTAGTTATGGAGAGATGCATGTAAAATCCAAGCAGTATAACTGAGGATTTGTCCATGCCTTTATTTTTATTTTTTGCTTTACCCCAACTTTATTAAGGTATGGCTGACAAAAATCGTGTACACTCGAAGTATATGATGTGGTGTTTGGTACACGAATGGTTCCTCAAGCGACCTACTCACACACCCTTCTCCTCACACAGTTGCCTTGTTGCAACAGTGGGCTGAACACTCAAGATCTACTCTTTCAGTGAACTTCAGGTGCAAAAGGGTATCATTTACTGAGGCACCTGCTGTACATTAGATGCTCAGAACTTACTCTCTTACTAACCCAATGCGTTGTGCCTCTTCTGGCCAAGCCCTTCCTATTTTCTCCAACCTTCAGCCCCGGTAACCACCCATTTCTTCTCTGGTTTGATGAGTTCAACTTTTTTATTTTTTATTATTTATTTATTTTTAATTTTTAAGTTTTCTTTTAACGTTTATTCATTTTTGAGAGAGAGAGAGAGAGAGAGAATGAATGGGGTAGGGGCCGAGAGAGAGGGAGACACAGAATCCGAAGCAGGCTCCAGGCTCTGAGCTGTCAGCACACAGCCCGATGTGGGGCTTGAACTCATGAACTGTGAGATTGTGACCTGAGCTGAAGTCGGACACTTAATCGACTGAGCCACCCAGGAGCCCCAGGTTCAATTAGATTTCACACATAAGTGAAATCATATAGTACTGTTTTTCTGTGTCTAACTTGGTTCACTGAGCATAATTTACTCTTGAGTACATTATCCATGTTGTTGCAAATGGCAGGATTTCCTTCTTTCTTATGGCTGAGTAATACTCCACTGTATATTTATATATTTACATATTTATATGTTTATATTTAACGGTGATATTTACACATACATATCCACTGAATGTGTGTGTGTGTGTGTGTGTGTGTGTGTGTATAAGCAGACAGACCACATTGTTAAAATCCATTTATCCACTGACGGGTGTGTAGGTGTCCCCTTATCTTAGATGCTGTGAATGACACTGCAGTGAACATACAAATGCAGAGATCTCTTTGCGACACTGATTGCATTTCCTGTGGGTAAATACCTGGGAGTAGAATCACTGGATTAGATGGTAGCTCCATCTGTAACATTGTGAGGAACATCCACACTGTTTTCCAGACTGGCCGGCCCAGTTTTCATTCCCACCAACAGCGCACAAGGGTTCCCTTTCTCCACACCCGCGCCAACACCTGTTATCTTTTTTGTAACAGTGCCCATTCCTTTTTGCTATTCTGGAAACTTATTCTGTTTATATCCTGAGATTATACTATTGTAGGTATGCACATTTTAAATTGTATATTATTCTTGAAGATTGAGCCTTTATTATTACTTGATGTTCTTTGTCTCTGGTTAGCCTCCCTTACCTTCTACTTTGTCTGATATTAGTATAGCTCCTCCAGGTTTAGTTTGCATGGCGTGTATTTTTCATATTTTTACTTTCAAACTTTTTTTTATGCTGATGTTTGTCTTTTGTAAACCACACACAATTGGATTATTTGGATCGAATCTGCATAAAATCAGATTATTTTATTTACCACCTCTGAAAACTTTTGTCTTTAAATTGGAGAATTTAGGTAATTAACATCGAATGCAATTTTAATATATTTAGATTTGAATCTTTTTATTTGTTTTCCATTTGTCTTTCCTTCTATATTCCTTTTCCTCTGTTTTCTTAACTTACTCTGGAAAGTATTTTCCTTCTGTTAGCTTGTTAAATATGCGTCCTTTTACTGTTATCTGAATAATTTCCATGGTGATAGTACTAAACATATTCTTGAGTTATTAAAATCTAATACAAACTAGAAATTTAATACCTGTCAACTAATGCAAAGGTCTTATAACATTTTAACTTGTCTACCAGACTTTCTTGCTATCTTGGCCTTTTTTGCTAATGCTATCATATACTTCTAAAAATACATAACCTGTAACATACATTATGATATAAATCTACACCATCACCGCGCACAGTGTTTGTCTGCATTTCTGTAGATTCACTTTTCTATTATTATTCTTTCTGTCTTGTATTTTTGCGCTTCCATCTGGGTTTACTTTCCTTTTGCTTAAAGGACTCTCCTTGGAATTTATTTTCACCTGAATCTGCCGTGAAACATCCTCTCGGGTCCGTGACTATTGTTGCCTGGAAGTCTTTATTTCACTTTCATTCTTGAAGCCACCATCTCTGGGCGCAGAACCCTGGGCACGCCCACTTCTGGCTGCACGCCGATGACATCATCCCATGGACTTCCTGCTTCCGTGGTTCCCATCAGTCCCCGTGTTTTCCCTTCTTGGAAGGTGGTGTATATTTTCACTTGTCTACTTTAAGATTCTGGTTTTGGTTCAGTTTTCCGCTTTTTCGGAATGCTGTGCTAGGATCTGGATTGCATTGTCTTGAAGTTGTTGGGCTTCCTGAATCAATGACTTGCTGTCTCATAAGTTTTAGAAAAATCTGAGCCGTTCTATCAAACATTTCCTCTTCTTCATTTGATTTGTCCTCTCTTTCTTTGACCGTTTATATATGTATTAAACTTTTGTAATTTTCAGTTTTTTTTTGTCCACCTTTATTCTGTGTGTTTTCATGTTCACTAATTGTCTCTCTTTAGCTGTGTCTAAACATTGAAGTAAATAGTTATTTAACAATAGGAATTAATAATAATGCCAGTATGTTAAATGTCTGCATTGAAATTTTAATTTACATTTTTCTCTGTTCAGCATTAGGATTTTCATTTTGTTTTAAGTTTCCAGTTTTCTGCCCAAATCTGCCATTTCAGTATAATTTGGCACATGATACCATAGTTATCTTAAAAGCCATGTCTGATCATTCCAACCCCTGGATCTCCTGTGGGCCCAACTTTGGTTTTCATTTACTTTTCTTATATGCATGAACATTTTTGAATGAATGCTAGACATTTTATACAAATATTGTGAGGCTGTGGCTGAACTGTTTTTTATAATAATTTAAATTTTCTTCTGGTATACACTTGGTCTAAGGATAAATCACCTTAAATCAGTGAGGGGTTGAATAATTAGGGGCTCTCTCCACTCCTGTTTCTCTCACTATTTCTGCTCTCTTTCCATTTCTAGGGTGCAGATATCCGAGGGTGGGTACTGAAGGCCCTGGCTGTTTACCAGTGTGTCTGCTCCAGAAACCAAAATCCAATTATTGTCCTTCCACTCCTTGGATACTTCAGGAATCTCTAATATGATTTTTGGTTTCTCATTACCGGCAACTGTTTCAAGTAACTTCAGGGGCTGGGCTCCCGCCTCCTGGTTCCCTGTTCTTGATCCTTGTCTTGCAAATGCCCTCGGTGCTCAGAGCTCTCTGGTACCACAGCCGAATTTCGAGACATGCTCTGTCCGGCCGCTCCGAGTGTTTCCAGCCCAGCAGCTCGGCCTGCAGCCCGTGAGAGTCATGGAACTCCTCACAGAGTTTGCACAGAGCCTCTTTCTCTCCGCGGAACAGCAGCGTTTCTGCCTAAGCTGGGCCCTCCCTCCCAGGGCATTCTGTGGGCCTCATCTTGGCACGGCCCCCTTAGATAACAGGAAAACACTTTCCTCTTGGAGTTAAAAACCTATCACTGAAAAAAATGCAAAGGTCTTGATGAGAGGGCAGGAATGAGCTCCAAGGCACAATGTGCAGGGAGGGGAGGTGTCCCTTGCTGTAAAGGGGATGCTTTTTGCCTTCCTCAAGATTTGTTCGGTCCTCGTGCTGGTGCTTATGTCTTATCACATTTTAGTTAAGGAAAATCTCTGCATTCACTAAGAGAGGAATTCTCAATATTTCTGTCCATGGCACATGGAACGTGCCACAGCTTTGCTCTCCGGAGCTGGCCCTCACCTATGAAGGAGGCTTTGCCTCTGACCAGCAAGGAAACAAGGAGGAGTGATTGTTGAATCCGGTGTCATGAGAACATTTCATGCTGGATAATTGTTGACATTGTGTTTCTACAGGACTTCTCATGTATTCTGAACATTTCGCAGGCTGTGGATCACTGTGGGACTGTCCCCATTTCCGCCAGGTGGGCCCGGGGCACTGCCCCTCAGCAGCTCTGACAGCCCGTCTGCTCTGTCTCATCAACGTGACTCACGCCTGTGGGCATCTCACCAGGTGAGTCCAACCTCCTGGGACTCTTCATCCAGCTAATGTCATCGTGCAGGACATTTGTTTGGGTACAGGGCTCGGGGGGACGTGGGAGCGAGATTGTGGAATTCCGTCCTCGCCTCCTGTGGCTGCGTTCTCCTTCGAGCCCGACAGCATTCTCCTCAAGATCCGAAGGGCTACTTACAACGTCTGTTTCTAACGTGTGTTAGTGCGACTGTGGCATGTGAACAGTACGTGTGAGAGGGAAGTGTTAGCAGATACTGTGAGCTGAGCCTCAAGGGTTCTGGCGTCTGGTCCACAACAAACCACATGTCAAGAACTTACAGAAAAATTACCTTTTAATTTGGTAAGCGAGCAACAGTGATGGAAATTAAGTTACTGCAATGTGCAGGACTCTTAAGTTGTTGCTGTACAGTTAAGTACAAAAATTGCAGAAGTTTCTCATCTACCAGCTTTGTTTTTGTTTTTGTTTTTTTATGGTCAGTTTCTTAGAACCCGAGAGACAAGGACTGTCTCTTTTAAAATTAAATTTTGTAATGACTCCCAGAGCTAGTGTGATGGGAAAAACTAGAAACTGGAAACAAACAATGGATTTCTGCTGGAAAGCATGAGGCAAAGCACCCTGTCCTCAATCGTGGGTCAGAATAAAACTGCGCTCTGTGTCAGTGAGGGCGGGAGCTGGGGTTCCAGATTTGACCGTATTAAACTATTTCTGTGACTCTGTCTCTTAATTCCTTGACCTGAATCTTTCTCATTTGTAAAGTGGAAACATTAAAAACTACTAAGCTGCCTTATGACCTTGCGTGAAGATAAGATAAAAAGCATAGTGCTTACGTGTGACCGTGTGTGTGTCACGATTTTAGAGTTTAACTAATCTGGCATTACCGGCACTGTTATTTCTCTCAAGAGCTGAAATAGCAAAAAAAAAGCACCTGTCAAAGTTGTCTGTGCCCACTGACAGATTTAATAATACCTTGGATGCTTCATTCCCTACGAAGGTTAAGATAATTTCTTTTTCGTTACACACTTTTTGCAAAAAACAAGTGGGAGTATCAATTGTTGATTCATTCACCAGCTTCTCAGGGCTCACTTGCAGCTCTGGAAGATCTGCAGATCCACGAACTTTATCGCCTACCATGCCTGCCACAGCAATCCTCACAAGTCGACCTGGTCAGCAGCACCCAAGAAGCTTCCAAGTGGGAAAGCACAGCCCCACCACTTTACAGATAACTCCCTCTTTCCCGTCATGGCTTTGTGCTTTGGTGCAGAGCTGGCCCCCAACTCCTGAGCTGGAGCTGGCCTAGCCCCCACCGCATCATGTTCCACTTCATCTGCATACGATTTTCTCTTTATGTTAAATTGCATATTAATTACTTACAGTGCAAGGAGAAGAAGGTCTTTATTTTGTTTTGTTATTTTTTTAAGTAAAGTTTATTTCTTTTGAGACAGAGAGAGAGAGAGAGAGAGAGACAGAGAAAGCACGCACAGGACAGGAGCAGAGAGAGAGAGAGAGAGAGTATCCCAAGCAGACTCTGCACTGTCAGCATGAACCTTGAGATCATGACCTGAGCTGAAGTTGGACAGTTAACTGGCTGCACCACCCAGGTGTCCCAGGAGAAGGTCTTTAGCCAGAGAGAAGTAGGGTCCTATCTTTTCACCTTCAGCTGAACCTCCTATCCTCTCATGCTACCTTATTTTGTGAGCTCAGGAAAGTGCTCTTTTCCCTCCTCCTTATTTTTCCTTTTCCCCAGGTCTCATCAACTGGGTGCTTTTCTTCTTTTATTAATGTATTTTATTTCTATCAACTTCCCTGGATACTTATAGCTATTTATGACTCCTCCAATATAATCAATTCATCTTCAGATTAATATTTCCCACTCAATATAAATAAATCAGCATCATATCTTCATCCCAGATGCAACTTACACCAGTACCTAGGTCTTGTTTCAAACACTGTTATCCAATAAAGAAATTTGGGCTCCCTGAAAAAATGGCTGGTCTAGGACTGGAGCAAGAAGCATACAAGATGATTCTGCCCTATCCCGTAGTACCAAGAAGTGAAGCAGTGATACGAACAAACCACAGCAGTACACTGATGGGGGTATGTGTATATGTGTTCAGGGGTCAAGGCTGGAACCATTTGAGCAAGAAAATAAATAAATTAGTATTGGATTATAACTCAAAGTGTACAACAAATATTGACAAGTTCACACTGATGTAAATGATTGAATGAAGAATTCCAAATAATTTATGTAGATGCTATGGTCTCAGTGGAAGGGAGCATAACCCCCCACTTAGGTGTGGGGTGTGCACGGTGACTTCCTTCTAATCAGCATGCGGTGGAAAGGGGGTTTACAGTGGAGAGAGCTGACAGCACCCCTTAGCAGATGCTCAGGCCAGCATCGGTGGTGATGAGTCAGGTTGACCACACACACCCTTGAACATGCTGCTCTGCCTTTGTGGTCCCCTCCCAACAACACAAACTCCCTCTTATCATGAAAATAAAATCACATGATTTCCAGCTGTGGGCATCCCACACAGTGCTCCTCCAAATTGGCAATGCCATCAAAAAACAGGACAGTCTGGTAAGTTGCCACATGCAAGAAGAGCCCAAAAAGACACGATGACTACACAGAGGAGGTGTTCCACATGGGGACCCTGGGACAGGAAAGGGACGCCGGGTAAAAACTAAGACAATCTGAATAAACTATGGGCTTTTGCTAATAAGAATGTATTAATATTGGTTTATTACGATAACAAATGTACCACACTAATGTGAGGTGTTAATAATTAAGGAAACTTGGGGCACCTGGGTGGCTCAGTTGGATGAGCGTCTGACTCTTGATTTTGGCTCAGATCATGATCCTGGGGGTCATGGAATTGAGCCCCATGTTGGGTTCTTTGCTGAGCCTGGGGTCTTCTTGGGATTCTCTCTCTCTCATCCTCTGCCCCTCTCCGCCATTCATTCCCTCTGTCACTCTCTAATAAATAAAATAAAATAAAATAAAATAAAATAAAATAAGGTTAAGGAGATATGGAAACACCCTGTACTATCTTTGAAAATTTTCTGCAAATCTAAAACTGTTCTAAAAACTAAAATATATTTTTAAAAGATGAAAAGATGGTACTGGTAGTTCCCCAGTTGTATTCTGACAACTTGTTCTTAGCTATAGACAGAATAAGTAGATAAAAATTCAGTAAGAGTATAGAAGGCTTGAATAATACTATTAACAAACTTGACTTAATTTTCACTTATAGAGCACACTCCACTCAACTACCAAAGACATATGTCTTCAAGGGAAAATGAATGTTATTCAAGATAGATAATATATTGAGCCATGACGAAGTTTAAATAAGTTTAAAGGATTGAAACATAAAGAGTATATATTCTGACTAAAATGGAATTAAATTATAAATCACTAGCAGTAAGATATCTGAAAATATTTGGAAATTTGAAGCCTACTTCTAAATAAACAATGAATGAAAAGGAAATTTTAAGGAAATTAGAAATATTTGGAAGATAATGATTATAAGAACCTAATCGATGAAAATATGTGGGATTCAGCTAGAACGGTGAATGAAGGGAAATGTATACATTATTAGAGATGAAAGGTTTAAAGTTAATCAGCTAAGCTTCTACTTTAAGAGACTAAATGAAGAGCAATTTAAAACTAGCATAATAACCAGTATAAATAGAATAGAACAATAACTAGAAAAAATATATAGTAACAATAAGAGCAAGATATCAGTGGAATTGAAAATATAGAAAATCAACAATGTCAAGTTAATTTTTTTGAAAAGTCTCATAAAATTAATAATTCTCTATTAACACTAATATCAAAAAAGGGAGAAAATACATATTACCCATATCAGAAATGAAAGATAGGGCACCACTACAGACCCTACATGCATTCAAAGGAAGATGTGGGAATGCTATGAATTCCATTATGGAAATACATTGTCAAATTCAATGAAATGGACAAATTTTTTGAAGAATATAGCTTACCAAACCTGATATGATGGGATATGGATAATATGAAAGCATATGTATACTAATTTAATATATAATTAAAAATTTTCCCCAAGAGAAAAAATCAAGGACATAGAGCCTTACTGGTGAATTATAGCAATCATCCAACCTTGCACAAACATTTTCACAATATGGAGAAGGGAGGAATATTTCCCAACTCACTTAGGAGGCCAGAATTATTGTGATCTTGCAAAGGGGCAAGCAGGTATAAAAGTTCCTTCTCTTGTTTTGGATAGTTGCTGCACAGGTGAATACAACTGTCAACACTCATAAGGCAGTTCAATCAGGATCTCTGCATTTTAGTTCATGTAAATTGCAATTCCACAATAGTTGCATATTAAGAAATAGGCTTCAGATTGACCTTCTTTCTTGTGTCCACCCACTGCTTCAGTCCAGATGCCAGCACCTAGTCGGGAATTTTGTGACAGCCCCCTCGAAGAGCCCCTCCTCGGGCTCCTGGCACACCCATGTATTCTGCATCCAGGGTTTTGTTACATCTCATTTGCCTGTGGGCTCCCTTTCTCTACTGGCCTCTCATTGCCTGTAGGATAAAGTCCAAACTTCTTAGCGAAGGCCTACAAGTCCTGATTAATGTGGTCCCTGTGTGCCTCTTCCCAGCACTTCATTTACTGGGATAGCAACAGTGGTGTGCTCCAGGATCAGGGTTGAGATGGCCCCATGAGCTGTTTTGTGGAGCTCACAGTGGCAGGGACATGGCTGAGTGACAAGCAGAGGTGGCTCAGTGCCAGTGCTGGTGAGCAGTCTTGCACCAGCTCCCTCTCTGTCCTTAGGTCACTATGACGAGTTGCTTCTGTTCTTGGCTCCCTCAAGGAAGCTCCTCACCCACTCTGACTTTCCTCCTTGGGGGACTCTCAGCACTCAGGTGCCCTCTTTTCTTGGTTGGATCACTTAATCAATTAAGCTCCACTCATTCCAAGAAATTTTGATTTTGACTTTAAAAGAAAAAAAAAAAGTAAGAAGGATACTCCCTGTGACTAGCCAGATACGTTAAGTCTGGACGTCTCTGGGAGCTTTTTGTAGACTGTGATTAATGAGCTGTTGGTAGTAAATTGCAAGCATATTCACACCTCTAAGTCACATTATTTAACCTTAAATTTACTGACTGGAGAAAACTTGGGAAAACAGAAAGTGTGACTCCATGTGTGAGATAGACATCCCTAATTTGGGAATGTAGAACTTAGAAGAGGGCCGCAGATTTCTACCTATCAAACATTCACCTTGAAATACTAGCAACTTCACTGTGTCTCAAATTTTTTTAAGGTAAAAGTAAATGATCACTTTCAGGCTCTTAACGTATCATTTCACCCCCCAAAGTAGGCCATTAGCCAAATCAAAGAAATGAAGGCAGAAACACAGGAGCTGCCAGCTGGCATGGGGAGGATGCATGGGCCAGTGCCCAGCCGGGCTGGGGGTCCTCACAAACCCCAGTCACATGCAACCCGCCCTCCCTTTGAGTTGGGGAGGGCTGGCAGCTTGGGGGCTCAGCAAGGGGGGAAGACTAAGCCTACATCATCTTCACCCTGATGGAAAACACATTCCAGCGGAGGCCCGTGTCCTTCCCGCCAGAGCTTCCTGGACATTTGCACACGGTGGAGGCCGACGTCATAGGTGGCACTGCACATGTTTCTGGAAAGCTCTGCACCTTAGCGAGGTGTGAATTTTCAAAGCCCATGACGTCCCCTATTGTCACCAGTCATATGCTTGGATAGCTTTTATTGAGACAGACGGAGTCATCCCCCACCCGTGCCCCTGGCACCGACATGGTGAGGCTCATTGCTTCTGCCTGTATTTCTGCTGAGACCCCCTACTCAGCCTCCTGTCTATCGTGTGGCTAGGCCAGCCCCCCCCGCCCCCCACCAAAGTGTGAAAACAAAACAAACAAGCAAAAAGCAGCTGTTCTCTCTGCTCTCAGAGTGATCTTCTTAAAAGGAACACATGGCCGTTTCAGTCTCCTCACAGGACAGAAACGCTGACACTGGACCCCAGTTCCCCTCATTATCCACCAGGCTTCAGCCACCCTCTAGACTCCCTCACCGTGCTCCCAGCCACCTGCAAGCCCAGTCCTGAAGGGCCTAGGTCCCCCTGCACCTGCCGAGCTCTAGCCATCCTTCAAGGTCTCACTGAGACGTCTGAGCCCTCCCCTTGGCAGCCCCGACCACACACACTATCACTACCTGTGGATGTTCTTACCTGTCACACGGAACAGACCCTGGACTCCCAGGGCCGCTCCTGTGGCCCTTACTTGTGAATCTGCACACAGCACATGACGCCCATTTTGCTCCCAGGAAATGACCTGCCAGCTCTGGAAAGCCCAGCCCTGTTGACTTTCCGGACCGTCCTCAAGACAGTCTTAGACACTCTTTTGTACTTCCAAAATGAGTTTTTATTTTACAAGAGACTCTTTAGTAAACAGACATATAAATAATACAAAAACACAACCAAAAACAAACAAGAGAAGATTTTCTGTCAAAACCAGCGGTGCTGAGTAACTGGAAGGAAAGAGGGTGTCCACTTGGGCCCCACCTGCATGTCAGGCTGTCCCCGTGTCTCAGAAGCTGGGGAGATGCTTTCTCAAATATGTTGTCCAGTCCCTAAAACATTAGAGCTGTTGACTGTTGGCCCAGAGCTGCAGAGAGAAAGAGATGTGTGTTTTGCAAAATAAATCACAAACAGGCTCCAAACTGCTGTAACTTGAAGACCTCCTTCATTAAACAATCCGGTCAATTAGATGGTTCTTGGCCCGATCCTGGGGACAAGGTCCGGAGTCCAGAGTGTCCTGAGGCTCGGCTTGACCTGAAATGACCAATGCAGCCACACTGTTTCTGGCTTAATCTCACACTAGACCTGCGTGCAGAGACTCCTGCTCCCTCCCTGGGCACACTCCTCCCACCCCCCACCTTTCCCCTCAGCACAGAACGTTGATGAGTGTGTGGTGTCACCAAAGCCCACAGGAGACAGTGTTTGGCATAAAAGTCAATATAGACCCACAGCCAGCCATGGGTTAGAGCCCTGGTTTAGTCAGAATTTTGCAAAGGATAAAAAGAACAGAGGGGTCCGTACCATGGTTCTTGGGCACGAGGAGAAGTCTGTTGCGTCCGGAACGGCTTTTGCCTGCTGAGTTCACATTCAGCCACTGACTGGAGAGGCCAGGCAGGTTGCGGGGAGTTCAGAGTTCCAGAGCAGAGTTGATAACAGTGAACAGAAATTGGAAGTGTCCATTTTCTTAGTGACTGGGTGTGAAATAATGGCCTTGTTTTTCCATGATACCGTTTTGTATAAAACCTTTTGAAAGACAACAACGTTAAGCTTTACAAATATGCGAACACGTACTATTCGTAAGGAGCCCAAACGACTATGGGTCTCACGCTCCTGCTACCATTTTGCAGGGAAGAGGCCAGCCCTAATCCTCCCTGGCCCACTGTTACGTAGGCAGCGGTGGCAGAACGGGACTCGAATCCCTGCTTGCTGATCCCAGGACCCTTCCTCTCCAGCACAGAGCTTTTTGTTGGGGCGGGAGTGGGGGGGATGGAGAGAGCGAGCATGAGCTGGGCAGAGGGGCAGAGGGAGACAGAGAATCCCAAGCAGGATCCACGCTCAGTGAGGGGCCCAAATCGGGCTCGATCTCACGACCCTGAGATCATGGCCTGAGGCAAAGTCAAGAGTTGGACGTTCAACCGACTGAGCCCCCCGGGCGCCCCGGCACAGACGTCTTTTACCAATCCCAAATGAAATAAAGTGCCACAGTGCTGTTGAGCAGAGCGGGCTCTTCTCTACTTTGAAAACAACAGATTATTTGTTTTGGTTACAGAGAAAACACAGCAATTATGTTCTGCGTTCCTGCTGTCGGAGGAAAAGTGCTAGGACGGCGTGGCCACAGCATGTCTGCAGGAGGCCAGCTCTGCCCCAGACCGGCTCCGTGCCCTGGATGAGAGGTGCAAGCTGGCCGCCGGCCTCGGAGGGCGGAGTCCTGGGATGCTCCCCCCAAAAAGCTGGGTGTCCGTGGCAATGCTGTCCCAAGCCAGCCAAGTCCAAGGCGTTGGGCAGTCTGCAGAGAAGGAATCTGCATCTGCGTGGAGGTGGCAGTAAGCAAGGTGATTCTGGAGTCAGAAGAAAGTCCAGCGGAGCCGGGAAGGTGCCCGATGCGAGGGCCAGCTGCTAAAATGGGCAAGACTTGGGACACGCTTTGGTCATCACACGGTTTGGCAAAAGCATCCGTCCTAAGGGGGAGAAGTTGAGGTGCCTGTAAGACAACGCCATGGTGCTCGGACCATGTCTGCTTTCAATTATGCTGATTTGGTCCATAGATTTATTCACAGCATCTAGGTCTCAAAATGTATCCAGTTGTCTTCAGCCTCAGAGAACGTGGTCTTGAGCCAGCCCTGTTTTCCATTTCTAAAGGAATGAAAATACATTTGGCCTCCACCTCGTGTGGGTCACCCAGACGTAGCCAAAGCCTGTGAATCACGTAATTGCTCAGCATATGGCAGATCCGTGCCGAGAGCGCCAGGACAGCGCGCTCGGCTCCAGGAGGCAGAGGGGCTCGGGGAGAGCCAGCAGCCTGGGTGTTTGACCCAATACGCGAGCGAAGGAAGACCTGTCTCTCAGCTGCGATCCTGCTGTGCACCCAGCAAAAGTGAGATAGGCACCCGCTGCTGACTGTCGTAAGGCCATTGAAATAGGCGTCTACATTTACAATTATCTGCGTTACCAGACATGAACATTCCACAGAACCACCTTCCAGCCCCGTGCAGTCTCCTCCACACCCCTGCAGTCTGCGGCAGGGAACGACTCTCTTTAGGGAAGCGTGTTCCCATGCACTGTGCACCGGTAGCTTGTGTAAAACCCACGCGTATGGAGGCATCCATGTCTGTGTGTGTGGTTCCTCGCGGAAATGATTAGAAGGGAATCTTTTTTCATATTTTCTCTGTTGGCATTAATGATTTTTCGAAAGTATCTTTTTTACAGGCCACACTTTTGCTCAGGCGGTCAGCATGCACACAGTGGGTACGGAATTGAACAACTTCCGCGTGACTCCCGGGGACTTGCAAGGGTGGAGTGGACACCGCCTGGCCTCGCCCGCGGTGGTCCTGCCGCCGATGAGCAGCTCTGAGCTCTTCAGTTTATCCCGTTCCGCCGATGCCCTTTATGATTTGCACACAACTTCCAGCTGCAACGCGCCCCCGCCTCTGCCCCCCTTCCAGCTTTCACTTGGCGGCCAAGCGACCCTGCTCCTTCCAGGGTCTCCTGAGGGTAAGGAAGGCTCTGAGAATGCTCATCGTCCTCTTCCTTCCGGTGCAGATTCCAGGGGACATTTCCCCCTTGAAACGTGTTCCCTGAAATGGAGAAAAACGCCACAGGAGTAATTCACTTCTATTACGGCCAGCTAAGACCAGACGAGACGTGTCTGCTGCTGACCCAGGACGACACGGCCATTGCTGACCAAGACCCGGTTGCACTCTCTCTTCTCGTTGGCTGTGAGCCAGAAACTGCATTTTCCCTGTGACTGCCCACATTCCGCCGTTCTTTATCCCGGCCCCGTGGAAACGTGGCAGACACAGCTACGTGACTTTGAGTCTGGGGCGGTCGTGTTGACCACAAACACTCCTCCCAAGTCCGAGAGACCTGGAGGCAGATCTGAGTGCCCCCGTTCCCTTGGGAAGGTCTCGGGGCTCATCCTGTGACCAAGATCAGGTCAAGGCCGTTAGTCTGTTGAATTGCTCTGCGTCTTGTGAAGTCCCAACAATCGATGGAAAGAAATGACTTAAACTCCAAGCTGGCAAAACATTTCAGATTTCTTCTTAAAATGGCACAGTCTCCACACTTCCCTGCAAATCCTGAGCAGGGCCACTGGGCGGGGTGTGGGTGATGCGCCAGCCCGGGGTGGACACCCGCTCCGGCAGGGGCCCATCCAAACCGTCCCCTTCCTCACCTGCTTCTGTGCCTCCCCACCACGCTCGTCTCCACTCTCCCCAGCACCCTTGTGTGAGTTAAAAAAGCAACTCATCCGCTACAGTGCTAGAATTCTAGAATCTTCTTCCCCAGGTCACACTCCTAAATTTTGAAATCTCTCCGCCCTATTGTTATCTTACACTTTTTCTATCCCTTACTTATCTTACCAATAAATTACCAAAGCTTCCATAAACCCAGTATTAAAAGATAAACTGAGGCACGTTAAAATCCTAACAGTTTATTTAAGCAAAAGCCCCAGGGACAGCAGCGTGGAGGTGTGGAACAGTGCTGGCACAGCCTTCACAGAGGTGAAGCAAAGGAAGGACATTACTGATGGCCGCAGCTTGCAGCCTTGGGCTCCGCTCTGAGCCCGTAGGGCATTTCAGGGTTCGGTTTGCTCCCAGAGGCTGCCAGGCGCGGGACCCAACGGCCTCCGTGTTTAACTACTTTCACACCAGTATCCACGTTGCTTTGGGAGAACAAGTCACGCTTTCTCCTGTCGGGAGGATCCAATCCCGTGGAAGATAGTGAGGTTCTCCAGGGGAAGGAAGAAATAACGTAGGCGATGTTTTACCAGATTCCAAAAAGTACTCGAAAGCTGCAACGGGCTGGTGTTGACGTCAGACGGAACGGTTCACGGAGTCACCTACCCACGCAGCAGATATCTGTAGCCTGCCACGTGCGGGGCCCTGTTTTAAGGATGAGGGATCACAAAGCTGTAAACCTCTCCCCTCGCGGATGTTAGATACTGAGACACGATGAAAGCACCTGGTGTGTCGGGTGCGGGAAGGTGCCGGGGGGGAAATTACAGACAGAGGTTGTAGAAGAGCCTGGAGGAGGGTGATTTGAGTCAGGGGAGGAGGCCTCCCTGAGAAGGGGCAGCTGAGCCACATCCGGCAGGAGGTGGGGTGTCTGCATCAGGAGAGGTGGGGAGAGCACTCTGGTGAGGGGCCCTCGGGACGGAGGGTCGGGGAACGCCTGGATCCGGGGCGGCGCGGCCAGCGGGGCTTCCTGCGGCGTGGGCTTTGCCCTGGCAGGTGGTTTGGGAGGAACAGCAACAGACCAGCTCACATTTGCCATCCTGCGAGTAGGCGGCGGAGCGGAGACCCCACCGTGGGCTGCGGTGGAGGACGGAGCCGGCGGGCGGACAGAGGCAGACGCTGCGACCCGAGTGGCGGGGCGGCTGTGGGGGTGGCCTCACGGGAGCCCCGACGGTCGCTGGCTGGGCCGGCCACCGTCTCCACCAACGCTCGTGGTGAGGAGGAACGCGCCTGCCGACTGCTCCTCGTGACTGTGCGGCTGGGGGGCGGGGGCGCGGGGGGCACAGGGTCCGAGCAGGGGAGGGTCCTCCCCACACGCACCCGGTTGTCTGTTGTAAACATTTGGGTCCCAAGTATTTCTCGGCTTTCGAATCTGGTACTGCTCCTACAAGTGATAGAGATTTCCAGAAGGCAAGTGTCCCTTACGCAGGAGGACACTGTGCAGGTCTCTGAGCAGATGCCAGTAAGGAGGTGACAGCCCATCGTTTTGGAGGAAAGCCCAGTCCAGGTGTCTGTGCTGAGTGGGGGAACACGTGCTGTGGGCAGCCGATGCCTTCGGAGGGGGACGTTTGTCACTGGACACTCGCTGGGATGCCTCACTTGGGCCCCACTCCTTGGGAGCAGGCTGTGATCCCCAGCGGCTGATAGGGGCTATGGCTGGCCCAGACTCGGAGTGAGGACCTGAGGCCAAAGAAGCAGTCCCGTCTTCACCTGGGTCACCTGGGGTCCCCGGGGCTCGAAGGAAAAGCCGTTTCCAGTGTGAGCATGACAGCCTCTGTCTACAGCTCCTTCTCGTCTCTGCCAGCCACCTTCCCTCACTCACAGACAGCAGCCCTCAGCTCACCGGGACCTTGTCCTCCTTTGTCCCCGCGGCCACCAGCCTGGCTGAGACCTTCTCTTCCCACCGGACCGTCGCAAACAGACGCTGTGGGTGCCTGACCACAGCTCCACATCAGTCCTCAAAAAGGGCTTGTATGACCTGACATCTTTTGTCACGATTTTTCTCACTGATTCGCTACTGCCCACTGAGAAATTTCCCGACTCTCGATTCACAGATAAGACCTTCCACTAAGTGGCCCTTTACATCACCTGCCCTCGGGTGTCTATTTCTTTAAGTTAGCATCTGCTGGGCGCTTTTTACATACTCTGGATTGCACGAAACTTTTCTCACACATCCGCAGTCGTAGGGCTCGGATGGTCTCTGCCAGGTGGGGACTAACAATAGCCACAGCTTGGAAACGAAACGAAGGCTGAAGAAGCACATTGCCGACCCCACAGAGCGGGCGGCGCCCTGTTCAGCGGCCCGGCCCGAGCACTCAGCACAGACACTACCTCCCCTCCGTCCTGGCTGGGCCCCAGGGGGAGTCCCCCCCAATTTCCCATGGCCCTCTGTGCACTTACGCGGGCACCCACCATGTTCTACGTTGTGTGACACTTGTCAAGACGTGAGTCCCGACAACTGTGTAAATTCTGTGAGAACAGCAGTGATTTCACCTTCATCTTGGACTCCTTGGCGCTCAGCAGGCCTTCCCTTTGCGAGTGACCCTGGGAGAGTTTACCCTTCACAAGGCACCACTGATTTCATTCTGTGATGAGCGGTCTGAAGAGGCCATCTTTGCAAGGCACAGCTGCCCCGGGGCACCCAGGGGGCTCAGTCAGTGAAACGACCGACTTCAGCTCGGGTCACGATCTCTTGGGTCGTGGGTTCGAGCCCCGCGTCGGGCTCTGAGCTGGTGCTGGCTGGTGGTGCAGAGCCTGCTTGGGTTCTCTCTCCCTCCCTCTTTCTCTGCCTCTTTCCCAATTGCGTGCACGCTCTCTCCCTCAAAATAAATAAATAAACTTAAAAAGACAATCTGTCCTGGTCTTGAAGGTGCCGTGGGGGACCCAGCAGACCCACGTTACACCCATGACCCCTCATCAATGTGGCCTCGTCAACGCGACCAGAGGAACCAGGCTCCTTCTTGTTTCTTCTTGTGCTCAGTTGTCTCAATCATCTGGAAACACCACAGATAAGGCAATAACAACTCAATTACACGCATCTGAAATCATTTCCCATTGACCGCGTACGTCGAAACAACGATCTTTGTGTCACTTATAATAATTAGTGTGGATTTCATCTGAGGACTTGGCTTTGATCTTTCATCGATCTTTTTAATTTGACATCATGTCTCTGCTTCTCAAGGACAGAAAGGGAAAAGTGCCAATAAGAATCAGGAGGGTCTGAGTAAGTTTTCTCACACATTCTGAATGCAGTTTTCATGGCACTGGAAGGCGTGTTCCTGGCTCTTGGGTGGGAGTTAGATCACAGAGATGCTCTGACTGGTGTTTCTGCTGGACCAGCACAGGAAGACCTACTAATGGACAGTAGCATCTCCCTCCTAATCCTGTGGGTCTCTTTGCACGTCATAGGTGCCCTCTCAGGGTGGACTGTGGCAGATTTGGACACAGAAGGTCATGGTAGGTGGATTATGTCTTCTTTTTTTTTTTAACATTCATTTATTTTTGAGAGAGAGAGAGACAGAGTGAGCAGAGGAAGGCAGAGAGAGAGGGAGACACAGAATCCGAAGCAGGCTCCAGGCTCCGAGCTGTCGGCACAGAGCCCGATGTGGGGCTCGAACTCACAGACTGAGAGATCGTGACCTGAGCCAAAGTCGGACGCTCAACCGACTGAGCCACCCAGGCACCCCAAGAGTTTTAGTAATAATCATGGTCACAATCATGGGTTTGGGGATTGACAGTTTCCACTTTTAAGCCCACCTTCCACTTACTAAGAATACGGGCAGTTACGCAACATTTACAGCCACTTCTTCACCTGGAAAACAGGGACATATGGACAAGGGATGCCCGCGGTTTAAGCACTGCTTGGTGCTCAAACAACCGGTCAACGAATCATCAGGGAACATAAACACATTCCTGCTGTTGCGTGAGAACAAGAATCACCCAGGCGGCTGCGGCTGAGGCAGATCTTCCTCTTCCTACTTTACCAAAATGCAGCAAACACGGGGCAACTCAAACCCTTCCGCGCTTGGAGAATAAGTCCTCAGGCGTAAACCCTGATGTGGAACAGTTTATACACACATAAACGTGTGACAGCAACAGAGAGAGTAGGTAGTTCCCATTTCTCTTCTTCCCTGAAAACGTGACCCAGTGGCTCTTTCCGCCCAGAACGCATTCTTACGTGCGCAGGTGCCCTCACCGGGTGCTGTCAGCCGGGATGTGGTGCACACACTTGGTGTCTGTGCCAGCTGCGGCCGTCCCCACCGTGTCAGTCCCGCACCATGGCCGCCCTCTGCCCATCTTCCAGCTCTCGCGTGCCTCCCGCTCCCGCTCAGCCGTGGTGCCTCGCGCACAGCTCTGCGGGACTGGCTGCTGGTTTAGCCCGGCACCTGCCACCCGGTGCGGTGGTTCCCTGCCTCTAGCGGGACACTGGCGCCATTCAGCCTTCTGGGCTGGACCTGAGCACCGGACGGGCCCTCGGTTCCCTCCAAGGTGGCAGTGTGGGAGCCGGAGGCGACGTTGTTTAGAAATGCCTTCACGCTCACTGGCTCCAAGACCTGCTCTTGGGTGACGATTTGCGAGCACCAAGCAGCCCTCTAGCCTGGCCGACTGTGACAGTGAAAAACGCCACAGAATCTGGTTTGAAATGAGACTCCTAATGGCTTAGGCGTTGTGTCTCAGGGAATCCCTGATCCCGTGTTTTTGGTACAGAACAGAAAGCAAACCTTGCCTGTGGAGAAAATCTTACCGACTGAGAATTAGTTTGTACACTGAGGTTGTCTGGTCCCAGCTCAGCTCCTGTCCCCAAATTCAATTTGGCCAACAGTAGAATTACGTGTGTGGGGACCTCTCCGGAGAGAAAGAAGACTCAGAGGGGGTGGGGGTTGTGTTCCTTTGAAATTCAAAGTGAAGCCTCAGCAGAATTTCACGTGTGAACTAACAATTCACTCCTTTCTTTCCTTCTTCTTCTGACCTCCGAGGGTTTTGGAGGATAGTGGCTGAAGAAAACAAAGGAGGTAGGAAAGGTAAAAAATATATAATATTTTGTTAACATCTAATCTGAATTAATCCCCTCTTGTGTGTTCCAGTAAAAGGGAGTCACGGTGGAAACATTTTCTTTTTTTTAATAAGAGAGACGAGGATTGAGAAGTTCCTCCGCCACGTTGGCTTCATGAGCCAGGGCTCGCGGGGGAAGCGGATAAATGTGGCAAATGGAGCTCTCGGTTTGGCGTGGCTGCCACTGTGATCGTCAGGGTTTAAGTCATACTGTCACCTGTTGCACACGTAACCTCAGAGGGGCTCAGGCACGGCGGGCCCAGGGCTGGAAGGCCGTGGGCAGGACGGGAGGGAGGGAGGGAGAGCGTGGCCGTCTGTCACGGCCAGCCTGTCCTGTCCGGGCCCTTCCCCGGAAATCCCAGTGGGAGTGAGCCTGTCCTTACAGAGGGGACTGGCCAGCTGGGAAGCGAGATCTTAAGGAGAAGGATAAAAACTCAACATCGCCTCTGAGGCTTGGGAGTCCAGACCCTGAGTCCTGTGCGGCACGTTGGGCTCAAGGAGTGAAAGGCTTGGGAGGAAGACCTGGGCGCCACCAGGAGCGGACGTCCTCCCCACGGCTCTCACGCACACGGCCCACGGAGTGCAGGACGGCTGGGCTCCTGGTCAGAGGCGCACCGCTGCCCGTTGCAGGGTGTCTACCTGTCAGGCCCAGGCCCCTGTGTGCCTGAGACCCCCTCCCCGGGTTCAGACCTGTGGGGCTGGTGTCCCCCTCGCGGGCCCAGGACCTTCCACCCCGCACAGGGACGGCGCTCACTGCGGGGACTGTGCCTCCGATGCACGCGCCGTCCGACCTCCTGCATCTGTTACACCAAGTACACGTCCCAAAGCCTGAGACCGCCGCTCGCAGGAGCCGGGCCGCCCTCCCACCCTCCACCCTCCAACGCAGCCACTGAGTGTAGAGACGTCAGACCTCAGCCCTGCAGCAAAGGCAGCCGCCAAGCCCCTTTCAGGTGACAGGGAGTGCATGTGCTGCGGTCAGGCCCAAACCACAGCAGCCACGTTCCCATGCCTGCCCGCAGGTCTTCAGGCTAAAGGAGGGGATAAAAATCAGATCGACGGGCAGGGCGTCTGGGGGCTCAGTCGGCTGAGCCTCTGACTCTTGACCTCTGCTCGGGTCATGATCTCATGGTTCATGGGATCCAGCCCCCCCGGGGCCCTGCACTGACAGTGTGGACAGTGAGCTTCGGATTCTCTGTCTCTCCCTCCAACTCTCTCCCTAGCACTCTCTCTCTCTCTCTCTCTCTCTGTCTCAAATCAATGAATCAATGAATCAATCTACAGAAAAGATTGAAGAGTGCCAAAAATAAGTATGTGGGGAGAAATGGCTGTTTCATACTTTCTAGTATTTATAAAAAGCAACTGAATGTTTAAAATAAAAATTGTAACAGTATCTTCTGGGAATTATGATATATGAAGAAATAAAATCTATAAAAACAATAGCACAGAAAGAGGAGTGTGGGTAAGGTAAGGTTTTTATATGTAAAGTGTTATGGAGTGCCTTCGTGGCTCAGTTAGTTAAGGGGCCACCTTCGGCCCAGGTCATGATTTCTCGGTTCGTGAGTTTGAGCCCCGAGTCGGGGTCTGTGCTGACAGCTCAGAGCCTGGAGCCTGCTTTGGATTCCGTGTCTCCCTCTCTCTCCCTGCCCCTCCCCTGCTCACACTGTCTCTCTCTGTCTTTCAAAAATGAATAAACATTAAAAAAATTATATGTAAAGTGTTATAATATTTATGCAACATGATAACTTAGGTATGCATATGATAATTGTTAGTGGATCCTCTAAAAAGAAAAATAAATAACATAGAGAAGGAATATTAAAAAAATAAGAGACAGAATAAATACAAGAAATGCCAAAAAAAGCACCATTGAATAACCAAATGAAGACAAGGAAGGAGAAACAGAAAAAAAGGACAGATGAAGGACATAGAAAATAAATGGCCGGATAGCAAAGTAAACCCAGCCACATCAATCATGAAATCATATGTACACAAACCAAACAGGATAATTATGAAGCTCAGACCGTGAAATGGACAGAGAGACAAACCCTACCTGCACACTTTGAACATAAAGACACAGATACGTTCAAACAAAAGGATGGAAAGATACATGTTTTACTGGTACTGATTATCGAGATGTGTAGTAGGTATATTACTAGCAGGCACATAGACTGCAAGAAAAGCAAGTATCACCAGAGCTGAGAAGGACATTTCCTAATGAGTCAATTTGTTCAGAAAATATTCATAAGCATGTCTGAGTCTTACACAAAATCACAAAATACATGAAACAAAAATTGATTGAATTAAAAAGATAAATATATCAGTCTACTTGAATTGGAGGTTTCATCTCTCACATTTCAGTAATTGGGAGAATTAGACAAAAGAATCTCTAAGGATACAGAAAACTTGAACAATACCATCAATTTGACATAATTAATATTTATCGGATAGTATAGTCAACAAATGCAGAAAACACATTCTTTTCAATTGTGCCTGAAACATTCACTGAGGTGCACTGTAAGCTGTACTATTAAACAAGTCTCAGTAGATGGCGTGATTAAATTCACAGACAGCATGTTCTTTACACAATGAAAGAAATTAAATTAAATATTATTAACAGCAAGTTACCTAAAACATAAAAATTAAACACTGCATCTCCAACTGACTCATGTATCAGAGGAGAAAACACAGGAAATTAGAAAATCTAACTTACAAAAAAGAAATACACAACATATGAAAACGTGTGGGATGCTGATAAAAACAATGTTTTGAGGGAAAGTTGTACCTTCTCACGTGAGTCTCAGAAATGTTTAAAAGACCTTAAGCAAATCAAAATGCACTCTAAGAAAATCAATAGGGAAGACAAAAAGTGGGAAAATATTCATACATGTGACAAAAACCGCCTTCAGATGACAAAAATAGTCTGCAATTCAGTAATAAAGAGACGATTTAAATAAAAAGGAGCAAAAGACTTGAACAAACATGTCAAACAAACAAACAACAAGCCCCCAGAACCAGAAACAAACTTCTAAATGCAGAGAACATGCTGGTGGATGCCAGAAGGGAGGCGCTGAGGGGAGAGTGGAACAGGTGAAGGGGACTGAGAGCTACAAACTTGCAACTGAAGGATGGGTAAGTCCTGAGAATGAAAAGCACAGCATAGAAAACACAGCCAATGACGCTGTAACACTGTTTGGTGACAGTCGGGGACTGCACTTATCCTGGCGCGCACTGAGTAACCTATAGACTTAGCCAATCCCCGTGTGGTGCACCTGTAACTAATACCACATTGTATATTAACTATACTTCAGTAATAAGGTGTTTTTTTTAAAGACATACAAATGACTACTGAGCACACTAAAAAGCTCTTAACATTGTGAGTCATCAGGGAAACACAAACTATAGTTGGAGATAAAATATTCACGATACTAACTGACACAGTACTTGTATCCATAATATATACGGAATTATTACAGATCAAACACAACCCAATGAAAATACTTGAATATCTTAAAAACTGAGAACAAACTGAGAGCTGATGGGGGGTGGGAGGGAGGGGAGGGTAGGGGATGGGTATTGAAGAGGGCATCTTTTGGGATGAGCACTGGGTGTTGTATGGAAACCAATTTGATAATAAATTTCATATATTAAAAAATAAAAAAAAGAAAAAAAGAAAATACTTGAATAGACGCTTTTTAAAAAGAGACACAAATACCTGTAAGGACATGAAAATTTGCACATTCTTGGTCACTGAAGAAATGCAAATTAAAATCACAGTGACAGAATGCTTTACACAACTCCACAGTTCCATCTCATTCTGTTTTCACAGTTAGACATGCGTTTGTAACCATTTCAGCGTTAGATATATTTGTAACTATGCTCTAGCGTGAGTCTCGAAGTATTCATCCGTCACTATGTCAGTTGAACTATAACTGAAACATCCATTTCTTCCCAATTCAAATTATAAGCATTCCGAGTGAAATACATCAAAAGATAGTAGGAAATAAAAAAAAAATATATACGTCTCAAATCAGAGACAGAGAGATTTGCAGATGTGAGAAAGGGTGGAGGACTTCCAGGTCACAGCGGTGAGAAGTTAACAAAACAGGCTGTGGGGTTTCCAGGTCTGGAGCTTGAATACTGCAGGCTGGGCTGGGGCTCTGGTGCCGGGGAGTGCACACGGACCTGAGCCTGAGCTCTCCGGCAGAGAACGGTGTGCAAAGAGGGCTGATTCACACTGGAGACACCGTCAGCCTGGCGGAACATCACGGCTGTCAGCTTCGGGTGTTAGGTGGAAATATAATCAAAAAGTATTTGACATTCTGCACCTGCAGCACATACTGGACTAGAATCTAAACTCACGTTATCAATACGAGCCTTCTATCAAAAGCCAAAAAGTGTACAGAATAATGAACCACTGGTGCGGCGCTCGGATCCAAAGGGTCAAAGGTAAAGGGTCAAAGGCAAAGTATCCCAGATGTGGTTTCGAAAGCACAAACCATCGGCTGGCCAGGGAACAACTTATAATGAATAATATGCATAATGCATTTTATATATTATATAAGTAATAAATGTCATAATAAAAAGTAATCACAAAGATCAGGAGAATGACAGACATCCAATGAAATGGGAGGTGTGAAATTTCCCTCCATTTCTGGAAAAGCTGCAACAATCTAAGAGAGAGTTAAAACCAGAATTCAGAGATTTGGAGGGATAGGTGTCTGTGGCATAAACACGTGACCGTAAAGATAAAAATATTAAACAAGAAATTAAAGGACAAGAAACATGTTAACTTTTTTTAATGTTTATTTATTTTTGAGAGAGAGAGGGAGAGAGGGAGAGACGGAGGGGTAGGGTCAGAGAGAGAGAAAGGGAGACCCAGAATCCGAAGCAGGCTCCAGGCTCCGCGCTGTCAGCACAGAGCCTGACGCGGGGCTCGAACTCACGGACCTCGAGATCGTGACCTGAGCTGAAGTCAGACGCTCAACCGACTGAGCCACCCAGGTGCCCCAAGAAAGACATTTCTGAAGGAAAATATATACGCACTTACATAAGAATTGGATGGAAAGTATAAACCTTATTCTGGACACAACCAAAAAGAAAATTAATTTGGAAGGCAGCTCTAGGAGCTGGTTCAGCATATAAAACAGAGACAGGAGGGGAGACAAAGAGAAGTTAAGAAGCTCTGAGGACACGGCAGCAGGTTGTAAATGCAGCAAACAGGAATTTCAGAAGAGAACGGAGGTTGTAGGAGGGACTGCTTGCACCCCTCAGAGTGAGGATGTGAGCAAAGGTCACACAAAGTCCTGGGCAGGATTATACGAAACAGATCTGTACCTAAGAATACGGTGAGCATTTCAGAGTATCTGAGACAAAGTGACTATTGTCAATGGAACCAGAGAATAAAGATGGAGTATTTATGAAGAACTGAGTGTTAGGCGAACGGTGGAATTCTTATCAGCCGTAGCAGATGCCAGAAGGCACTGCGATGACACCTTAAGTTAATGAAGGGTAGAAAATGCCATCCTCTAACTCTGCCCAAGTTAGCTATCATTAAGGTGATTGAAGGCACACACATTTCAGACCTTTAATTTAATGCTCACTAATGACCCCTCAAAGGACTACGAAAGGATATATTTCAAGAAGGAACTGACCACCAAAACACACAAGCGGGAAAGGATATTCTTCAGTAACGGTGCTGGGAAAACTGGATTTCCACACACAAAAGAATAACATTAGGTCTTATGTCATACAAAATCAGTGCAAAATGTATTAAAGGGTTAAACCTAAACCCAAACCTCTAAGACCCCTAGAAGAAGACACAGGAAAAGCTCTTTGATTTGGTCTTGGAAATGTTTTTCAGATATGGCAAAAACAAACAAGTGGGATCTTCTACACAGCAAAGGAAACTATCAGCCAAATAAAAAGGCAAAGGAATGGGAGAAGATATTCACAAACTGTATACCCAACAAGATGTAAATATCCAAAACACACCAGAAAGTCCTATAAATCAATAGCAAAATAAATAAATAGATGATAGATAGATAACCCAGTTAAAAATTGGACAAAAGGCCTATGTAGACATTTTTCCAAAGAAGACACCCAAATGGCATCAGGTATACGAAAGGTGCTCAACATCACTGATCCTCAGGGAAATGTAAATCGAAGCCACGCTGAGCTACCCTGCACACCTGTTAGAGTGGCCATCGTTACATTACAAGGCGTAGCTTATGATTCACAGTCCCACTTCTGGGTGTTTAGCCGAAGGAAATGAAGTCAGCATCTTAAAGAGATACTCGCACACCCATGTTCCATGCAGCGTCCCTCACAACAGCCAGGTCATGGTACCTGTCATTCGGGGGGTGAGTGGATCAAGCAGAGGAAACACGTGCATCGCTGCCACAAAGTCAGGGGCAGAAACAGACAATATATATGAAAATATTCTACTTGGATGGAAGTTAGTGACGAATGAATACTAACCAATACATTAAATTCCAAATATGTGGACATAGACAATTATTCACGTAATTCCCTGCTGACTTTAAATCCTAATTCCTAAATGCATTCTTTGCCCATTCACTTCCTTTAACTTATTTTCCTCTCTGCCAATTTTCCTGTCTCATTTGCGTTTCCTGTTGACTGATTGTTTCGTAGCACTCTGAGGGAATGATGTGTTGGCTCTTATTAGAAAGATTTCATCACACTGACCCCTTGCACAACCAGGTCCCCAGCAAGGTGGCCCCGGAGGTCACCCAAACCACAGAGCCTCTGCTGCTTTGAGCAGTGCTTCTTGGCAACTGTGTTTGAATTATGAATTCCTTTCCCTCATGGAAAAAGAAGGATTTTTAAAACCGCCAACTTAAAATACACATTAAACTTTCTAATGATTTGTTACTTCTTTTCAGCTTCTAAGCTGTTGCCTCATAAGTAACTGCATTTAAAGAACGGCATATTCCTTATTCGGTCCTCGCTCCATATTCTCCAAATGACAGCACCCACATTTCCCTGGACACAGACATGCAAACATGAAGTGTTTCGTGGAAAAGGTCATAGCAAGCCAAGAAGAGAAAGGGAAAGTATATCTCTGTTACTGTCTGGTTGCATTTGTGTTTCCTTTCCTCCCCACGGACTATACGTCTGAGTGAAACCCATGATTTGCAAGGGCAAAGAAACCAGCAGGGTTTTGTTTACCATTGTTGCCGTCAGATCGGCAGGGCCAAGCGCCGGCCTGCCTCTCCCACACTGAAGCCAACGCTTCAGATTCTGTCCTGCACTACTCACCCTTCAGCCTCGCAAAGCTGAAATTAAGAGACAGAGAAAGGGTCCCACCACTTGCTTAATACTTGCGCTGTCCACGTCCTCTGACCTGAAAGTGGCTTAAATAGATTAAAAAACTCTTCCTGTTCCAAGTGTTCACTAAGCTGTGAGGAGCGAAATGACAGGACCTACAAGGATAGAGCACGGGGACAGGTGCAGCCGGAGCCACCAGAACGTGTGGCAGACAGGGGTTGTGCAAGTGTGGGTAGGTCCAGCGGGAAGCCTTGAGGTCACTGGCTTGAGGCCACCGTGGTGTCTGTGCAAAGAGCCCAGTGGGGGGCGAGGGGAGATGCGCTCTAACCCAGAGGGTCTTGCTGGGCCGCGTTAGGGACGGCAGGCCAGATCAGGATCGTCATGGCAAGGCTGGAGAGCGGTGGGCGGTTTGGACTGTGTTGAAAAGCAGCATCGGCAGTCTGGGGGTTGGACTCAGGACTGGAGTGACAGGAGACACCAAATCAGGGTTTGTGACCTGGGTGGATAGAGCCTCACATGCCAGGAGACATAGGGAGTCTCACGATTGCTTGAGTAGCCATGTCCTTAGATAACAGACTGACTAAATCTAGCAAAATTGCCCCTTTCACAGCCTGTTGAAGCTCAGACAGATGGTGCTTGGACCTGACTCAGCTCAAGACAGTGTCCAGCTGTTCACAGTGGCCACGTGGGCTCGTGTCTTCAGGATTAGTGTCCAGAAGTGGCCACGTGGACTCACGTCTTCAGGACAGTGTCCAGCAGTGGGCTTGTACCCTTAGGGCATCCTGCCTCTTGCTCTCCTGACTGTTGCTGGTTCTTCTGCTTTGTAAGCTATAGCACTATTTCAAGAAGAATTGCTGTTTGTGCCTAGTTATAGGCACAAGTGAAAGTGGCCTACTTCCTGGCACAGTTCAGACATATGTACTGAAGATATGAAGTCACGGCAAATATTTGCTTAAAACCCGAAGCAATCGGGAAATCCATAGCCACAACCACCACCACCATTTGTACCAAAATATGGGAAAAATAGGTTATCTGAGTTTAGAACCCGAAAAGTATTTCTTGAATCATTGACACAAAAAGGTCCAAAAACACAGACCTGGGCATGTGCCCCGTGTATTCTGTTGGTGTGCTGGGACCCAGCAGCCTCATTTCAAAGCATTTCCAGTAACACCCAGGAACCGTGGCTAATGTGGTCCATGGTAGCAGATGATTGACTAATAACAAACCATAAGGTAACACAGCCTGACTTCTCTTCAATTAATTAATCAGTAAACTGCAATACCTTCAAATGAATCATCTCAAATAACTTAATATTATTGTCCAGTAAATATTTGGCTAGATAGCTCCCAAAAGGGAAAACGAAGAAATGTGTGAACATTTTCCCCTGGCATTCAGGGGAGTTTTGCATGGCAATTTCTGGTGAGTCTGCAAATATATCAAATGGTTCCGCACGCGATCTGCATTTAAACATATTTGAGAAGACGTTCTAAAAGACAAAATCGAGGGCAACTTATGAGTGGAAGTTTTAAGGTGGCCTTCTGCATTTCTGTCTCTTCCAAAGCACAGCCTTTCCACTTGGGGTTCAGCTCTTGGCAAAGGGGTGTGCCAGACCCTCAGCATGTGCTCCCCTCGGGTGTGGACGGAGTGGTTCCAGGGAGCATGTGTGGCCTGGGGTGAGGCACCATAGTTAACAAGTCTTCTTTCTTATGTGGAGAACTTTCACATGTACTCTCTTGACAACTTTCAAATATGCACTAGACTATCGTTGCTTGTAACCACCTCGCTGCACATCACATCTCCATGAATTACTTTCTAACTGGAACTTTGTACCTTTTGGCCCCTTTCACCCATTTCAATCCTCCCCACCCCACACCTCTGCCTCTGGCAACCACCAATCTGTTCTCTGTATCTATAAGCTCACTTTTTTTTAAAAAAAAGATGCCACATATAAGTGAAATCATATGGTATTTGTGTTTCTCTGCCTGACTTATTTCACTTAGCATAATGGTTCATCTGTGTTGTCACAGATGGCAAGAACTTACTTTTTATGGCCAAGTAATAGTTTATTATGGATTTTTTATCACGTTTTCTTCATCCCATGGGCGTGGATGCTTCCACGTCTCAGCCATTGTCGATAACACTGCAGTGAATGTCAACTATACCAAAGTCAGGAGCTTCTGCACAACAAAGGAAATAACAGAATGAAAAAGCAACCTGTAGGATGGGGAAAATATGTATAAACCATATATCTGGTAAGGGATTAACATCCAGAATATATAAGGAACTCCTTATCGCAATTAACAACAAAACAACAGATGATCTAACTAAAAGCGGGCAAAGGCTTTGAACAGACTTCTCTCCAAAGACACGCAGGTGGCCAACAAGCTCATGAAGAGATGCTCAACATCACTCATCATCAGGGAAATGCAAATCACAATTGCAATGAGACACCACCTCAAACTGGTTAGGATGATTATTATCAAAGAAAAAAAAAGGTGGATGTTTTGGCAAGAACGTGGAGAAACTAGAACCCAGCTAGGTCTGGCTGTATATCCCAGACTGTGGGAGTGCAAACTGGTGCAGCCACGGTGGAAGACAGATGGGCGGGTCCTCAAAACATTAGAAGCAGAATGACCACAAGACCCCACAACTCTACTTTTGGATATTTATCTGAAGGAAACTGATATTAAATTAAATTAAATTAAAACTATGTGAACACAACAGTTACAACATATTATTATGAGTCACATTCTACAAAAAATTAATTTCATTATTTTGTAGACACTACAGGCTTAATACATGGTGGTCTCTACGTGACAACACTGAACACGGGAGAAGTAGGGTTCCCCACGGCCAACACGATAGCTGGGTTTTGTGGAGACCGGACCTCGTGTTGGGAGCCGGATGCGTTTCCTCCAGACCCTTGTTGGTATTTGGCCGCAGCGCGGAGCATATGTGAGGTAAGCCCCGAAGCCCTCGGGGGCCGTAATCGCCGGCTCAGGACTCCAGAGCTGGGCCCTCCTTTGGACAGCAGGACTTTCTTGACTGTAAAGTGAATTACATCCTACCATCTGGGATAAAGTAAGAGACTTTTGTGGGGATTAAGTTTTGAAACAAGACCTATGTGACATGTAGTTACATTCTCATATCCTGGAGCGCTTCATGGGAAATGCCTCACTATTGATGTAGAAATCAGACACCTACTGCTGTCTCTCAACCAGCCACATGCATGAAGAGTGGGCAGAACCAGCCCGGATGATCGGGCAACCTGTATACAGCCTTGATTTAGGAATGTGTATTATTTTGGCAGCCGAACTGTCCTCCAGTCCGGTTCAATTAGGCTGATATTAAATACGTTTGCTTCTCAGCAGAGAATAGCTGGCCAGTGCTGGGGGTGGGGTGCGGGGCTGGCCAGGGGGTGGAAGGAAGTCATACTTCTATTATATATTGGCTTCAGAGACTCCTTAAGATGTTTACTGTGCATGTGGAGGTCTGAGAATTTACTGTTTTAAACATATGTTTATCCCTTCCATCAGTTCACATTACTGCGTAGACGTTTTAGCTTTCGTACGATGGTCAGGAGAACACAGGGCAGGGGAGGTGAGTTCCGGAGGCCACTCTGACATTTGCCAAGGTTAGAGTAAGTCGGGAAACCAGTGTCATTCGTCTTTTTTGTTGGTACCATGAGCTATTTCCCCAAAATCTGAAACTCGTCACTGAGCAAAACTGGCCAAAGCGTGTATTTCCGTGAAAGTCGCGATTTGCGGGCAGAATGGTGGTGACCGGTGAGTACGCGTGGCAAGGACAGAGTGAGGCGCACTGCACGAGGCAGGTGCTGCAGCGTTTGCCGAGGTTAAAGGGAGAATGAGGGCAACAGCTGCGGTTTTAAACGACACAGTTGGGGCAGCCTCACGGAGGTGACGTCTGAGCTCAGACGGGACCCAGAGGCTCTGTGGGACAGGAACATTCCAGACAAGGGACAGCACTTGCCAGGGCTCTGACGCGAGCTGTGCCCACATGGCCGAAGAACATCAGAGAAACTGTCCGGCCGCAGAGAGGGAAGACAGGCTGGCAGGAGGCCCGGGCAGCGCTGGTGGACCTCACAGGCCCAGCAGGCCATCAGCAGTTAAGTTTGGGGGAGTCCAAGGTTAAATGCAGATCTTCGACTTGGGGAGGGTCAGCGCAACTACTCCCAGACCCCAGCGCTCAGCGGTCAACTGTTGTTTGAAGGTGGAGCCATTAGGACTTTTGGAAGGATCGGATGTGGGGCGTGAAAGAGAGGAGAACATTAATGATTAATTCAAAATCTTTGGCCTAAGCCACTGAAAGCTGGTGTCGGCCTCACCTGGGGCAGGTGGGCCAGCGTGCAGTGACCTACGTGTAGTCCCAATTTTCCAGCTTCCTTTGTCTTAGGTTACTGTCCTCTGAGTAGTGGGCCCGCCACCCCCCAGCTTCTTTAATCTGTAGGCCTGGGTGCCCTAGTCCCCAGGGGGACAGCAGGGGCCTCGCGCTCTGCATAAGGGAGGGGTGAGGACGCACAGCCCCTGAGACCCTGTCCCTGCCAGCACTGCCCCCCACACATGCAGAGAAGTTGAGCTCCCAGGCTGGCTGTGGGTGCACTTCTCGTGGGGGCAGCTGGATGGCAGAGGCTGAGGAGTCTGGAAGTGCCTGAACTCTATGGGGTGGGAACATGATTACCCTCCCCCAAAAACCAACTTGGCAGAGAAATGTATTTTTATTTTTATTTTTTTGGTTTAAGAGCCTGTTTTCTACAAGAAAGCCAATATGGGAAAGGTTTTCAGATTAAAATAAGACTATCATTTTATGTGGCTGTACCTTTTGATCCCAAAGACAATTTTTAATGTCCTGGTTACTTTAGAAATTTTCTGGGAGATGTTGAATCTGCTGAGACACCCCAGAAACCCTACCCTTGTACAGCATAATAAAACGGGCAATATTAAAAGCCACGATCTCTAGAAGGAGTGCGACCCTGTGATTCCAGGGCTTCAGAGTCTCTTATGTTCTTCAGATGTACAATTTCTAGTTTCAATTCTGAAGGGTGTTTCATTTTCAGCAACCACCTGTATAAATAATTCATTCTCTATAAATATGCTGAAAACATGGCCACCGGAGTAATTGGCAATTTGGGGAGGAAGAAGACAGACATCATGTTATGAAGAGGTCATATTTCCTATAAGTTATTGTCTGAGGATTTGTGTGATGCTGAAGAAAAAGATCGAAGTCAACTAAAATATTTTCCTTGAAGATCTCAGGAAATTGTGAAATACTGTTTCTTTTGTGTAGAGTTAAATAGAAAAGCAATTTATTGTGGAGATGTTTAGAATTTTATCAGTTTTGTCATACTTTAGGGAAATCCAGAAAAGCAGCCCGCAGAATACAGTGTGAGTATATAATTGTATTACAGCCTAGTTCCTTGAAGTCAACAATATTTTTATTTCCTGTAAGTTCAATAACGTATGATCTGCCAGTTCCACATTTTAGAACTCTTTAGAAAGAGGATGTATATTCACATAAACAGCAAATGTGAGGCTGGTGTGGGAACTTCTGCCCGTGAGAGATTACTCTCTCACCCTGGAGCCTTGTTCCATTTATACAGATAACAGTGTAAGTCCAACAAGTCAGCTGGTTTGCTTTTAAACAACATCCTTAGGGAAACACTAGGGGGATCGGCCGGGCCAAGAACCAAGCAGACTCGCTTAACATCAGCTCCTTCTACCAGTTAACCTGCAGTTAGGGTTTCCAGCTCAGAGCTCATATGGGGAGCTCAGAACGCTGCCCAGGAAACCATCAGGGACAGAAAAGCGTGAGCTAATGTGAGTGGCCTAAGGAATATTTTTTATGTAACGTGTAGATTTCCTCTGTGTGGTTCCTTCCATGTCAGCAACCAGGCTTCTCTACACACAACGAGCCCTAACTGAAGAAATGAAACCGTTGCACCGGTTTGAAAATATGCCAAAAAGAATCGTATGGCTTTTTTCCTTTAAGAAGCTTGAAAGGAACAGTCAGAAAGGGAGGGGTCAGGTGCACCCAAAGCCTTGGACACGGGGGAGGTTCCAAATGCTGCTGGTACATCCCATGGAGGGAAGACTCAGTCGGCACAGCAAACGTTCACACACAGCTGACAACCTGTTGGTGACAAAAGCAACGAGTCAACGCCTCTCACTCCCTCAGCGAAGCCCACGCCCCCCACCCCGTGTGAGGCTGAGCGTCATCTGAGGAAGGAAAGCAAGCCAGAAACTCCATAGTTTCCAAGATAAAATATTTAATGTTACTCATGTTACCATTGATCATAAAATGCTTAATTCGATTTAAGTGTCTTAAAGTCAGCATTTTAGTTAATCCTTTCTTCAGTTGTTATTGAAAGAAGTGGAATTAGCAGATAAACAAGGAAGAGCTTGCCTGGGTGAGCGAGCTCCAGGTGCCAGGCACGGGCTCGCACACACGGTGCACGGCCAGGTTTTAACCTGTGCCCTGAAAACCATGGTCATCCCTTTTGACTTGTTACTAAACAAGAAATTTTTCGAAATTTGAAAGAGAAATTTGAAACTATTGTTCCATCTAAGAAATTAAATATATTTACAAAGACCATGATTTATACTTTACTTAAAGAGGGAGCCAGTTCCTATTTCTACATATTGAAAAGCTGTGTTGTTAATGGACTCTGATAGCGAAAGCATATGGCGTCTCTGTTTTAGCCAACGCCAAGGAATGTGTGCTTCCCCGGGCCATGCAAGGCCGTGTAACTTGAAGTCATACTATTTATCTCTTGTCAAAAGACCGGCTGAGACAGTGGTGCTTTAGCGAGGGCCTTCGGGACAGGCCAACCATTCATTTCTCTAGTGTCTGATATCCTGATAAATCAGCCTGATATCCGCTTAAATCATCAGAAAGAAGCTTACCCTGACAGCATTGATTTGGCCCCTGGGGAGTCCTGTCACCGAACCACAATTCAGCGTGTGCTCAGATGTCATGATAAGAAATAGCTGTCCAAGGGGCATCGATACAGCTGCTGAGCAGCCCCAGACTCAGCGTCTTTCGCGTCCTGCATGAACAGAGCCGCATTATGCGTTCACCCAGAACTTAGACCAGGAAAATTTCCAAAGGAATTTCACTCCTGTGAATGCGAGCATGTTTCCTCAAAGGGCTGATACTCGTTGTGTTTATTTCCTTCTCTCTCTCATCTCTGTCTGTATCTCTACCTCTTTCTGCCATTCTTGCGTTCATTCGATTATTTGATCAACAGGCATTTATGTGGCCCCAGGTGTCCCGGCTCCGCTGACTCTGTGAGGACTGGAGGTGGGGAGGAAGGAAGACAGGCCTGGCCTTGCGGGCTGTGGCCAGGCTGCTGGCGGCCCCCTTCCTGGGGGGCACAAGGTGCCTTGTTCTGGAGGACGGTAGGCAGGGGGTGCCTCGTTCCCGGGCTTTTTGTGGGTGTGCCGGGAAGGCCTGCAGGGGGGCTGGCCACCACCCAGCGAGAGGGCAGTAGGTTCAGTGCCCATCCAGAGACATGTGTCAGGAAACAATGCTTTGAGTTCTTTACTAGAAGGCTGTGACTCTAGGAGAGGAAACACTTTATTTTTATTTATTTATTTTTTTGAGTCAGAAGGTGGGAAAAAAAGCTAAGCTATTTGACCAGATAAAGAAGAGTGGAAAAAAGCAAGTCCAGGGAGGGTTCAGCAGGGGGGCTGCAGGACGAGCCCGGCAGGCACCCAAGCCTGCTGCCCACATGCTCAGCAGTCGGGGTTCATCCTGGGACAGGAGTGTCCTTGAATGAATTCACACTGAGAAACGGTCTGACCGAACGCGATTGAGAAAGACAGCTATGGCAACAAGATTGGAAGGCAGAGAGACTGCGGTGCAGTGTCTGGGTGGTTTGGAACAATCTAGACAGAAGAAGGTAAAGGCCCCAAATAGAGCCGTCCAGAAGTGTGAGGGCCGTTTACTCTGCTTCACGTGACCGTGTCTTTCCTGCTGGTAGTCGTCTCCTCCCTGGCTTCACATGTTAAAACTTTTCCTCCTTGTTTTAACTGTACACATACACACGCTCATGTTGTGTGTATATAAAAATACATTTTATTTTATTTATTTTTAATTTTTTTAGTGTTTATTTTTGAGAGAGACAGAGACAGAATGCGAGTGGGGATGGGGCAGAGAGAGAGGGAGACACAGAATCCAAAGCAGGCTCCAGGCTCCGAGCTGTCAGCACAGAGCCCGATGTGGGGCTCGAACTCATGAGCTGTGAGATCATGACCTGAGCCGAAGTCATACGCTCAACCGACTTGAGCCACCCAGGTGCCCCAACACACACATATATATATATATATATATATATATATATATATATTAAACATAAACTGCCTCCAGTGCTCTTTTGGAAATAGGTGTGATGCAATTAATGAATTTTTATATAAATAATATTTTCTTTTCCCATGAATATCATGATAGTTTTCTAGAACAAGCTATTGGAAGGACAGCATGTACACGTGGGACTGAAACTTGGAAGATGAGAATTGACTGTCACCTGTTCACACATGTGTCCCACCACACACATGTACAATCACAAGATTAAATAAACACTGTTTAACCAAGAACCACTTCAGAGACCATATAATGTAGAATTCTAATTTATATTACTTATGAGGCTCTAGAATTTCACCATAACATTCCTGGGATGTGTTCTCTGAGTTGAACCCAATAATAACTTGATATGAAAACATATTTAAAGATCGAGGACAAAGCAGACATTCAAGCTAGAACTTTTATTCCAGCCCCGAGTGTAGCAGGACCCTCTCTACACTATGTCCTTCGCTCCCTCCTGTCTCCTCAGACCACAGGTGGAAGGAGATGGGGGTTCTGCCCCGGTGGGTGCTGCAGGCAGACATGTTAGAACAGTGATGGCCCCGCCCTCCCTGGACCCCATCTCTAGGGCTGGCCACAGCTCACTCGCAGCCTTTGTCTCTTCAAAGAGCCATTTCTGCTTTTAAAAATAGGAGCAAGACGGGAGATAGTTTCCAGAAAATGCTCTCTTGGATATCTTCCCAGCACAGAGCATTTTTCTCTTACTTATTCTCTGGAGCTTCCTCTAGCCATGTGGACGTTTCCAGGAAGGGTCGACCCAGAGCATAAACAGAGCAGGCGTCGAATTCAGTGGTGTGAACATGGCCGGGTGCGTCATCTGCCTGGAACTTGTCCAAGTCACTCCCTCCACCACAGAAAACACCTTGCTCCTTCCGGTCTGCACGGAAATCCACCATTACCGCCCAGCAATCGCCCAGCACCTTCTCTGGAAGGCTCCTGGTGAGCTAATGACTAGCCTGATTCTTTTTCCCCAGTTTCATTGAGATATAACTGACATGCATCCCTGTGTAAGTTTAAGGTGTATGATTCCTGCGGGACATTTAATATCCATTGTCTCACATACATACAATACAAAAAAAAAAAAAAAAGGGAAAACAATTCTCTTCCTTGGGATGACAACTCAGGAAATCTTCGGCCTTATCCTCTTACCAGAGCCACAGAGGCTAATGTTTTTGTTTTGTCTTGTTTTCCCCTTTTTGGTATGGGGAAATAATCTGGGCCCTGAGAATCTGTGAAAGATGAATTGGAGCCCAGAAGGGACACCAAGACTTGCCATAAGGTGAGGCCCGAGGGCTGCAAGCGAGCCAGACCCCATCGGCTGGGAGAAAGGCACCCCACAGCCTCCCCTCGGCTCAGCAGGATGGGCAAGGGGCTGCGGAGGAGGGCCCCCGCGATTCCGGGGTGCGTGTTGGGGACTGCAGCCGGGTGCCTGCTGGCAACCCGGGCGGTCCCGAGCAGGTGCAGTGGGCCACACATGGGCATGTGGGCAGGTGCAGCCTCCCCCGCCCACCTGCTGACACCTCCTCTAAATGGGTGTTCTTGGGGTGGGTCTGGGGTCTTCTCCCTTAGCAGGCCATCCACCCTAAGGCCACATTGAAGGATGTAGGTGAATGACCCCACACCTGTGTCCTCCCTCCTGAGCCTAGGGGTGCTTGGGTTCCAAGCCCAGGGTGCAGCCCCGGGTCTGCCCCACGCCTGGCAGGAAGGGTGCCTGGGGTCTCTCCCAGGGGTTCTGGTCGGCTTTCTTGCCCACAGCCCTGGGAGGGGACAGTGACAGTGACCCCACGGGAGGAACGTGCATGAGAGGAGGTGGGGGAGGCAGATGGAGACACACCCGGCACTCTCTCCTGTGTGGGGGGCCTGGTTGGGTGTGGAAGGCATGAAGAAGCTTTACTTCATTTTTGAACCAAATCACGAAGACGCTGTAGCCAAAACGGACCCACTTTCCTGTGGCCCCATCAAATGGGACGACGGCTCTGCCGGGAGGAAACGGCCCGATCGGTGGGTACAAGCCCGGGCCTCACGGCTGTCAGGACCCAGAGAGAGTGGCTTCCTGACAGTCTGGAGGGCGGTGCCTTCCTCTACGCTTTCATTGCTCGAGGGTGACTTCGTTCATTTTCATTTCATCGTTAGTTTGGTAATCTGTTCAGGTGTCAAATAACCTGCCGGGGGCAGAAAGTGCTGCACAAGGTCTAATTTTAGGTCTCTCCCAGCTAGTGGTGTCAGGGTCACGACTGGGAGGAAATAGCAGAGGTTCAGCTTGTCATCAGACTTCACTGCTGAGCATGTGTGCGGGTTAAGAGAAATGCCACAAGTTCAGGCAAGTGACACGGAATGAAGTCGTTGCCGCAACAAGGAGGCAAAGCCAAGTGTGTTTTGTGCCTGGACACTTGATTAACTGAATTCTCATGAGACTGGCTGGTTCTCCAAAGAACGCGGCAGCCTATGTAAATCTGGTTTACAACCAACCTCCACCCCTGTGCAGATCTGTAGAACAGGCCTAAATGAATTGCCAAATTTTGATTCAGGCTGATAACTGAGCAGATGACATAAAGGAATACCCATATTTTGTGAATCTCCTGGCTTTCATTCAAATTCCGAACATCTTCCTGCTGTGTCATAACTACTTAGTTTTCTGTTACTTCTTCCCATTAAAAAATCAAAAAATTACATTAACTCATCGTGATAATTTTTCATGAGTAAAAAAAAAAAAAACCTTTAGTAGAAAATAAAATTGCTCGTTATAAACAAAGATGCTATGCCCTGGAAAAATAAGCTTAAGAATCAGAGGGAGAGTCTCTCTCAAGAAATTCACAAAATGTCACCAACGGTGAGCCAAGCGCTGGACAGTGTGTGGACACAGGTAAAGAGGACACCATGTGCTTGAGGAGGGCGGCCTTAGCAAGGTGTCCGCTGTTGACGAGGAAACGCAGCGCTGGCAGGAAGGCACCAGGGATAATGCAGCACTAGCTGGAGGGCAGGGAGAGACCGCAGAGGAGACACCGTTAAGTTCAAATATGAGGCGTATGTCTAACAATGTGAAAGCAAGGGATTTGTGGATTATCGCAGCCTAAAGAGTCAACACTGCAAAGACCATTCTAGGTGTGAGAGAGAGCATGGCAGGTTTGGATACGCAAACGTTTTCACACCGGATCGTCACAAAAATCAGAATAAACACTAATACTTGCGGAGGACGGTGGATGTTGACTGTTGACGCAAAGTGAAGTGTGCTCAAAATACCTGCTGTGAATGGCTCAAAACAGGGAGTCAACTGATGGTTCCTATTCAAAAAGAACGGATGCGAATCTAGTTACTCGGCATTTCAAGGCAGAGTTTGGGGAAATCTCCAACAAGGCAGCAACGTAGACATTTGCTAAGCAACAGGCCAAAATCTACTCAAAGAAGTGTCTCAGCGTCCCCATCCCCATTACGGTCATGACCCTCGGGGTCATCAGCCCCGTGCCCTGTGTTTGTGCGTGATCTTTGTGCAGTTACACAGACACATGGACCTTCCATTTCTTTGTATGTCTTGTGCTATTTCGATGCCTTTCTGTGCTTTTTGCCACTAGTCATACATCCTGGAAATCATTTTGTATCATTTTACGGAGATTTTCCTCCGCGGTCTTATTTTACAGTGATGTGCTATTTCACCATGTGGATGCGACAGAATTTCTTCGCCCACTCTCCAATGTGTGGAGTTCAGGTGATGTTTGGGATTTTGCAACGTCAGTGAGACAACGAGGCAAGAACACACAAAAGTAAGCTTGTGCATTTGCACTTCATATTGTTGGAGACGTGTCTTTGGGGAAAATCCCCCCGAGAGGGCTGGTGAGTCAAAACATAAATGCATACGTGGTTTTGATAAATGCTGCCAAATATTCCTTCAAAGGGGTCATAATAGCTTCAGTTCTACTGGTGACACGTGTCCAAGTTCATTCTCCTATCGCCAACACAATGTAGTCTTATGTTCTGCCCAATCCATTAGGTGAGAAATGGCATCTCACCCAGCTTTAACTTGCGTTTCTCTCATCACGAGTCAGTTTGCACGTCTTTTCATATCTTAAAGTGCCATGTACCCCCTTTTAATAACAGCTTTATTGAGATATAACCCACATACCACAAAATCCACCCTTTCAAGATGCACAGTCTGGTTGTAGGTTTCTCGTTTGCTGTTTGTGTTTGAGTGTATTCGCAGAGGCTGGCCACCCTCATCCCTCCCGGCCTGCTTCTCCGGGGCCAGGCCGCCTTCTGTCTGACAGAATTACCTGTTTAGACATTTTATGTATGCAGCTCATACAATCCTTTGTGATTCTGTGACTTTGTGATCTTGGCAGGACATCTTTATCCAATTGTCATTTGATGAGCATTTGGATTGTTTTGTGTCTTTAGTTGTCATGAATAACACTGGTGTGTTTTGTGGGCGTGCATTTTCAGTTCTGCTGAACATACACTGAGGTGTGGGATTAGGTCTGTGTTCACCATCTTTAGAAAACGCCGAGACAATAAAATTGTGAATATTTTTTCATTTTAAGAACTTGTCAAAGAGATGACCAGATAATTCGTCAAAGAAGAAATAAAAATAACTGATAAGCCTGCGAAAAAACTGCTCAATATCATATTAATCTCATATCAGATTAAGACAGTGACAGACAGGTACACATATTTGTAAAGTCGTTGAGATCTGCCTGCTGGTCCAGGCTGCTGGGGAAGAGGCGCTCGTGAGCACAGTGTGGAAAGTTTCAGAGGACGTTACAAGCGTTAAAAATATTCCTAGGTCTCACTAATAAATAATAATGACATAATGTTGAGTAATAACAATGAATAATAATATAAACATAAAAGTTTATCTATAATGATGTTGTGAAATACTGTGTTCATGATTAGAACATAGTTGAAAACAATAGTAAACATTAGTTAAATAAATTATCGTTCATTAATGTAATCATAAAAGAACCTCTCATAATATGGAATATTGTTCACAGTTAAGAAAATGTTTATAGAACAGTATGTCTCCCCCAAACTCACATGTCGAAACCCTAACTGTCAATGTAGCTGCATTTGGAGAGAGAACAGGTGAGCACGTGAGCAGGTGAAGTGAGGTCCTCAGGGGGTGCCCTCTGGAGGGAGAGATGCCAGAGCTCTCTCCACGGTAGGACACGGCCTTTGTGTCCAGGCAAAGCTCAGGAACCGGACTGGCCAGCACCCTGACCTCGGACCTCCGGCCTCCAGACCCATGAGAAGTAAATGTCTGTTGTTTACGAGCTGCCCAACCTGAGGCATTTTGTTACCGCAGCCCAAGCCAAGACATACAGTATCACGCCATTTTTCTAAATAAAATCTCTCTGTGTGTAGAAGAAGAAACCAAAGTATCAGCTGTAATTTTCTTATAATTGTGGGAATAATCATAAATTTTGTTCCATTTTGTATTTTAATTTGGGCATATAAATTTTCACTGAAAATATAAAAAATCAAAACAGAAGCAATGAATAAAAAATACCCAAACTTGCCAAAGTCAATAGTCCTGAACAAAAGAATCAATGCTAGCTTATCAGCGCTCTCAGTCTGCCCGGTTCAATCTGTTTCTGTGTGTGTCATCTCCCAGGAGGATCGAAGGAGTAACATGATGTAACGATACAGAATAAATACAAGCAAATTAAAGTTTTAAAGTGTTTTATCTATTTTAAAAGTTTTATATTCATATATATGACATCTATGTGTGTGTATATATATGTGTATATATATATATATATATATACACAAAATTAGTGATAAAGAAAGATTCTGAGCAAGTGTTTTGTAAAGAACAAGAAAAGAAATAAGCAAAACACCATTAGAATCAAATTCTTAAAATATCTGATAAGCAGCTTTCACATAAACTCCATCTGGTGAATTTCGGCTGGTGGCTGCATGGACAGGTGCCGTTACATCCAGGAAAAGGCACCGAGGCACACTTGAGAGGAATAAAGGCCTGCTACAGGTATCTGCTTACACAGGTACATGTATTTAAAATACACACACACATGGCTAACGTTCACGCACAACACTGATTCACGCCTCCGCAAACAGCCGAATCGATACCTGCCAAAAATACCAGCTCGTCCTCTAAGACGCACAAGGCAGCAGGGACGCTACTCTATTATGACTTGGTTTTCTTTCGCAGAAGCCAAGATACAGATAATTAACCAGGAATAAAATGCACATATTGATGAAAAAATCATGTGTCCCCGTTAGGCTTAAGCTGACTTTTTAACGTACAATCATGTTTCGATTTAAATTGCGTTCTAACGAGCTTCTCTGTGCTTGCTGGTGAAGCAGAGGAACGCAGATACCGAGTTTTCACTTCTGTGTTCTTAGCCAGAGAGCCCACCCGGCAGCCGGTAACTGTGGTTTCTAATTTCAGATTTTTCTGTAAAGTAAAAGGTAGACATACGGTTAATGATATCTGCCGTCTCTCAGCTGTTTTATGATGATTTCTGTCATTTGGGTCATAACATTTGTACAGAGGTTACTTAGGTGGCACAAACTATGTGCTTGCAAAGAATAAAGGCACGTTTCCCAAAATGCAAGGGAAACAATGAGAAATTCTTTTTGATGTGTGTTTGCGTTTCAAATCAAGGAGGACCTGCATGTCGCTGATGGATTTTTTAAATTTCATGCTTTTATTAAAATTCTAGTTAACATATATGCTAAAATCGGTTTCGGGAGTGGGATGTAGTGGTCCATCACTTACGTACAACACCGAGTGCTCATCCCAACAGGGGCCCCCTTAGTCCCCATCCCCCACCTAGCCCATCCCCCCCACCTCCCTCTGTCAACCCTCCGTTTGTTCTCTATAGTTAGGAGTCTCTTGTGGTTTGCTTCCCTCTCTTTTTTCCCCTTCTCTTACGTTCGCCTGTTTTGTTTTTTAAAATCCACATAAGAGTGGAATCATATGATATCTGTCTTTCCCTGACTGACTTATTTCACTTAGCATAGTACTCTCTAGTTCCATCCATGTCATTGCGAATGACAAGATGTCATCCTTTTCGATGGCTGAGTAACATTCCGTTGTATATATATACCACATCTTTACCCATTCATCAGTCGACGGACATTTAGACTCTCTCCATACTTTGGCTATAGCACTGCTGTAAACATCTGGATGCATGTGCCCCTTCCAATTGGCATTTTTGTATCCTGTGGATGAATACCCAATGGCTCGATGCTGGGTCATAGGGTACTTCTGCATTTAAGGACGTTTTTAAAAATGCAGGCACATGGGGCGCCTGGGTGGCGTAGTCGGTTAAGCGTCCGACTTCAGCCAGGTCACGATCTCACGGTCCGTGAGTTCGAGCCCCGCGTCGGGCTCTGGGCTGATGGCTCGGAGCCTGGAGCCTGTTTCCGATTCTGTGTCTCCCTCTCTCTCTGCCCCTCCCCCGTTCATGCTCTGTCTCTCTCTGTCCCCAAAATAAATAAACGTTGAAAAAAAAATTTAAAAAATGCAGGCACAGGCCTTGTTGTCTCTCAGGATTGACTGTGTGTTGTATGGTCTTGAATATTCCAGGCAGGATTTGCTCACCGTCCTAATGGTCTCAGTGCACTGTGGGTCACATCACTGTTTCTGCTGAGTCACATCACCCAGGCTACTGAGGTTCTGGCTGGCTCTGTCTACTGACACAAGCACTATGTTCCTCATCGGCTCTGGCCACTTGTTGGGATTTTCAGAGTAGTGAGTTTCTGTGGGGAGGGCTGGGACGCCCTACCTGGAAAACTGGTACCTAAGAGGGTTTCCAGCTGCCTGCTGCTTCCTGTCTGTTCTTGAACCAGGAAGCTGCTTCTTTGGGGTGGACCCCATGCCGTCCATGCTAACCCTCCCTGCCTTAGTCTGACCTCCCTTCTAAGTCAACACTATGTGACCACCGTGCTGTTATAGAAGTTCAACTTCACTTTAGCCAGGAGCTTCTGGGAGTATGTATCAACCTGTGTCTATATCAGCCCCAACATTTATCTAGATTTCCTGGGGCTTTTTTCAGTTCTATCCGCTCTCCTGAGTTAGCCATATGAGATGATGTCGTTTTATTCTGTTAGACACACACACGCACGTGGACACACGTACACACACTCTGGGACGTTGTGATGAGTCAGCCAGCATGCACTTCACCAAGAGAAGGCGTGTACCGTACCTGTCTGTGGATATCTGCTATGATCCCTATGTGCCTCTGGTTCCTTACAAAGACAGTGTATGTAGGGTGGCATATGATCTCCTCACCTTAGCAAGGATCTTTCAAGAGGTATACAAATGGTCCAGGAGCAGCAGGAGTGAGGTACATGACAATAGGAGATAAAATAAATCAGTGAGAAAGTTATGAAATTAGGAAAAGAGAAGAGTTTTATGTAGCTAGCACCCTATTAACATAAACATACCTTTTCTCTTCCATATTCAGGAAATTTTCTTGCCACTCTGAAGAGAACAGAGAATCAGTTAATACTCTTATGTTACTTACTTAGAACAAAACCAATAGCAAATGTGAAAAAGTTTTAACATGTTTTCTTCTCATTGTCTTTTTCAAAGAACCAAACTGAGGTTGCACTGATGTCAACATGCATCCCCTGCGACACGACTGACCCCCCACAGATCATCACCGTGTCTTGAGGTTGGAAAGCATCGATCCCCCCAAAGTCCTCTCTGCCCAGACCGTACGCAGGACAAGAGACAGCGTGTGTGCTCAGGCTGACGTAAAGAGTGACACTCAGACCCCTCTTCAGCCCGCGATGGCCGTGAGTCTAAATCTCTGCATGTCGGTGCACATGACTCCTCTCCAACCTCTGTGCAGTGCTCATGGTGTGGGCCTTGGTGTCTTCACCTGTTTCCTTGCTGATAGACATAGAGGTCATGCCCACTTTTCCCTTCACAAACTATGCCTCCAGGCACATCTGTGGCTTGGTGTCTCTGTGTGTTGGGAGAGTCCCCTTGGGGGTGGGAGTGTTGGGTCATGGGTTACATACATGCCAAACTTTCGGGGACAGACACACTGCTTTCTAACGTCTGTGTGGCCATTGCTCTCCTGCCCCCCAAATAGGAGAGGTCCTGTGCTGGGGCTGTAGACTTGCCAGAGGTCAGGGTCGCGTAGGGCTATTACAGTTCATGCAGTGCTGTTGCCACAGGTCAGGGTTGTGGGGTCGCAGCCGTAGGGCTGCGTCAGGCCTTAGTGGTCTCTGTCATCTTGGGCTAGTTTTCCTGTGAATCGCCATGCCGTGTGCCCCTGGTTGCCCTTTTTCACGTGTGGCTGGTTGTTTTTCACCCAATTGCCATCGTGATGAGGAGACTTGTCACCATTTCTCAGATGCCAGGGGTCCCATTTTCCTGCCACGGGAAAGGGGATATGGAATCTCTGGATTTCTGTTCTCAATTTCTTCTGGACTGTGTCCAGACTATCATATTTAATCAGGATTTTAATACAGGACCACATATTGACTTATGTATTAAGTTTAAATGAATTTCAGTTTATCCAGCCTTTCTGAATGTTAGGAGGATCTTACCTCTAACCCAGTTCACAATTTTGTTTAAAAATGGGAACTTTAAGCCTGGAGTCAGCAGAATTTCCTATAGCTGTCCCAATGGTAGATATTTAGGCCGTGAGCCATTGGTCTCCGTCACAAAAGCAGCCACAGACAACACACGTAGGCAAATGAGTCCGGGTCATCCTGTGACTGGACGTGGCCCGTGGCCATTGTGTGCTGCCACGGCCCATGTGTAACCTAACCAAAGCTCGCTGTCGTATGACAAGGCTAAGAAATGCCATGCCACTCTGCCACCTTTACATCTGGAGCAGAGTTAGTTCCGTCCTCTTGGTTATTTAAAAAAAGCTTTTGGATAGTATTCTCTCAATTTTCTCTCGAGCTTATGTGCAACCAAGCTGACTGACTTCTTCTTCTTCTTCTATAATTCCACTTTCCTCCCGGTGTGCTGCGTGTGTGCGTGTGTGTGCGTGACTCGCCTGTGCCGGCTTCGTCGTGGTCCGAGGGCAGGAGACAGGAGCGTGTCTGCGCGTGCAGGGCTCCGACTCGGGCTGTGTGGACGCTGTTGGAACTCTTCACGCATCTGTGTGCCACTCACAGCCTCCCAAGGCGGCAAGTTCATGAGCAGACCAGCCTCTTGGCTCCGGTCCAGCTCACCAGGAACGTTAAGCCCTGCCTCGCTCTGGTGCATCCTGCCGGGTGGGAGCCGGTGGCCCGCTGAGCCGAAAGACTCGTGCGGATCGTGGCCTATCTGCGTCGTGGCCCCGCACCTTGTGGTGCGAGGCCCTCTTAAGCCTGCACGCATTTTATTAAAAGAAACACACTTGGGAGCTCTGAGAAGCCATTTTTTCCCCTAAAAGCTGGTTTACAGGGGAGGTATTCGTGACCTTCAGTGAGAGGTTTCAACTTAATTCCTCTTTCGAAAGCAGGACGCTGCTGAAAAGAGAACATGATATAAAACAGTAAAGATTTGGCTTTGAGTCCCAGCGGTGCCACCACATGCCTTGCAGCTTCAAGCAGGGGGCTGACCCTCTCTCAATCCCAGTCCCCAAAAACCTGCCTTCCCTGCCCTCCTCCCTCCCCCCCCTCCCCGCCACTGGGGTGCAGGTCCCACCTGGGGAAGCGTGTGAACACCTCCCGGGGCCATTCACATGGGGGCCTCTGCCCAGGCCCCGGGAGGCCACCCTGTGTGCCCTGTGGGCCTGGACCCTGGGAAGGGAGAGATCTGGAAAGCACCTGTCCCTCTCCCACCGGAGCCCTTCCCACCGGAACTGGCACAAAGGCCCGCCTTTTCCCACTTTTCCGGCATTCAGCCCCGGCCTCGCTGTCTCCGGGCCGCCTCGGTCCTGAGGCTCCGCACCAGCTCAGGGCCGTGCCCCGGCGCTCCGCACGCCCTCCTGCATCAGACCTTCCTCCTCACCGCCCCTCCTGGCCTGTGATGCTGCCCCCAGGGCCCTGGTCACCGACTGTCACAGCTGCGCCTCTCCTTGCGGCCTCAATTTTGATCAAAATACCCTTTTTCCTAAAGCAAGAATATGAGCCCGATAATTTAAGATGATTTTTTTTGTTAAGAAGTACTTAATAAAGAAGTTGATTATGCTTACAAAATACTGCAATTATGTTGAAATTTCCTCACCCAACATCCCTTCTCCACAGAAATTGGCCCCAACCAACCTTCCCAGTCCCCGCAAGAGGAGGTGTTTCCTTCAGGTGCTCCTGGTGACTGTCGTGTAGATTTTCCAAAAGAAACACAAAACTCTTTGGAAACTGGAAGCTTGTGCATCTGTTCACAGCCCACGCCCACGGAACCCAAATACCCGTGCATCCCCTTGATTAAGCAGGCGCCGCAGAGGCAAAACAACTTGAATCGGGATCGTCTGACGCAGGAAGTCCCAGCTCGAGAGGCCCCTGTTTGGAGCCTGGTGACTGAGCGTCTGAGCAGAGGACCCACGCTCGGCAGAGCCCGCACCAGCGTGAGACCCAGCAGGAGCCCCTCCGAGCTCCTTCACGGAAACTCCACGGGCTGCCCACCTCTCCCAGGCGCTGAGAGCGCGTGGAACCTGCCAGAGCCCAGCAGGGGGAACGCGGAAGCCGGGCAGTGGCTGCCTCCTGCCCTGGGGGCGTTACGCTGTGACAGAGGCGTCTCTGTACTCTTCAACAAGTTGAGCGTGAGGACGCCAGCCTGGCTTTTAATGGACACTTAAATCCTGAAAACTAAATTACCGCTGTACCATTTACTTTCTCAACTCCTTGAAAGTTTTTTTAGAATCTATTAACATTTCATATATAAAGAAAAAACTGTCCGTTTTAACATTTTTTATTATTTAATTTTGTTTATTTTTCTTCCGAGATTTTATTTCAATTCAAGTTAATCCACTTGAATTTAGTTAGTAGTATTGGTTTCAGGAGTAGAAATCAGTGATTCATTGCTTACGTACAACACCCAGTGCTCATCCCAACAAGTGCCCTCCTCAGGGCCCGGTACCCATCTAGCCCCTCCCCCCACCCACCTTGTCCTCAACCCTCAGTTTGTTCTCTATAGTTAAGAGTCTCTTATGGTTTGCTTCCCTTCCTGTTTTTTACTTATTTTATTTTTCTTTCCCTTCCCCTATATTCATCTGTTTTGTTTCTTAGATTCCACATGAGTGAAATTACATGGTATTTGTCTTTCTGTGAACTATTTCTCTTAGCATAATACACTCTATCTCCACCCATGTCATTGCAAATGGCAAGATGTCATCCTTTTTGATGGTTGAGTAGTATTCCATTATATATATATATATACATATATATATATATATATATATATATAAATTTCTTTACCCATTCATAAAAGGACCTCTGTGCTCTTTCCATAATTTGCTACATTTCTATACACCAATAATGTAGCAGCAGAAAGAGATTCCAAAGAATGGATCCCATTTACAATTGCATCAAAAACCGTAAGGTACTTAGGAATAAACCTAACCAAAGAAGTAAAAGATCTGTACTGTGAAAACTACAGAACACTTGTGAAAGAAATTGAAGAAGATGCAAAGATATGGAAAAACATTCCACACTCACGGATTGAAAGAACAAATATTGTTAAAATGTCTATACTACCCAAAGCATATACACATTCAATGCAGTCTTTATCAAAATAACACCAGCATTTTTCACAGAGCTATACCAAATCATTCTAAAATTTGTATGGAACCAGAAAAGACCCTGAATAGCCAAAGCAATGTTGAAAATAAAGATCAAAGCAGGAGGCATCATAATTCCAGACTTGAAGCTGTCCTGCAAAGCTGTCATCATCAAGACAGTATGGTACTGGCACAGAAACAGGCACATAGATCAGTGGAACAGAATTGAGAACCCAGAAATGGACCCACAACTGTATGGTCAACTCATCCTCAACAAAGCAGGAAAGAATATCCAATGGAAAAATGACATTCTCTTCAACAAATGGTGTTGGGAAAGCTGGATAGCAACATGCAGAAGAATGAAACTGGACCACTTTGTTACACCATACACAAAAATAAATCCAAAATGGATGAAACACCTAAATGCGAGACAGGAAGCCACCAAATCCTGGAGGAGAAAGCAAGCAAAAACTTCTTTGACCTTGGTCACAGCAACTTCTGACTAGACATGTCTCCAGAGGCAAGGGAAACAAACAAAAATGGAGTATTGGGACCTCATCAAGATAAAAAGCTTCTGCACAACAAAGGAAACAATCAACAAAACTAAAAGGCAACCAATGGAATGGGAGTAGATATTTGCAAATAACATATCAGAAAGAGGGTTAGTATATAAAATCTATAACCACTTATCAAACTCAACACCCAAAAACAAATAATCCAGTTAAGAAATGGGAAGAGACATGAATAGACATTTTCCCAAAGAAGACATACACATGGCCAGCAGACACATGAAAAGATGCTCCACATCACTCATCATCAGGGAAATACAAATCAAAACCACGATGATATACCACCTCATGCCTGTCAGAATGGCTAAAAATTTTTTTTAAACCAAGTTTGGAATATGACCTGTGGAGTATTCACAGAAGACAGAGGTGCACTGACCCCAGCAGGGAGCTGTGACCAAGTGGGGAGATGTGTGTGGCTGGACACCAGGAAACATCCCTCATGTGCATCAGTTCATCATTTTGTACACTTTAAATATGTGCAATTTTTATTTAAAACTATGTAAATACCAGCCAGAGACAGAGATAGCAGATTGCCCCTTACCCTTCTGCTCTGTCTGGCCTCCAGAAGATTAGATGTGACCACCACACTGCAGAGGGCAATCATCTTACTCAGTTCCCTGATGTGAATGCTACCTTCCTCTGGAAACACCCCCCACCCCAGGATCTCAGAGTAAAGATGAGACAGACTTTCCCTCCGGCTCGCGGTACTGGGAGAGCAAACAGCCATTCTGAAATATGCCCACAGCCCCCTGTCCTCCTCACAGTCCTGGCCTTCTGGGGGACTGCCTCCCCAGAGCCTGGGGAAAGGAAAATACCCAAGTCCAGTTGTCCCTTTGAGGGGAGGGGACCAAGAAGCACGTGTTAGGGTCAGAACCCAGGACAGTCCGATTGCAGAACTGAGGTTGGTCACAGGATGAGGGAACGCATCTGTGCCCCCACAGCTCGTGGCATCAGCAGGGCCATAGTGTAACACCGGAAAGAGCTGCACGTCTGACACACCAGCCCCAAAACAACAGGGAAACCAAAACAAGGACTCCAGGGGGAGTTTTAGCCTCTGACACCACAGCTACAGCAAACAATCAACACAGCCTGACTCCTAGCCAGATAAATATAAAATCTCACAGTACAGGCCTATTTACCTCAGTCACTTGAATCCAGTATATCATGTCTGACTGAATAGAAAATTGTAAGGTGTGTTACAAGGTGTGTGTTGCAAGGTATGTATGAAAACACAAAGCAAGCATTGGAACCAGGCTCAAACATGACACAGATTTCAGAATTATCAGACTGTGAATTTAAAACAATTATAATTAATATGCCAATAACTAATGGAAAAGTAATAACATGTAAGAAAATACAGGTAATGTAAGCAGAGAAATGGAACCACTAAGAAAGAATTTTTTAAAAGGCTTGAAATAAAGACACTCTAACAGAAATGAAGAATGTTTTTGACGTGCTCATCAGCAGACTGAACATGGCCAATCAAAGAATCAGTGAGCTTGAAGATATGTCAATAGAAACTTTTTGACGAAAATGCAGAGAAAATAAAGAATAACAGAATACCCAAGAACTGTCAGACAATTACAAAAGAAAAGAAAGAGAGAAAGAAACAAAAAAAAATATTTGAAGTAACAATGTCTGACTGAGAGCTTTCCAAATTTAATGACAGACACCAAACCACAGATCCAGGAAGCTCAAAAATCACCAAATAGGATAAATACTATAAAACGTTCACCAAGTGTATCATATTCAAACCAAAGGCAAAGAGAAAATCTTGAAAGCAGCTAGAGGGGAAAAATCTACTTTACTTAGAGGGGACAAAGATAAGAATTACATCAGACTTCTAATCACAAGCCACACTAGCAAGAAGAGAATGGGCTAAGTTTTTTCACATGTTGCAAGAAAATACTGCCAGCCTAGAATTCTGGATCAAGCAAACCATCCTTCAAAAGTGAAGGAGAAACAAAGACTTCATCAAACAAACAGAAACGGATTTTGACCAGTAGATATGCCCTGTGAAAAGTGTTATAAGGAGTTCTGCAGAGAGAAGAGAAAGTATATGAGCCTGAACTTGGATTTACATGAAGAAAGAGAGACCATGTTTGAAGGAATACACAAAAGCATTGCAGGGCAGCAAAGCCACTCTGCATGAGGCTGTGATGATTCATGGGGCTGTGTATTTGTCAAAAGACTGTACAACACAAAGAGTGAGCCCCAACATAAACTATGGACCTTAGTCATAAAAACGTATCAGTAATAACTCAACAGCTGTAACCAGTGTGCCCCACTAATGCGTGTGTTCATAGGGAAGAGTGCTGTAGGGAGCGGGGGTGGGGGCATATGGGAGCTCATTACTCTCAGCTCAGTTTTTCTGTAAACATAAAAGTACTTTAAATATAAAGTCTATTAACTTTTTTTTTTTCAACGTTTATTTATTTATTTTTTTGGGACAGAGAGAGACAGAGCATGAACGGGGGAGGGGCAGAGAGAGAGGGAGACACAGAATCGGAAACAGGCTCCAGGCTCCGAGCCATCAGCCCAGAGCCTGACGCGGGGCTCGAACTCCCGGACCGCGAGATCGTGACCTGGCTGAAGTCGGACGTTTAACCGACTGCGCCACCCAGGCACCCCTATTAACTTTTTTAAAAATAGCAACAAATAAGGGGCACTTCAATTGTCCCGCAGGCAAATTTACATCAGCTTTATCCCCAAGCAATTACCATCCCAGACAATACTAATAGGACTGCATCTTCAGGAGAAAGAGTTGATATTCTAGCATGATTTTTCCTATTAATACTCTTCATACATATGTACGTTCCTGTGTCTTTGTTTGCCTGTAGACATGCACATGTGAGTGTTTGATTCAGGTTCAGGACCTTGGGGAAAAGTCATTTGTGTGATCTCTCAAAGTGATCTTTCTGGAGGATAAAGAAAAACAGAGAAGGCTGATTTTTGTTATGACAGCATGAAACCCTTAATTTTTTCCTGTTGAATTACATTTGCATGTCCCTGCTGTAAGGGAGCTAGCCAAGGGGGTCTGGTTAAACATTTGGTAATTATTAGACTTTAGAAACTAAATTACAAATTTGGCCTCATCCCTTGTTGAGATGACAGATGGGGCTCAGATACGTGCGTCCTTGCTCTCCACATTGTGCTACTACTACTCTTTTTAATTTTATAAACTTCAAAAATTATTTTTAAGAGCATAAAGCAGAAATGCGTTCACAAAGGGATCCAAGCTGCTTTATCTTCAACTTGGAGTCACGGACAATTAAGGATAAATAATGTCTCTGACAGGAATGAGGGAAATCTGGGCTAGGGTCTTTCCAGACTACAGGTTGAACTCCCAAAATGAAGGACAGAGCTTGAAGCACAATGCACCCTCTGGTCTTGCAAACAGCTGACGGGCATTTTGAGGACACGCCTGGAAGGACCCCGCCCATAAGCAGAAAAATTAGCACACAGGCTCTAGTCCAGAGAAATGTCACTGGCTCATGTATCAGAGTTGAGCTTTTCTGATTAAGATGGGAGAAAGGCAGCGGTAGCCTCTAACCTTAGACCTACCCTCCTTTACTGCCACAGATTCAAGCTCTGTTCTCACGGGCAATGACTTTCTGCCTGTGATCAGGAATGAGCCAGGCAGATGCAACCATTCTGAATTCTTCCTCCTTCCCTTCCTCCCTCCCTTTCCTCTTCCCTTCCTTCCTTCCTTCCTTCCTTCCTTCCTTCCCCTTTCCTTCCTCTCTTCTTTCTTTCTTTCTTTCTTTCTTTCTTTCTTTCTTTCTTTTTTCTTTTGAATGTCTTTTATAATATTTCTCTATTATAACTAGAGATGCCCACAATGAAATGGATGCCTTGTTCTGTGATCTCTTGATCTGGACTGCATAATACTCTCCTAGTTAATGTGTATGATCAAGTCTCCAGTTCAGGGGTCCTGCAGTGGAGACACAGAAGGTGCATTTTGACAGGATCCCAGGTGATCCTCAAACAGGTGAGCGAAGGGTCCTACTTTGAGAAAACCTTCACTGGAAGCACCCAGACACTGTATCAAAGTTCCCAGCCATAGTATGAGGAAGATCATTCACTTCATCCCTTCTGATCATGAGATTCTAGGGCTCAGTGACCCAAACTTTTCTTCAGAGAGATTAATCTGCTATATATGTGCCAAGTAGTCAGGAACCAGAACTCCCAGCACACAGAAAAGCCACGTAGAAGGTTTTGAGCTCTTGCAAGTGCTGAGTATCCTGTCCCTGCCCTGGGTCCATGCCTCTCCACTGCACCTTCTCTGCCTCTGCACCAACCACACCAAAAGCTTCAGTTACTCAACACTATTAGGTCTTGTCCAGACCTCCCACAATTGCCAGACTATCACTCAGTATTCTTTGCTGCAATGACCTAGTAAAAGCGTAAAAAACAAAAACAAAAACAAAACACAAAAAACTTAAATAAAATTGACAAAATAAATAGTTAGCAATTATTTTTTCCCTAACCATGGATCAGAGACTAATAAGACAACAAATCATAGGATTGTAGCACTTAGGTTAAAACGCAGTAGGTGGGGAAAATGAACGGTTCGTTCTGGAGTGCGTAGATAGGAATGGCAAATGTATCTTCCTCGGATGGAACATCCATTAGAATTTATAAACATTAAGGAAGACGGAGTAGGATTCTACGCTGTCTGAAGAGAAGTGAAGAGCTGAGCCAGGGTCCCAGGCTGGGCTCCGCAGAGGAGGCGTGACCGGCGGCCTGCGCTTGTCCTTGACGCGCTCTGTTTCCTTTGGAAGCAAGCGCTCATTTCTTGTTATTTTCCATGAAAGTAGCACCACTGGGAGCAGCCTTTCCTCCCCCACCATCTCTGCCCCCCTGCAAAAACAGGTCTTTCACCAGAGACAAAGACAATGAATTTGACAACACTGAATACTCAGTTACTTTGGGCTGTCCACATATGCTTCCACGTTGCCACCATTCCCAGGAAAGCTCACGGAGCTGGCTTGCTTTGCACTTGGACATTTGAGACCATCACTTTGTGTGAGTCCCACAGTCAGCCCAGCCCAGGCTGCCTGTCTGACTGAGCTCATCACAGTTCTTCTGCAAAGACGCTGCCTCTAGGGTTCTGCCTGGTTCCCAGGAGCTCCTGCTGGGCAGCTGTGTTGTTTGCACAGTCAGTTTTGTCCCAGGACACTGGCCAGAGTACATCCCAGACAGCCCCACGAGGCTGAAAATCAGAGGGTTTCTGAGCATCAAGACCTTCAAACCATATTCTGATTCTAAGTCACTGGAAATGGCTCCATTTCCCTGCAAATACAGTGGGTGAACATGGAGGGAGGGTTTGTCACCTCTCAGAGCAAAACTGAGGGTCAACAGCTGCCATATCATCGCCATGAGTCCAAGGAGAATCACAGTAAGCTTGTGACAGCCGACACAGGGCAGTGAGACCAGCATTCAACAAGACCCGCAAAGAACAAAGGAACATATGTGCATAGAACAGAGATGGGAAAATGCTGGAAAAGGTAGGATTTGATCTTCCTGGCCAAAATGAGGTAAGGGCTATGGAAAGCCACTGGGATCTTTCTGCCACTAAAACAAAAGAAAATACAACTTCTCCCCAACATCTGTCTCCTCCATTTCCCCAGGGACCGAGCTACGCGTGTAGGTGCCACTCTGAACGGTTAGGGCAGTACTCACTCTGCAAATGTTCACAGAGGACCTGGTAACTGTCAGCCATCGACCAAAGCTGTTAACTTCCACGATCTGACCTTCGGTTTGAGACAGTGACGGGCCAGAGCTGGGACACCTGGGGATGAGCCGTGAAGGCCCATGGCGCTTCACACTGTCGTAACGACACACTATAGGAGGTCTCATCCCAGAGCTTTCCAAACTGACTTCTTTTTTGCAAACATACAGTGTGCTTTTCAACCTCTGTAATCAGGAGTTGCAAGGATTCAATTTCAAAAGTTGCTTCAGACTCATTTCTATGTGTTTTCTGGCATAGAAATTGTGGGAAAATGTACAACAATCTTTAGAATGCTGCATAAACCAGCATCATATTATGACGACAATGGCCTCTACTACTGATACCTCTTGAGATGACTACACAAGATGATGCTATCCGTGTCTGTAAAATTATTCTTGAGTGAAAATTGCCTTATCTTGCTGCTGTCAGATGATGCCCTCTTCTCAAACGGACCACACAAATGTCCTGTCTGAGGAGGGAGGCCTGAGAAGAAATCCCATAGCTCCACGCCCATGTCTGTGTATTTAGAGGACACCCCCTTAGCAAATTCTCCCTGAAAGCGCCTGGAGTCCAATACAAGCAGCTCAGCATCACACAGAATCCGAGCCCATTAGCAAGGTGCAAAGTGCCATCACACTTCAAATTAGGTTGATGTGGTTTTCAGTTGGCGATATTTTAAGTCATTTCATGGAATATGGGGCATTTTAAACTGAAAATAAATGGAAAGACCTAGCGCTGAGAAAGGTAACGAGATTAGAATTCCGTCTTCAGCATGAATAGAACAATACTGATAAAATCATGACTCGATTGCAGTGACATCCTGTGCATTATTGCCATGGATCTTGATGAGAAGTCTACGTGGTGAACCTGTGTGCAAATATTTAATAAGAGAAACTGACTTAGGAAGTTGAGGCTCTCCCAGACTCACTTAGCAGTTCCATAAAGTGTCATCCTGACCAGACCTTTGTCCCTAAAGGTGAGGGTTTTCTCTGCAGGACGGTTGCTTTGGGAACAAAAGAAAACAATATCTCCGAGACTCAGGACAGACACGCAGATGTGAAGGAGGTTGAAAGAGGGAGATTCTCAGGGGAAACCTTAACTCCGACGTCACGGCCACCACGTGATGATGACAGCACCCACGAAGTTCCACAAGAAAGCAAATGGGTATGGAAGTGTGAAGCTGCAGGCAGTTCCCCATCACACATGGAGTACTGAGCTCGAGGAAAGGGTGGTGGCCCATGTGCTTGTCGGATAAGCCCGCAAGCACGGACATGAGTTTACTTCACGAGTTAGTACACTCGTCACTTGTCAGAGGGCACTGCCCTTTAGGCAGAACACTGACATTACCGTTGTGTCTCATCACCTGTGCTGAAGTACCCTGAAAATCCAAGTTGTTTTTGAATGTTTATTTATTTCTGATACAGAGAGAGACAGAGCATGGTGGGGGGAGGGGCAGAGAGAGAGGGAGACACAGAATCGGAAGCAGGCTTCAGGCTCTGAGCTGTCAGCACAGAGCCTGACATGGGGCTCGAACTCATGAAATGCGAGATCGTGACCTGAGCTGAAGTCAGACGCTTAACTGACTGAACCACCCAGACACCCCACAAAAGTTTATTTATTTAAAAAAATTTTTTAACATTTACTTATTATTGAGAGACAGAGAGACACAGCGCATGAGCAGAGGATGGGTAGAGAGAGGGGGAGACACAGAATCTGAAGTAGGCTCCAGGCCCTGAGCTGTCAGCACAGAGCCCGACGTGGGGCTCGAACTCAGAACCAGTGAGATCACGACCTGAGCCGAAGTTGGTCTCTCAGCCAACTGAGCCACCCAGGCACCCCCTGAAAATCCAATTTAATGTGCTCCGATGAGAGTGCAGGAAAGAGGGGTGAAGAGGAGGGGGAGAACAAAGGAGGAGGAGGAGGGAGGGAGGGAGAGGGACGGGAGAGCCAAGCTGTTGAGCACACTAGTGATGGGTAGTTCTCTCTTCCATTCCAATCAATCAGGTTTTTTTCTTTTTCTTTCTTTTTTTCATTTATATATAGAGAGAGAGGCACAAGTGAGCGAGGGGCAGAGAGGGAGAAACCCATGAGGGCCAGAGGGAGAGAGAGAGAAGCAGGCCTCGCCTGAAGTGGGGCTCGGTGGGACTCAGACTCATGAACTGAGAGACCAGGACCCGAGCCAAAGTCCAATGTTTAACTGACTGAACCACCCAGGTGCCCAATCGGTTTGTTTTCTGAAGTGAATACGAGGTAGGAAAAAAATGCGGTGTACTTGAAAGTCAAGAATAAAGCATATGAAACAAATTGTGGAGGATTACCAAAAACATTCCAAGAAGTAAGACTCGGCCACCTTGCAGGTCCCATAATTGATGCCTGACATTGAGGAGAGATGTACTGCACTGTCTGGGAGGTTGTAACATGAACGTTCTGAACCTCCAAGACTTTGCTATTCAGTGATGTCTGCTATAGACTTCTGTAGGCTGTCAGATGTCTTTCAGATTCTGTTTTTTGTTTAGTGGTTATTTTACTTTAACTAGTGCTCGACGCACAAGCCTCATGTCAACCACTGCTCCCAGTTGATGAATCTCGTTCTGCCTTTTTAAGGGAGCAAAGACACCGACCATCAAAGCGGTGTCCATCCGGCCCCTCAGGAGGCAGTTCCGTGGCTCACGTGTCAGCCGCGGAACGGAATCGGGAAGCTGCTGTTTCTTGAGCCGCGTTCATTAGCACGTTAGTTATGGTGCAGACAAGCCCGGGGGTATGTCGTTCACATGTTGGCGACTCAAGAAAACCGCATGAGGTTACACGTTCAGTGTGGGCTGCAATGTGCTTGTCATCTAGCGAACATTTCTTAAGCCGTTTGGGAGGAAGCGACTTTGCCCTTTTCTGAAGAAGGACAAACTACTGGCCAATATGGTCTAGCATGCCGGTGATACGCAGACATGCAGGCTGAATTCCTTTAAAGCTGGTGTGAAAAACAGAATATCATCTGCATCCCAGACTGTGCGTGTGCTAAAATGTTGGGGAGAGACACACGGTAATTGGGCAATAATTACTAAAAAGCCAGATCCAAATTATCTGTCATTATAAGAAAATACAATTCAGAGAAATTGTCTGAAACCTCCCCAATGGGCAAATGGGTTTTGGAGGTGTGCAGTGTGATCTGAATGTCCTCATTCTCATCAGAACTGTCCCTGAGCTGAGTTCCCTCCTCTTCCGGGGTCCCGGTGGCCCCTGGTCTGGCAGCGGGGGTGGGGGTGAGGGGGGTGGTCTCGCCAAGCTCCAGAGTTGGGCCATGTTCCCAGGGTCTCCTGTGTGCTGCCCCCGGCTCTTGCTGTTCTGATGTTCTGTCCTATTATGCCATCAAGTTTTCCTCACCGAAGATCTGTTCCAGAAAAACACATGGCACTGAAAGTAACAGTCAAGGTGCTTACAGAAATAAATAAATACAACAAGTCCCACCAGGAAGGTTTCCTACTACCAGTTCAGTCACTAGAAGATATAATAAAAGAAAACAAAGCTTGTTTCTCAGCACATTTGCCTCTTTGTCAAACTGGACATTAACAAAGACATCCAAACATCTGGTTTTAACTTTTGTCATTTTTTTCCAACTCATTTTCTGCTGGAAGTATAGTAAACCAAATACTTTGAGGGAAAAAAAATAAGCCCGACCAATGGAAATTATTTGAAAACTAATTAGCTATTTAGAATGTTTCAGCTCCGGACACTTTGATTTCCTTATGGAATTTTGAATACACGTCCAAAGCACAGAGAAAGAATAATAAATTCTGTGATCTAATGAGAACCGGAGCAAAACAAGGGCGAGCATTTTGCACGCGCCTGAATAATCAGAGTGGTTATCGAGTATCGAGATGGCCCTGTACCTGTGGTGCTTACTTCTACAGAGACCTCAGAACGATGAATCACAGCAAAGTGAGGAACCATGAGAGGTCAGCCAGACCCTTTCCTGTTTCTCTGAGGACTGTGCCCAACTCCTCCACCAACAACGAACACACACACGTGCATGTGCAGAGACGCACAGGTGCACAGACACCCTGTACACACAGAGATACCCACGCACAGACACAAGTCCACACTTGTAAACTCCCTTTTGCTCCTCGGGGCTGTGTCCCAAGGATACTAGAGTAGAGCTGCAGTGTTTAAGGCCAGGCACAGACAGTAGACTGCAGACCCCTGGTGCTCTGGGGATGAGCACGCCTTATGGGGTCTCACATGGACAACAGACCCCGAGTCATGACCGATCTGTCGGCTTTATTCCAAATGCAGGAGGGAGAATTTGCATTTTTTGCACACTAGATATTGCTCCCAAAGGTGACCCACCCTCCCTACGTCTATGTCCAAACTTCTGTGACTTCTAGGATTTGGGAAGGGCAAGTGTGAGAATGCTGCTGTGCCAACTGAGTTCAACCAGGAAATAGTGTCTTCACCAGCCTCTGAGGGCAGGGAGGAGGGTCTCCCAAGTACCCGTGGGCTGAGGGAGGGGTGTTCAGTGCAGATGCAAAATGTTCCATGACCTTAGGAACATGGGTGATCATCAGATTAGTTCCTTTTTTTTTTTTTTTAATGTTTTTAATGTTTATTTATTTCTTTGAGAGAGAGACAGAATGAGCAGGGAAGGGTCAGAGAAAGAGGGAGACACAGAATCGGAAGCAGGCTCCAGGCTCTGAGCTGTCAGCACAGAGCGCCACGTGGGGCTCGAACTCATGAACTAGGAGATCATGACCTGAATCGAAGTCAGAGGCTTAACCGACTGAGCCACCCAGGTGCCCCCAGAATGGTTCCTTCTACAAAGAAGGCCTCGATCCCATCACCAGGAACACTGGGAAAGTCTGGCCAGGGAGCGATGTGTGATGTGTTTGGATTCTTGAAAAATATCTGGAGAGCTGGACTCCTGAGTGGACTCCCTGCCCTTGTTCAGACGCGGGTGCTTGTCATCTATGGCGCATGCCTCATGTTTCATGCACCCTCAACAGATCAGAATCACTTCTTGGTTATTCAGTTTCAGGCTACGGACAAAGGAGGAATGATTTTTGGGAAACAGGGGGCTCTATGAATTTCTCCAGCCCTTTGAGATGCCCTGCCTGCTGAGAGCAGAAATCTCCCAACTCTGGAGTCCAGGAACGGTCTTCTGCAGTAGGGATACACTTCCGGTTTATCAGGGCAGACGATTGTGAGGTGGTCAGGGTTCACTTCCGCTTTATCAGGCGGGACGATTGTGAGGCGGGCACGGGTCACTGTGGCCCAAGTGGGTTTTTCCAATTTCAGGTTCTGCTCGAGTGAAACGTGCTGCAAGGTGGCCCGGCAGTCCTGCGTGGCTGTGCCGTGGCAGGTCCCGGGGACGTTCCCCGGGGACACTGGGATCGTCTCCTTCCCACGATGTTGAAAGTGTAGTAAGGACGTGTAAGAAGGCGCCGGCCTTACTTCCACAGACGGTCAGCTCTTGAGTTCGAGCCCCGCTTGGGCCACTGCTCCGCGTTCCCAGGACCTGGAATTAGGACTGAACACGGGGGACGCGTTCGCCGAGCGCTGGGGGCACGACTGCTCGCTCGCTCGCGGGGGTCTCCTCGCCAGGAGGCTTCCGCTGTCGCTTTGGAAGGAGGAGGCCGATTCGGGCCGCGGTGACGGGAGCGGAGCGCCCTCGGGAGTGGCCCGCGGCCGCGTCCCCAGCTGCGAAGGGGAAGTAGTAGCATCGCTGTCAGGGCGAGGGGCCGACGGGAGGGGACACGCAGGTCTTTGTGGGCACAGGATGGAGGCGAGGCCGTAGAGCCGCGGGCCCGTGACGACCCCCCGCGCCGCCTGCTTTAAATGCCGCCGTGAGCCTATCAGGCCCACGGGCCCGGCTGCAGCGGGGTGACAGAGCGGCTGCGACCCTGCCACGAGACCCACAGAGGGCACAGAGGGGGCGGTGGCGGGCGGAGATGAGCAGGGGTGGCGGCTGGGGAGCAGAGCGCGTGCGCTCGGAGCCTCACCGAAGCGCCGGCCGGGACACGGGGGCCAGGCTCGGGCAGCTAGCGATGTGCCCAACACCTTGGGGCGGAGAGGGGTGGAGGAGCGGCCTCTGCCCGTGACACTTCCACCCGCGGAATGCCCCGCTGACAAGGTGTACTTCTGAGCCAGGGGACCCTCACACTATCTTCCTGGTTTCTGGGGACGGTCACAAGCGGGGATGTCGGAGTTTTCATTCTGCGGACGAAGTAGCTCGGGGCAGGGGGTAAGGGAGCCCCCCAACCGGGGGCCGGGCTCTGCCCGTCACCTCTGCCGCCCTCGGCCGGGCCCCTCCCGGCCGCCCTGCCGAACGCGGGGTGGCAGGTAGGGCATGGCCCGATGCTCCACCAACGAGCTGCACGCTCCTGATGACGTGCGGGCTCTGAACAGGCGCCGGTTCTTACCAGTTCCGAGCCTTTGCTTTGTAATGATGAGCCTTTGCTCTTGCCCGTAATATCTACCCGGGGCTTTGTTCACACGCGTGAACACACGTGTGCAGACATGTGAGCATGCGCCGGCCGGCATGCAGGCACGTTCACACCCACACCCACACCCACATGCAGGCCCGCTTACACCTACGCTCACATGCAGGCCTGCTCACACCCATGCTCACATGCAGGCACACTGACACTCACACTCACATGCAGGCCCACTCACACCCACGTGCATGCACACTCACACCCACACCCACATGCAGTCCCGCGCACACCTATGTGCACGCACACTCACACCCACACGCATGCCCACTCACACCACATGCATGCGCACTTACACCCATACACACATGCAGGCCCACTCACACCCAAATGCAGGCCCGCTCACACGCACACACACATGCGCTCCCCTCAGTAAACATTGGGCCGTTTTTCTCTTCTCTTGCACCCGTGGTGGTAAAACTAACATGACGATTAGTTATTTAGCAGAAAATGAATGTGTAGCCGAGTTATCTACGGCTAGTCTCCACACGTTCACAGTTTGAACAGCTGCCGCTTGTCCCGTAGAAATCTCTGAAACCTGTGCCAACGCACCTGGGTCTCAGGAAGTCTGCTGAGGGGATCAGCCTTGGCCTGACACCTTCTCCGACAGCCCTGCCGGGCGTCCCGATTGTCCTTCTCACGGACGGCATGCCAGCACACTGCAGTTGCGACCCAATGACCGGGTTCCAGGGAGACAGACCTGGGAGTCTTCCCTACGCAGCTGTCAGGTTGGGCCCAGCCTGGATCCGAGTCCTCAGACGGACAGCAGGCCCCGTGGATCGGAGGGCCTGCCTCACAAAACTGCTTCAAGCCACACGCACGTGGGTGGCACACAGCACAGCCGGGCACCTATTCCCGTGGGCCCTCTGCAAGCAGATGCTTCACCAGGGGGTGGGGTCACCACGGAGTCGAGGGTGACGTACAGAGCCTGGGCCAAGCAAAGGAGCTGGCAACCTGTTCATGTCACAGAGCAGCCATCCTGTGGACCCCCTGAGAGACTCTGGGCATTTGGTGCCCAGATGTTTGGCTATTTTTCTATTTCCAAGAACAAATAAAAAAAAAAAAACAACAGAAGAAAGCATCTCTGAGGAATGTCCAGTCTTGTTAAAGAAACAGATGAGCAGTTTTCTTAGTAAGTCCTCATTAGAAAGCATTTTCAAAGCAGCCACATGCCCACAGCATGGAGCTAAGCACCGAACCGCGTTCTCTAGAGACCAGAGCTGGAGGGAACAGCAGTCCTGAATGCAGGGCCAAGTTCTCATTGAAACCAGGGCCTGAACTCATGAACAACATCGTGGCTTTGAGTGTGAAGCTTCCTGCCAAATCTTTGCTTATTTTGTGTCCTCAGACAAACTTACTGACAACTCAGTTTTTGGACCTGTTTACTTATGAAATGCCAGCTTGGGTGCAGGAAGGAATTGAGGCTCCCTGAGAAAGCACAATGACCCTCCACCCAAGGAGGGTGGGGGCTCAATGAAAAGATGTAATTACTCTGTGGAAATGTCAAACGTTGTAAAACAGAATTAGTGATGAGAAGAAGTGAGAAAACCCCCAAACTGCAGTGGAGTAGGTCTTCCCTCATCAAACACATACTCAGACGGGCCACCTTGGGAGCGTCAGTGACCCTGGGTATGCTTGTCACCTTTAGTCATTACCTCTTGTTAAAACTAGGCTCCCCACCCCACCAAAAAGATGCTTATCTGTGCTCTGCTTCTTACTAAAAATCTAAAGTCAACTTACAGAATTGCTGAATAGTTGGCAAACGCTAAAGTTGTCTCTCGGAAACCCTCTGGCCCTGGCCCTGTCCTCCGTCCCCTTTCTGAATGTAAGTCAGGGCCACCTGCCCTGCAGTGCTGCCTCAGTCCTGCAACACTAATTTATCAGGCATTTTCCATGAATTCATTACCCCAAGAAATATTTATTGAGTGAATATTCTGTACCAGGCACTTCTCTTTCAGAAATACCCCTAAGTGAACAAAGACACAAATTCCTGCTCTCCTTGAGAAGACAGACAAAAACATGCTAAATGAGTGAAAACGTGTGAATGCTAAATAGTGATAAAGTGATCATGCGGAATGTAAATCAGGAAGGGGAGAAGAAAACGTACAGGGCGGCATTTCAGGCACATTTATTAGGATGGAAAGGCTGTGGGAACAGTCAGGGTCAGGGGTGCGACCTGAGAGATGTTGAGGGAGAGGTGGTAGCTTGATGTCCAAGGTCAGTGTCGGCCTGTGTGCGGAGTTGATGGGCCAGGCGACCTCCATGCCTTGAGAGGTCGGCTACAGGCCTGATTTTGCAGCCCTCAGCACTCAGGTAGACCTGGAAGGCTATGGGACACCACCCCAGGGGACCTGGAAGGCTATGTGACACCACCCCAGGGGATCTGGAGGGTCATGGGACAGTACCCCAGGGGCCTGGAGTGCCATGGGACACCACCCTGGGGGACCTGGAAGGCTATGGGACACCACCCCAGGGGATCTGGAGGGTCATGGGACAGTACCCCAAGGGACCTGGAGGGCCATGGGACACCACCCCAGGGGACCTGGAGGGCCATGGGACACCACCCCGGGGGACCTGGAGGGCCATGGGACACCACCCTGGGGGACCTGGAAGGCTATGTGACACCACCCCAGGGGATCTGGAGGGTCATGGGACAGTACCCCAGGGGCCTGGAGTGCCATGGGACACCACCCTGGGGGACCTGGAAGGCTATGGGACACCACCCCAGGGGATCTGGAGGGTCATGGGACAGTACCCCAGGGGACCTGGAGGGCCATGGGACACCACCCCAGGGGACCTGGAGGGCCATGGGACACCACCCCGGGGAACCTGGAGGGCCATGGGACACCACCCCGGGGGACCTGGAGGGCCATGGGACCCCACCCCGGGGGACCTGGAGGGCCAGGGGACACCACCCTGGGGGACCTGGAAGGCTATGTGACACCACCCCAGGGGATCTGGAGGGTCATGGGACAGTACCCCAGGGGCCTGGAGTGCCATGGGACACCACCCTGGGGGACCTGGAAGGCTATGGGACACCACCCCAGGGGATCTGGAGGGTCATGGGACAGTACCCCAAGGGACCTGGAGGGCCATGGGACACCACCCCAGGGGACCTGGAGGGCCATGGGACACCATCCCGGGGAACCTGGAGGGCCATGGGACACCACCCCGGGGGACCTGGAGGGCCATGGGACACCACCCTGGGACCTGGAAGGCTATGGGACACCACCCCAGGGTTTGGAGAGAGAAGAGAGTCTTAGGTCCAGCCTGTGCCACACCCACCCCAAGAGGCGGCACTAGGGAGGGTGAGGCTGGGAGGAAGCTGGAACTGCCAGTGAAGAGGGAGCAGGTCCAGGATGGCTGGTCCTGGAGGCAAGTGACAGAATTGGCACATGGGGTCCAATGCGGTTGATGTGCACAGTGAAATAAAGATTACAAATTCTCCGTTGGATTTTCTACCACCGGTCCTTTTGTGGGAGTGAAGGGCAGTTTCAGGGAGTGTGGAGGCCTGAGTGGATGAGAAAACGGAGGAGAGGAAGGAAGAGGTGAGAGGCAGAGCAAATACATCATTCTTCAGAAGACTGGGGCGTGGTTGCAGAGGTGTGTGTCATCAAGTTTTCATCTTAAAGACAAGGAAAATTATTTAAGTTTGTGGATGGAGATTATCCGGTAACGAGAAAAGATAATGACGGAAAATAGAAGGGGTGCTGGGTGGAGTACTGTCCTAGGGTAGCTTGAAGGGATTGATTCGCTTGCGCGTGGTGAGAACTTCCCCACTGCAGCAAGGTGGGTAGAGCGCAAGGCTACAGGGGCAAGGGCTTTGTTTCTTCTGTGAAGGGGAAGCATGGAGAGGGGCATGAGCTTCTGCAGGGGTGGGGAGAGAGAGAAGGTCCTCTGGGAGGCCAGAGGCCACACCCATTCCCCGCGGGGACGCCGCCGCAGGCTCCGGAGATGTTTGCCCAGGAACCTGAAGGCTGGTCGGGCCTGGGGTGGTTTTCTCCACCCGTGTTCAGGGTCCTGAGAACAGGATTGAAGACACAGGGAGGTTGGGCCAAGCAAATTTGTGTGCAGGGAAGAGGGCTGAGAGAGCCAACGAGGACACAGATGACAGACGACATTTAAGCTGAGCGGTTTGGGGACAGAGGCTGAGACATGGGAGTAGAGAGAAGGTCAGTGGCTGAGGGTCTGAGTCAGGAGGAATGTGCTGCAGACGGAGGCCCTTCTTCCTTGATTTCTCTGTTCTGCCCCCTCCCCCTTGGAGCAGAACAGAAACGCCCTGCATTTTCTGTCACCCCCCTGAGACCCGCCTCAGACGCCCTTCCCGTGATCACTTTCGAATGTTCAGTTGCTGTGTCTGTATCGGGTGTTATAATTCACTGTCACAGTCCATCATGGATAATATTCTTGTCCCTTGTTTTCCTGTATTAAACCCTCATGCACTGCATATTTAACCGATTTGAACATCTGCTACATTTCATTTATCTAAAACCTGATCATTGCTCTAGGGTTTCTTGAGACCCAGAAGTGAAATATCAGCATTTTAAATCCCACTAACCAAGATAAAGATTCCCTGCTCTGAGAAAGAGGGAGAAGGAGGCAGGAGAGGTGAGGGAGGAGGGTAGGAACAGAAGAGAAAAGAGAAAGACGCCAGAATGCTAATTTATCCAGCTATCACACAAACAAGTTTCATTCATCCAGTTAATTGGAAACACAACTGCTGTCAGGGATCAATTATCACTACATGTTCCTTTAGTTAATATATATTTATTTTTACAAAGCAATGTCTTGACTCAAGGAACACAAAATTTAACCAATTTAATGTTCCAGAGAAAATCTTATTATACCAACAATGGATGATATTCAGGCATAGAAAAGCTAATCATAAGACATGTCACTCAGGAAGTAGCCCCTGCGTTGCCCATCTGATTTTTTTTCACTAAAAAACATATAAATTAAAGACCTACTACTTGTCAAATACTTGCCAGGTGAAAGGGATATAAGCCAGATGCTCTTTGTGCCCTCAAAGAGTGCAATAAATTTCTAGTGTAAATATTTTATTAATGCCGAGCTATTATGAACTTAGCCCAAGGAAAGAATGTGTTTGTTATTCAGGTAAACAGTGGGGTCTTATTGCCAAATTCAAATAGAATATTCCACATTTCTGACTCGAGCTCAGGTAGGCTTCTCCACTCATGCTCCCTTCTCAGAATTTTCTAAGAGTGTCTCTCTCAATGGGGTGCATTGTAATTCAACTTCTCTGGCCATTCCTCCTCTGACCTCATGTTACTTTCTTCTCTGTCTATACTTCCAGTATATTCAGAGAGATATTCAGTATATTTAGTATATCCAGTTATTCAGAGAGAATTGGTCTATTGTTTTCTGTGCCTCACCTTCTATACTTACCCTGGATGACTCATCTTCTGATGGTTACTATTATTAAATTTCCAGCTCATATACCTCTCCTAAACCCTGGTTCTGTTTATGCACCAGTCAAGACCACACTCATGCCGTCAGCATTGTCACCATCACATCACCATCATCATCATCACCATCATTACCACTGTCCCCATCATCACCATCACCATCACATCACCATTGCCACCATCATCATCACCATCACCATCATCACTATCACCATCAACAAAACCATCATTACCATCATCAGCACCATCACCACCATCATCGTCATCATCATGATCACCACTGTCAATCACAACATCACCATCACCATCACCCTCACTATGATAATCAATACCATAATTATCATCATCACCACCACCATCATCACCACCATCATCATCACCACCATCACCACCATTACCACCATTATCACCATCGTCATCAACAATACCACCAGCATCATCACCACCACTGTAATCACATCATCATCATCACCATCACCACCACCCTCACCATCATCATCATCAATACCATCATTATCATCATCACCGCCACCACCATCATCATCACCATCACCGTCATCATCATCACCATCACCACCATTATCACCATCATCATCAACAATACCACCACCATCATCATCACCACTGTCAATCACATCATCACCATCACCACCACCCTCACCATCATCATCATCAATACCATCATCATCACCATCACCAGCATCATCACATCACCACCAACACCAATGTCAATATCAGTATCACATCAACATCAACATCACATCAACTTTATCACTAACATTTGTAAAGTAGTTTTAAGTTTTTTAAGTCATGTTTGTAAACATTACCTCATTTTATGCCCCTAAAAATTCTGAGGGGTAAATACAATTTTCATTTGACTCTTTCAATCAGTAAATGTTTAGTTTAAATGCTCTAGGATGGAATGACAGATATTAAATGACACCAGCCCTGTGGTACAGACAAGATCCAACAGATAGCTAGTTGGAGAGATAAGCACATACACAGATAATTATAATAGAATGAAATGAGTACAAAGAGATTTGCAAAATGTAATGGGGCCACAGAGAAGGTGAGTCTGACACAGCTTGTTAGCAGGCTGTGAAATGAGTCCTCTGGAGCTAAGCTCCAAATATGAGTAGGAACTACCCAAGTGTGCAGGGTACAGAGGAGGAAGTAAAAGGCATTCAGGCAGACAGCACAGCATGATCAAAGGCAAGGGAATGAAAGGCATCAAGAAGAAGAAGGCAATTATAAGTGGTTTGAAGTTCATGGGACATACATTTCAAGGTGTGGAATGGACGGGTAAGCATCAGGAACTTTAGGGAAGCCTGCATGACCCTGCCAAGGAGCTGAAGTTGCTCTCAGGTGAGGAGGGGGAACTGTCAAACAACTTTTGGCAAAGGCTTGCTAAGGTCCTAGTTGTGTTCTAGGTGACGTGTTTGGTGACTGAGCAGAGGCTGAGTTCTATAGACACAACCCCAAAATGTGGAACCCAGGTAGATGCTGTTGGAAAAGATGGTGGAACCTGACCTCTGGCATCCATATTGGAGCTAGCTGGGAAGGGGCATCACTGAGGCATATGTAGGAAGTTAAGGAACAGGGATCTGATGGCTGCAACTCAGATGATGCACTGATAGTAGATGAGAGGTAAAGGATGAAGACTTCATTCCCATGTGAGTGGGTGTGGGCTGGCACTGTGGCAGAATGTGATGGAGGAGTGGGGAGCAGTGCGGGGGAGGGGGGGAACTGAGATTCACTTCCTGCAGGGTGCAGAGTGCCATGGGTGTCCTACAGAGGGCACACCTGAGCTGGGATGGCGACTCTCTGAGCTGGCGGTGACTGCAGCCTAAGGGTGCTGGGGAGGGAAGCGGTGGGACGAGGGGCAAGATCACAAAGTAGCAGTCAGCGGTCAGCAGTCCGGCCAGAGAAGAGTTTCAGAGATTGAACCAGAAGTGGAGATCAGCATAAACTTTATCAGAAGAGTCATTTTGGTGAAAGAAATGGTCTGAGCAAAGGTGTCATGGTAAGAGAATCCAAGGAACGTTTGGGAAATAATAAGAAAATTCAGTTTGACTGGAGTAAAGCTGCATTAAAAAGTGTTCTAAGGTAAAACATAAAATATAAAGAATAAGTGTAATGGGACTTGACTAGACTTTATGTCAATAGATATTAACTATCTGCTAAATGTCTAACAATGTGGAATAAATGATGTAATGAATAAATGAATGCTAGTTCCTTCCAACTAGGTTAGTCATTGTGCACACCACTAAATAGACAAATGACAGCATCAGCTCATGGGACAGTTTGGGCGCCAATGTGATCCATTGGAATGTTACTTAAATAGTAAAAAGAGCCTGTTGTCTCTTTTCTAGCAAAATAAGTAACATTCCGAATAACTGTAGAGCCCCGAGGACATTCTCTCTTAGGTTTTTGACTTCTGTCAGGGAGCTGTATGTTGATTTTCCCTAATTGATGTTAGTCTCAGGCCACTGGGAATAATACGTCCATCATCTCGCAAATGAATCTCTACCTCACCCAATTCCTGCCACTTGTGGCCACTCAGAATTGAAGGCAGCCACTGAAGCCAGCTGCCTGGCAGCTACCACTCAACCTCCTTCATTTACAAGCCCCCATACACGTCATCATCATCACCATCGTCATCACCACCACCATTGTTTCTTTGTCAGCTGGTAAAAAAGCCCTTGAGGTTGGACATCCAGAATTTCTTTTTCTATGACAGACCAAGGTTAGCCACCAGCTGTATTCTCCTCTTGGTGTCTCCTCAGAGCCCAGTATGTGTGATGGGCCAGTGTAGACTTTTGAATAATTAGCTTGCACTAACTATCAGGGTTCCCCATGAATCCAGAGACACTGATGCCACTTACAGGGGCAAATAATTTTCAGGACTGCACACGCCCACCTCTGTTCTGTGTTATGACTGGGAATCATCATGAATCATGATTTTAAAGGCATGTAACCCTCCACATTCCTCTTCGCGATGGACATAACTTTCCGTATTTAAGCGGGAAGGACCTGATTCAAAGAGTGGGTAAGTCGCTTGTACCACATTCACAGGTTTTGGGAGATGAGGCTGGGATTCAGGCACAGGCATCTGACTTCAAAGCCCATCCTCCTTCTGTGGCTTCTACTCCTGAGGGGACTCTGTCGATAAGAAGTAATACAGAGGGGCACCTCGGTGGCTCAGTCAGTTAAGTGTCCGACTTCGGCTCAGGTCATGGTCTCACAGTTCTTGGGTTTGAGCCCCACATAGGGTTCTGTGCTGACAGCTTGGAGCCTGGAGCTGCTTCGGATTCTGTGTCTCCCTCTCTCTCTGCCCTTCCCCCACTCACGCTCTCTCTCAAAAATAAATAAACATTAAAAAAAATTTAAAAAACGAAATAGTACAGTGTGCATAGCAGTACAACAGCAGCACGAGAACTGTAAATGCTGTGCCTGAGAATAGGCCGGGCTTTACAGTTGCAAAGGTACTTGAGGTGAGCTCTGGAAGGAATGGTAGGAGGTGGGCAGCTGGTGTGGCGATAGAAGAATGCGTACGGAGTGGACAGAGGGCCTGGGACCGGAATGAGGGACGAGTCTCATAAACCTGTTAAGTCACGTGTATGACAGGTGGGTCAGTTTGGTGAGGCTGAAATGTGACTGCAAAGGCAAGTAGGACCCAACGGTCCCACGCCTTCGGTGCACCAAAGTCCCGACACTCCTGCTCTCCATCTCTTCCGCTTGATTTTACCTCCTGACTGCTTTGTATTCTGCTAGCCTCTCTCTCCCCACACTAAAACTAAGCTACATGACGACAGATCTTTCTGTCCGCTTAGCACTTCGAATGATGCCTGACCACAGCAGAGACTCAATGAATGTTAGGTGAACAAGTGATTTTGAACTGTAGGAACAGAGATATCAAGGATATTTCAGGGTGGGAACGAAATACGAAGCTGTGTGCTCTGAGTTAGTGGACCCAGGGGGCGTGGCAGAAGCAGGAAGAGCACCCAGAGGTAGAAACACAAGCATCCAGAAAGGATCGAGGGTCACAAATTTGAGGAACAGCCCTGACTTGGCCTGGAGCTCAGCCAGAATCACGTTCCCTGGTTTTGGTCTGTCCTCGGGCCGGCCAAGAGAGTACTGTGAGAACTTGCGGATGTGCTCACTGAACATTTTGATGACCTTTGGGTTTTGGTGGATAGCAAGAGAACAGAGACAGGCATATTCTTCTGTTTTCTGTAAAGGCAGTTTCTGGGTCAAGGATATAGTGCTAGAAGGACAACTTGCAGGCAGGTAGTGAGGACTGAGCTCTGGGTGCTGAGATTCGCCCACGTGCACCGAGAATGTTAGGCTGCGAGTCTGGTCGTCCTCCATCCACCTTAACCAACCTGGTACGCTGAGAAAGCCACTTAGCTGATCGTTAGTTAGCATCTGCCTTGCAGGATGTTTTTGAATATCAGATGCATTTCATTTTATTTTACTTCAAGTTTTTTTAAGTTTATTTATTTTTGAGAGAGAGAGAGAGAGAGGGAGAGAGAGAATCGCAACCAGGCTCCATGCTGTCAGCACAGAGCTTGATGCGGGGCTTGATCTCACAAACCTGGGATCATGACCTGAGCCGAAATCAAGAGTCAGACGCTTATCTGACTGAGCTACCCATGCACCCCTAATATCAGATGTATTTTAAAGGTAAATATCTGTTGTATAAATTGCACTGCACCACTTCCAAACAGCAAAACCGCATGCATATATATTTACACGAGTGGGCTGAGGTCTTACAAGGCAGGGGAAGACAGAGGCATGGCGACTATAGAGACAGATATACATAAATATGGGATACTCCCTCAAGGATCCTGAGAGCGTTTTCTCGAGAGAAGCACGGCACAGTGGTCAATACTCGCACTCTGAGACACACGCCAGTCACGTTTTGTCCAAACGACAAAACACTCATCGGGCTTCAGTTTTCTCAAGCATGAACGGAGGTGATGACAGTACCTACCTCACCGTCTGGTTTTGTTTTGGATTAAACCAATGAGCATCCGTTAATGTGCTTAGGACACTCCCGGGACATGGAAGTGCCTGAACAAGCGAACTCTGACCACCCCCACCTGCAGAGACTCACAGCCAAAGGTGTGTTTCTTGTCTCCTGACCATTCACTGTGGGCACTTGGCAGACAGACTCCACAGGACAACCCAGAAACTGGCGGTTCCAGGGTATCCTAACACTCACTCTCTCGCCCCAGATTTAATCTACAGGCTGCCAGCATAAAGGACAAAGAGCAGAGCATGAGGAACTCATTTCTTCTTGACCATTGGGACCCGGAACTGACACACATCACTCAGCTCACTTCCCTGGGGAGCCCTGTCTCATGGCCCCACCTCGATGCAAAGAGGGTCTGGGCAGTGTCCTGGTCTGGGCGGTCGCAGAAGCACCATGGCTCTGCAGGTGTGCAGATAGCAGTGTGACCCTTTCTATTATGCCATTTTGGAAAAGATCAAGTGTTAGCTACATTTTCTTGCACTCGCGTGATCTCCTAACTGAGTTACGATATTCAAAGAACATGCTGTGACTTAATTGATGAAATTATAGACTAATCATCCCCAAAGGAAAAGAAAATGCTATTTGTGGGATCATCCCACACTTTTCACCTCACATGCAAAAGGTCCCACATTTTCATTACTGAATGAATATGTTTAGAACATGCCTCCAAAAATGTAACACACAGTCCCTCGTCCTAAGTATGCATTACACCTGTTTACGAGTACCTTGAAGGAGATGACATGTGAATCTAGGAGTTACACACATTTAGGCCAAATAAAGAGTGGTCTAAGCGTAAGCTGGAGCCTGCAGGACCCCAGCCAGCTGGAACCAGGGGAAGGAATTACCAAGTGACAGGGTGGGTCCATGGAAGGTCCACCGTCTGGTTTCCGAAAACTGCAGTTGAAGAAGTACCCGGCCTTACAGAGGTATTTATGACGAATATTTAAGAATTTTATTCAACACTGGAACACTACTCAGCTATCAAAAAGAATGACATCTTGCCATTTGCAACAACGTGGATGGAACTGGAGGGTATTACACTAAGTGAAATAAGCCAGTCAGAGAAAGACAGATATCGTATGATTTCACTCGTATGTGCAATTTGAGAAACAAAACAGATGAATATAGGGGAAGGGAAGGAAAAATAAGATACAAACATAGAGGGAGGCAAACCATAAGAGACTCTTAAGTACAGAGAACAATCCTAGTGGTGATGGAAGGAAGTGGATGGGGGATGGGCTAGATGGGTGACGGGCATTAAGGAGGACACTTGTCGGGACGAGCACTGGGTGTCCTATGCAAGAGGTGAATCACTGGGTTCTACTCCTGAAGCCAAGGCTACACTGTATGCTAACTAACTTGAATTTAAATAAATAAATTAAAAAAAAATTTTACTCAACAAGAATTCAATATGGCAAGTGCAACGTTTGAGTAACAGTTCCAGAAAGAGAACAGAGAAAGTGCAAAGAGAAAACTATTTCTACAAAATCAAAAGATTTCCTAGAAGAGAGGCCATCCACTCCCAGAGTTAGAGGCCTATCTGATGTTCTTAGAAAGGAGTAAAAAACCTCAGACCCAAACAAATAATCATGGAATTTTGGGATAAGAGTAAGTTTTTAAACTTCAAAAGGAAACAAGAGGACCATGTGATTCAAAGGGAGGGAGGTGAGTACTGAGATTCGCAGCAGCAGTAACAGAAGCCAAAGGAAATGGAGAAAAACTTCTTTCTGAGGGAAAACCCTTATCAACCTAGATTGACACCCTGTGCTGTGCCGTCACTTTGCCAGCTCGTCCCTGGGCCAGGCCCATCTTTCCGCTCCCCTGCAGGACGTGGGGCACTGGCTCCGAGCAGCTGGATGTCTGTTAGGTTCTTTCAGTGAGAGGTGCCAGAATGTTGGAATTGGGACATGAGCGAAGGGGAGTCCTCCGCCTGTCCCTCACATGTGCTCTTGGACTCAGGAGCAGGTGCTGGGTGCCAGCTCCTCCCTTCTCCAGCACTGCCCACACAGCCCACCTGCTCAGGTGACATGAGGGGCCAGTCAGCAGCCCTCCTCAGATGCTCTACAGAATCCCTACCTGAACCTCTGGGTCCACTTCCCTGGACTGAATGCCTTCTGCTGAAACACCTGTTTCTGTTTCCCTGACAGGACTCCTACGTGCTTAGTAGCAGAGTTGCGACCAAACATAGGATTCGGGGATTCGTTTAACTGTCCTTGGAACCTGTCGTTCATCAGAGTGATTTTTAAAAACTCATGTTTTGTGGAGCACAGAGAATTTGGGGGGCAGTGAAACTACTCTGTATGATGCTATAAAGATGGCTGCCTGTCATCACCTACCTGTCTAAACTCACAGAATGAACAGCAGCAGTGAGCGATAAGGTAAAGCATTGACTGTGGGTGGTCATGCGGTGTCCACATGGGCTAACCAGTGGTAACAAGCATACCGTCTGGTGGGGAAGTTGAAAATGGCCAGCCTGTGCAGGTGCGGGGGCAGAGGCGACGTGGACCATCTCTGTGCCTTCCTCTTATTTTGATGTGAACCCAAAACTGCTTAAAAAAATAAAGGCTTTTAAATAAAAACTAAAGTCTGATAAAAACATGTCGCTAACTGGGACTTCTGGCTTTTGTTTGTTTTCCAGTAGGTGTTTTACCATTAACTCATTCCATTTCCTTAGTGGATATAAGTGTATTCAGTTTTGTATCTCTTCTTGAATCAACTTTGGTAAGATATGTTTCTCTAGAAAATCGCCTACCAGATCTACATGTCTATATTAAATCATTAATAAATGGATAATATAAATGAATAATTTACTGTTAAAATTTAATATGAAAGTGCAGGTTATCCATTTTTTTTCTTGATTAACATTGCTAGAGGCTTGTGTAAGTCTTAAGTCTTCTCAAAGAATAAATTTTATATCATGCTGAAATAACTTGATGCTCTGGTTTCAGAAAGAAGGTCTTCTGTGTCTATTGGCTCTCGGTTGTAACATAGGCCCTGTCCTTTCTTCACAAGATAATTTTCTCATACTAAAAAAACTAAGGATCAGCAAAAATTACTCATTATGGGGAATATTACTCAAAAAAGGACAGAGAGAATCTACATTTTTCATGTTAAAATTTTAATAGTAAATTATTCATGAGCAGTGAGTTTGTCTATTTCCAAACGAGTGTGCTTGTTATTGATCAGAAAATATCATTGGCCAACCTTGCATATGGTTTACATGAATTTCAGAATTAGCTTTTCAGAGCGCCTGGGTGGCTCAGTCGGTTAAGCGTTCGACTCTTGATTTCAGCTGGGGCAGTGATCTTGTCATTTGTCAGTTCAAGCCCTGCGTCAGGCCCCACACTGTCACTCCGTACTCTCTCTCTCCCTCTCTCTCTGCCCCTCCCCTGCTCTCACCCTCTCTTCCTTTTCTCAAAATAAATAAACTTTAAAATAAAAAAAAGAAACAGGTTTTCAAGTTCCACCAAAAATTCTATGAAGATTGGATATTTTAATTGAATTGATTTAGTAGATTATTTTGGGGATAGTTGACAGCTTCGAAATGGTGAATTCTTCTACTTAGTATGATTATCTCTTTAGGTATTTTCAACTTTTATGTTCTTAGGCTCTATAGTTCTGCACAAATGTATTTGTGTAGTTCTGCACAATTCCGGGTAAGTTTATTTCCAGATACTTGGAGGCATGTTTCAGAAAGGATTCTTTTGAGCCTTTACAATTGAAAATGAGTTGCCTGGTTAATCTTTGGCTTTACCGACTTTCATGTAAGCCTGGATAGAGCATATTGCCTGATTAGGTGGTAATTACAAATATTCCAGCATTTCTTTTCATTTGGGCAAATTTTCCCACAGAGTAACCATACAAGCTCTTGCATAGAAGCCTTGCTGGAGAAGGAGATTAGAGGTCACTTTTCCGTATGTAAATTCTCACTACTCTCCACTTACAGTCTGGAACACTTACCTTCTGCTGTGCTACAGTCCAGCTTCAGAGCTTGGTCATGCAGGAGAATCACCTGGGGAGCTTTAAAGATCTCAGCGCTCAGGCCACACACCACGCCAATTAAGCAAACATTCCGGGGTGGGACTCCGCGTGGGCAGTTTGCAGATGTCCCCAGGTGATGGTGGTGTGGCCGAGACTGAGAAGCACCATTGATGCTCAGTGTGGTCCTCGGGCCAGCAGCAATGGTGTCCCCTGGGAGCTTATTAAACATGCATGGCCTCCAGTCTCAGCCCAGACCTATTACATCACAATCTGTGTCTAGCAAGAATGTGTATGCACATTAAAGTTTGGGAAACACTCCTCTAAAAACTGGATCTCCTGAGTACTGTATCTCCGGACTTCTGCTGAGCTGGGGAGACCGTGGCCAGGCTTCCGTGGGTGGAAAAGGGCTCTGGGATTCCAACTTTCTCACACAGCAGCAGGGCTCAGACTTGACTGTGCTCAGAAGCACATACAAAGCCTCTGGGCTCTATGCACAGAGATTTCTGTTTCTGATTCGGGAGATTTGGATGGAGAATTTGGAGAATTTGCATTTCTAATCCATGCAGCTCGTCAGGGACCACACTTCAGGATGCAGTGATACAGACTCAGACAATACCTGTGTTCTCAGCCTAACTTTGCCCTCACACTCGCACACCTATGACCCACCACTCCCAGGTCTTCCTCAAGACTTAACTGGGAAATGCTTTAACCACAGACTTCCCGAACGTGGCTTCTCCAGTATGTTCACTCTGTTACACCTGTTTCCCAGCTTCCTGTCTACCCTTCATTTCCCATCTGCTTTTTTGTCTTGACTTGAATTTCCTTACCTAGTCACATCTGTCATTAGTTTTGTTGCTTTCCCAAATGTTTTCATGTATTTGATCTCTCGATTTCTAGTCTTGCCTTGTGTGTCCTACCTTATTGCAAGCTCGGGCTGTATTTTGCTCTTCTTTTTTCTAGTTTCTTAAGGCAAGGACTTAGATCAGTGCCAGGCATGGGGAGCCCTGTCCAGTTCTGCACAGGAGGGACCTTCCACATCCTTTTTGTTCCATCCGTCTGCTCTCTGCCTGGAGCCTTCCCTTGAGGGCTCTTACCTCTGAGACAGTGTTTTATATGCACTTGGTGCTAAGCACTGGAGTTGCCCTAGGACTTATCCTCTCTGAAGTTATGACCCTATCTGTTTTTCAATTTGGGAGATTTCTAAAAAAAAAAAAAAAAATTGGTATGTTGATGGCTGTTTCTTGCCTCCCAGAATTTTCCTGAAATTAGTTTATTTTAGCTTCGATTGTTTTCTGACATCTGTTTGGGATCAGAGGCAAAGGAAGATAGTTGTGCGTTCAGTAAGTCATAAACTCTTTCTTTAAAGATTGTTATATACTTGACTGGTGAATGGGCTTACAGCCAACCCAGATTCTGCCTCTGAGACATACAGGAAATACTCATGTTTCAGGAGACAACTGAAACACTACAGCATAAATATGTGTTATTTGCTCATTATTAGGGTCCTTCAAGAATTTCCCCAAGCTACAGGTACATAATGAAACAAGATTGTCATTCTCAACACACACACACGTATCCCAATAAACTCTGATGTGGCATTGTCTCAGTAATTGAAGTATCTAATCAAAGATGTATAGTGCAATTTTATGTAGCTTTCCTACCAAGGAAATTTTTTGAAGGAAAGCATGAGAAGAAAAAAATTAGCCAATCAAATAGTCAAAGTACACCACTGAGTTTGAGGAACATGAATCAAAGAGGTACTTTCTTACCATCTGGCCACATGCAAATGGGCTCAAGCCTTATTTACATGCATAATTTTTGAAATTTGGGAAGATATTCATAAGCTTTACTATAAAATTTAGTACATTAAATATGAATTTTATAAGACAGAAAAATATACGATGATCATGTCTATTCTGGTCATTTTACCTGAAGCATTCGGCTCGCCCAGATGCACCCTGAGGACAAACCACCTGAGTAATCACCACAGTTGCAGACAGGACCAGAAGAACAGAGTACCAGCACCCTGGAGGCTGTGCGAGGGGATTGCATGCGTGAACCAGAGGCAATCTGGTCCCCAAGCTCGGGGACTTCTCTTGGCTCCATAGCCTTTGCCAGCTGCCCACCAAGGGAATTTGGTCACAGATTGTTAGGAAAATCCATAGTCCTTGTAGGAAAAACAATACCAAGTGTCGTATGAGCTCGTTCTTCACTAGGGAACAGTGTGTTGAAATCATACATATAGAGAGCTTCGCTTATGGAGCCCAGTCGTTACAATCTCTAATACCCTAATACTCTAATGCTTGTAATTACTAATGCAGGGTAAACGTTATTACAATGGCCTAGTGTACTAAGAATGAACATTTAAACTCGTGAAATTTCTTCTTGTAGAAAATAGAAATATGTGAGGTTTACAACACAACATGACTTAACCTCCTCTCTCCTGCCTTCTCTTCACCTCTACCAAAAAATAGTTACCTACCAATGGAGGGCAGTCAGCTGAGTCACCGCCTCAGAACTGGAGAACTCAGAAGCCACCCTGTATACACCACCAGCAAAGGTGACTGTGGACGGCTGACTTCCCAGGGCCCAGCTTGGCTCCGGCGGCCCAAGGGGCACCGGGCACCGCCGCCTGCCTTCCCGACCGGAGCTCCGAACTAATGCCAACTAATGAAGTGCTGAAATTCCTTCCTGCCGCAGTTTCCTATTCAAGACATCAGACCCCACATGAGGTCACTGCCTTCAGAGCTGCAGGCCGCGTCTGGCTTCCTAACTTCCTGCCTAATGGGGCCGGCTGCACAAATTGGACTTTCCGGGTTTTATTGTCCCCCAAGGGGATTACTGCTGGATTATGTTCATTTATTCTTTTTCACTCTTTATCTATTATTTACATGAGGAAATATTCCTGTTTTTCTTTCTGAAAATCTTCAGTTATTCCTGGCATTAGCAGAAGAATTTTTGTCAGTTTTATAAACGGCCTATTACTGTATGTTTCTTAGCCAGAGCTCCACGTGGACCCTACTGTAAGTTAGAATTTACGAGGTACGGTAATTGAGGCTGACAGTGGTGATACAGGATATTGCCTTTTTATTTCCCGTTTAAAACTCCCTGCGTGGAGAACTGACCCTGGAGCCCTGAGAAAAGGAGGGAGCGTGAGCGCTCCTGCAGCCAAGCCCGCGGGGTCCCAGGCGCCCCAAGGTGACCTCCTTCCGAGGAGGGTCCCCCCGCCGCGAGTGCGCACCCCGTTCCCGAGGAGGGGTCACCCCACTGCGTGTGCGCACCCCGGCCCGGAAGAGGGTCACCCCACCGCGTGTGCGCACTCCGGCCCGGGGAGGGGACCCCCGGCCGCGTGTGCGCACCCCGCACGTGGCCTCCAGAAGTGTCCTCCAAGAGGCGAGGGGACGGCAGGAGGGCTGCTCTTGTGTTGACCCGGCCTCTTCATTCTGTGTGGTGACACAGAGGATGTGACCTGTCGCCTCGGTGGCACGCAGGTGTAATGCTTAAGTTAGTATTTCCAGGTTGGGGGGGGGTCAGCTGAACAGGAGAGCCACGCGGCCGGGGTGCTGATACTCGGGGCTCTCCCGCGGGGCCCAGCTCCTAGAGCAGTGTCTCCACTGGCGCCGTCTCTCCAAGTCCCGGGCTCCCACCCCGCGGCTGTGCTGTGACTCGTCCCCACTGCGTGTCCACCACCACTTCGCCATCTTCGTCTGCTGGACCCCTTCCTACCTGTCCAGACTCAGCTTTCGTGTCACGTGTACATGTCTTCGCCCACCTCCTCGCGCCAGGCCTGGGGGGCCCTGCCCGGCGAATGCGCGTTCGCCTCGGTTGGGGGGCGGGGGCCTCCTCGCGGGCAGGTGGTTCGGGAGACACTTCAGCCCTGCCTCCAGCATCACGCACACACACTGGGCCAAAACAAGCAACCTCTCTGACTCCCTGTCCTCCCCCGGGACCCTCAAATGGGGACGAGTGTCCCCAGGACTGAGGGTGAGGAGCGTGCGCTGTGACTCTGCTGTTCCCCACCGTGTCCGCCCGGCCCTCTGCCAGGAGGGGACCTTCTTGGAGCATGGGCGCAGGCATTATGCAAATCTGACTCTCCTGGAAGCGTTGGGCTCCTGAACATACACGTGAGAGAACAGGCAAATACTTCACAGGGAGTGTTGATTCTGGCCACTGCTAAGCCCAGAGGTACGATCTGCATTGCGTGGAAACCGTGTGGAGTGGCACAGTGTCTGTACAGGCATACCTTGTCACTCTCTAGGTTAGGTTCTGTGTGTAAATGGCACTTCACCCCTAAACATCTTAGAGGAAAGCCCACTTATTTTTACTGATGGGCAGCCACTGCTTCTTTGAGGGGAGTCCCTACCCTGCTGGGTGGACACTCAGTGTCCCAGTGCCCGCCAACCACAGGCCACCTGCCATGTGTGGGACAGCAGACCCACTGCGGGAGGGACACGCACCCAGCTCTGCTAGGTCCTGGGCAGCCACTTCCCCCTAACTTGTGAGCAGGAACAGAAGGCACTGAGAAGGCCTGCAGGGAAACTCAGTTAAAACAACCCAGGTAGAAAAGGATGGCTTTTCCACGAAAGTTTCCTGGATTGATTAAGAAAACTCAGTCCAGGAAGTGGACACCACCCCCCGCCCCCCGACGAAGTGCCAGCTCCTCCATGCCCAGCAGAGCCAGCTGGGTCAAGTCACTTCCCCTCTTGGGGTTTTAGCTCTGATGGCCGTGCCAGGAGGTGCTAGCAGGGCTCCCTGTGCGGCCGTGTGAGGCTAAATGCAGGCACGACTCACTCGGAACAGCACCTAGCAGCTCCCGACCTTATGTAATTGGTGCCTCTTACTAGTTTCTTGCATCTCCTCCCAAAACCTTAAAATAAAATACTTAATCTAAATGGTAGACATTTTTGTGGTGTGAGTTAGGGATCCAGTCACCTGCGGAAAAAGTTAAATTCCATTTCCAGAAGAACAGAGAACTTAATCGTGAAACAGTCTCACAGTGAAGGAATTGTCCAATGGTGAAAATTCCAGAAGCGCAGCTGGGTGAGGGTCAGTCAGTGCAGACATTCTGGGCGAGCCAGGGAACCGGTCCTGCCTGTCCTGAGTCCCCTGCAGCAGACAAGAGGTCACCAAGCGTGACCTGTCAGGACCAGGTGGATACAGAGAACAACTCCAGGGTTTGGTTCTGGAAGTCCCGGGGCCATGAGGCCCACGCTTCCTCAGCCCTCATTAGACTCCGAGTCGGGACCCTACGGGACTCCTAGAAGCCTTCTCCTCGCTGGCGTGGACACGATTAGGATATGCCTGCCTGCTTCTGAAGAGGGCCGTGTGGCCCCACCGAAATTGCTAGAGGAAGAAATCTGTGAAGCCAAATGCAAATGCCAATCATTCCTGCTATTTTAAATCCTCGACTAGAACACAGGTGTCCTGCCTACCTCCTGCCTTTCATGAAACGATTAAAGCAGTTGTTTTAAAAACATGGAAAGTTCAGGATTAATTACGATGTTTCTCGCCATCCTAAGGGGTAGGAATATGTACAGAGGCTCCTACGTGAAGTGGCACATACGTGTGCGTGCATATGGTGGGACGTTGGCTTAAAAATAAAAAGTGTGCTTATGAACGGTACGAAAGCCAGAACAACTTTGCATTATATATAACGAAGTGCTATTTTCTCTACTTGAAGTAAATTTCAAAACTGCACTCTTCCTTAGATAGGCAGGTAGCTGCGTGGGCCCCACACTGGGTAGGGACTCACACACCTGAGCAAGTGTGATTTCCTAAGGCTGTGGCTTCTTCGTTCTAAGTGTCTAAATTGTGGTGGGAGGGACGGGTTCTCTTGTGAGCACACAGACGGCCACGGAAGAGAAGCGTGGTCCACACTTTGCAGCTAGAACTAGTAACTGGCTTCAGCAAAGCCCTCTACTGTCCGTGCACTCTCTCAACAGCTGCTTTTGAGCACCTACTGCTGTAGAGGCCCCCTGAGCGGTGCCAAGAACGCCCGGGGGGCGGGGGGGGACAGAGTGGGCCCTTTCTTCAGGGCTCCGATACAAAAATCGCAGTAACCTAGGTCTTGAGTCAACCAGGGGCCAGACCCAGGCACCAGACGTAAAGTTAGATCATGTCCGTAATAACAATGACAGACAAGGGCAAAGAAGGTGCTAAGTGCCAGCAAGGTGCTGCTCACCTTCTGTCTCATTCGAAACTAACACCAGCCCCGCAAACTGAATCTACTGCCTTTGCTCTATGCCCCCCTCCGAGCTAGGGACCCTGTACCTTGCACACTTCTGTCTTTGCTGTACCCCCCCCCCCCACCGCAGCTGGGGGCCTTGTACCTTGCACACTTCTGTCTTTGCTGTACCTCCCCCCCCCCCCCCCCCCGCAGCTGGGGGCCCTGCACCTTGCACACTTCTGGCTTTGCTGTACCCCTCCCCCCACCGCAGCTGGGGGCCCTGTACCTTGCACACTTCTGGCTTTGCTGTACCACCCCCCCCCCACCGCAGCTGGGGGCCCTGTACCTTGCACACTTCTGGCTTTGCGGTACCCCCCCCCCGCAGCTGGGGGCCCTGTACCTTGCACACTTCTGGCTTTGCTGTACCTCCCCCCCCCACCGCAGCTGGGGGCCTTGTACCTTGCACACTTCTGGCTTTGCTGTACCTCCCCCCCCCCACCGCAGCTGGGGGCCCTGTACCTTGCACACTTCTGGCTTTGCTGTACCCCTCCCCCCACCGCAGCTGGGGGTCCTGTACCTTGCACACTTCTGTCTTTGCTGTACCCCCCCCCCACCGCAGCTGGGGGCTCTGTACCTTGCACACTTCTGGCTTTGCTGTACCCCCCCCCCCCACCGCAGCTGGGGGCTCTGTACCTTGCACACTTCTGGCTTTGCTGTACCCCCTCCCACCGCAGCTGGGGGCCCTGTACCTTGCACACTTCTGTCTTTGCTGTACCCCCCCCCCACCGCAGCTGGGGGCCCTGTACCTTGCACACTTCTGTCTTTGCTGTACCCCCCCCCCACTGCAGCTGGGGGCTCTGTACCTTGCACACTTCTGTCTTTGCTGTACCCCCTCCCCCCACCGCAGCTGGGGGCCCTGTACCTTGCACACTTCTGTCTTTGCTGTACCTCCCCCCCCCCACCGCAGCTGGGGGCCCTGTACGTTGCACACTTCTGGCTTTGCTGTACCTCCCCCCCCCCACCGCAGCTGGGGGCCCTGTACCTTGCACACTTCTGGCTTTGCTGTACCCCCCTCCCCACCACAGCTGGGGGCCTTGCACACTTCTGGAGTGGCAGGGCCACCACGAGAACCCGAGGCAGGTACTGCAGAATATCCTCTGGTGGCTGTGAAGAAAACAAGTCAGGTGCATTGTTCACACAGTAACTCGGGTTAAGTGTGGCTGAGTCTCTGGATCCAGCGTGTGATCTGAACACCGTCCGGCAGGCACCTCAGGCCAGGGCACCGTCTGGGAGCGGGTGGAAGCAAATGCAAGCCTTTCACAAACCTGCTGTCCGTGAAGGGGGCATACAGCGATGCCCACCACGCAGCGGGGTCCGCGGGTGACAGCGGGGGGGCGACTGCAGGAGGCTGGGGGCCCTCGGGCTCTGGCGGCACACGCGCACTGAGTCCTGCAGCCGGGGCCCCTTAGGAGCTGAGTGACCTCGGGGCGGCCTGTGGTCCTAAAGCCGGCCGAGAAAACGGCTCCCTGGCCGGTAGGGTTCCTGGACACGCAGTGGGGCATGGACGTCCTGCAGTGACGGTGCAGGTTCTTCCTTGGGGCTGAGACTCCCTGGCGCCCCGAGCACAGGAGCACTGACCTCTCAGGAGAGGGCGCTCCCAAAGGGTGCGACCCGAGCGGGTGGAAGGGGGGTGGGCACAGGGTAAGTGGGGTGCGGGGCTGTGGGAGGGGGGAGGGGGGGCGGGGGGGATGAGGGGAAGATGGTGTGAGGGGGTAGAGCCGTGTGAGTGGGGTGGGACTATGTGAGTGGGGGGTGAGGCAGCGTGAGTGGGGGGTGGGGTGGTGTGAGCAGGGCGGGGCGGTATAAGCGGGGTAAGGGGGTGACGGGAGGCAGGGCGGTGTGAGCGGGGGGCGGGGCGGTGTGAGGGGGAGTGGGGGGCAGTGTGAGCAGGGGCCGGGTGGTGTCAGGGGGCGGGGTGGTGTGACCAGGGGGGCGGGGCGGGGTGAGTGGGGGTCGGCCACAGGGCAGAGCAGGTACAACTTGTCTTGGACAGAGAATTTCCCTGACAGAAAAGTTTTTCATGCAAAGTTAGGCAAATACGTGCAAATTAAAAAGATGCAAACAACTGATTTCATGCTCACGTTAATTTATAAAACGGATTCTTGGACCTGAAGTGCATCGGGTGGAAACAGATCCTGGGTCTGACCTGGTGCCTGCTGGCGGGGGGGGGGGGGGGGGGGGGGGGGGGGAGGGGGGGCGCACAGCGTGCAGACTTCCCACCCGCGGTCTTGAGGCCTGTTTGTTCGTAGGCTGCGGATATTTTGCTAATTTTTGATATACCACGACTTTCCAGTAATGTGTACAGTGTCCAAGTGATGTGACCTGTCTTCCTGTCCAATGACAAATAGTAATGCTGTTTGAGATAAATGAAGAACAAATTGGAATCGTATTTATCTACATTTGGTAAAGGTTGATATATGTTTTCATTTACTTGAAACCCTGTCTTCTGTCCACAAAGACTTGCTCGAGAGACCAGTAGGATGATAGGAAGTGGGAGATGAGCTTTAGCACAGAGTGGATCCAAAGTCGGTCCCACATCCTAGAATCGCTACAACCCCATGGCGGGAACAGCTGCGTAGCTAGGATTTCATGTAATTTAAATGAGGAAATAACTTTGTATCGCTTTTGCATTTTAATTGCATCGTTTATAAACAAACTGCCATGACCCTTTCTTCGAGGCCATAAACTGGGGAGATTTTTCATTATTGCCTTTACAACCTTTCAAAGTGGTCTGAGCACATTTTGGGTAACAATTTTGGGCACTGAGATTTTAGTTTGTAAACAATTATTCATTAAAATGTTAGCATCAGAACACCTTTTTTATCCTCATAAAACAAAAAAAAAAAAATCATTGCATTCCATTAAACATTAAAGAAAATGCATGAAGTCATTTGAAAGAGAACTGTGATTTTCCAGTTCACTGCCTGTCCCTAAAGGAACATATCTTTACCAGCACCTGGAAAATACTTGATGGTGTGTCGTTTCTGCCAAAACAGCTTCTACAATTCCAGCATCAAGGGATTCACTTTCCTCCACAATAAATGCTGGCTTATTAATGCTCAAACTAATTCAAGGGAAGAGATTCTGAGACACAAAATGAAGGGGGTTTAATAAATAAGAACACGAAAATATACATAGATAGCCAGGCATCTGTAGAATTGATATACTTAATCTGGTATTTCACTCGGTGTTAATAAATTATGATATGTATAGGTGTGAATGTTGCTTCACAGACACATTATTAATCATTGTTTATTATTAACCGTTGTTAAAATTCCTTCTAAAGTCAACCTATAAGAATATTTCAATAAGCCAAAATTAAATAAACGAGTAGCTCAAGGAACTGGCACCATTACCCTTTGGGAAATTAAAAAACCAGAAACACCACGTCAGATAATTATGAAGAGATCAACCAACCTAGCTTGTCAAGCATATTTATCTCAATTTGAAATACCTACAAACATAAGTAACCCAAATCCGTCTTTAGCATGAACACTATAATTAAAGACGTAGGATCTTCAGTCCCCTGGGTGGAGAGGGACGTGGGCAGAAGCATGTTGGAGGAACGGGGTCAGGGATCAGACGCTTTTCACAAAGACCCAAATGAAAGAAGTCAGGTAGAGAATGTGGGCTTACACAACTTCTTTTAAAAACAGGCAAAACTAAAATATTTGTTTTTAGAAATGCAGGCTTTAGAGCTATAATAAGAAATGAAAGGAACATTTTTTTTAAATGGAAACAAAAAATATTCAGGTTATAAGACTTAGAAAAAATAATCCTCAGCACGTGTTCCCTGGATCCCATTTTCAGAGTAACTGGGCATAGTTGTTAAAAATGCAGATGCTTGGGGAGCCTGGGTGGCTCAGTGGGTTGAGCATTTGACTTTTAATTTCGGCTCAGGTCATGATCCCTGGGATCAAGACCCTTGTCGGCCTCCATGCTGAGCGTGGAGCCTCCTTAAGATTCTTTCTCTCCTTCTGTCCCCTCCCCACCCGTGCTCACTCTAAAAAAAATATGCTTTAAAAAATGCAGACCCTTGGTTCAACCAAGACTCTGAATCACAAACTCATGGGTGGGGCCCATGTTCCTTGGTTATTTATTAGACTCATCAAAATTATATGTTCTGAGAGTCCTCTTTTATTTGTAACTTAGAAGAATTGCAAAAGACTGTGATTTTCTTTCAGCAATAACCTAATTTTAGATAAGAGGAAATATGGAAAAGAAAATATATCAAACCTGCTAACAAGTTTGAAGAATGCAGAAGGGAGGGTGGTCCACGAGGAGCAGTGCTCAATGCTCCGTGAGCCTGTGGTGAGCGGTGAGTAGGGTAAGAGCACATGGGAGCACCTTTAGGGACCCAACGTCCTCCTCCCTGCTGCAGGAGCGTCATCCCGGAGCCAAGACAGACTGCAAGTCAGAAATTCATTGCTAGCAATGGCATGAGATTTGTTTTGTGACAAATAGATTCGTGATTTTTAATGCCAACCATGGCTGCTAGTAAATGAAAAATTTTCTTCGGTTTGGCACTCATTGATACTTAAGAAGCTGAAGTTAGTAAATCACAAGTTGGACATTCCTTAATTAGTGGGTAGCAATTCCTTAGTTAGTCAAGAGGCTTCTTTTCTTTCTGAGAAAGCCCTCATTCCCCAAGATCCTGACTCATCACATCTGATCCTGGATGCCTGCCTGCAGAGACCTGTCCGCCCCTGTTTCGGGTACCTGGCCAGTCCTCCTGAGCCCTCCCATCACTGGCTTTGAGACCACCAGCCCCACAGTATATGGGAGACACAACTTACAATGACATACGTGAATCTCTAGTTCTTATTATCTAAAACCAGTGATTTTTAACTTCAAGTACATAAAGTTAAACGGACACCCACCGTCTCCTCAAAGCTTCCCTTCCCTAATGGCCTCTGATTTTGCATAGTAACATCGTTAAATGTTGCCCTACAAATTTACACCATGTACTTATTCTCTAAGATTTAACTCGAGCTTTTAAATTTATGTCCAAAATTCTGCCTTGACAAATGCCAAAATTGGCACAGCGGTGCATTTCATCTCATTTTTCATCTCATTTTTCCCTTCACAGTTTACATAAATGGGGCAGGTGTAAGCTATTTGACTAGTCGGTCTCTTCGAGAGCCTTGAAGGTGCAGCCGTGGCTCCTCCCGTGGGACCAGGTTTCCCTTTGCCTGGTGGCCAGACGGATGCGCCGCTTCTCCTCTTCACCCAGCAAGCCTGCTGCCTTCCCGGGCACTTTCGTCCTGTCCGGCCCGCCCAGTGGTGAGCGATGCACACAGAACCCCTCACGTCGGCAGCTCCTGCTTCATGTGGGTGTTTCTCTTGGACCCTCCACACCCCGGTTCTGCAGAAATATCCTCGAAGAAGCAGTTTCAAGAACGACACCAAGCAAGATGTTTCTTCTGATGTAAATTCGTATCTGTCTTTAGTTTTCATAGCTTTCCTTTGGTTTTTATTTTGTCCTTTCCTGTTTCAGAGACGTCATGCCTCGAGCCCTGCAGATCCCAGGCCGTGGGCAAGGACTCCAGCCACGGCCCCTCCTCAGGCTGCTTGCCTTCTGGATTGGAGTGGAATGTGCCTCCTCCAGGATTTCAGACACATTATTTGTAAGGATATCAAACATGTGTAAGCATTGTTCTTTTTAGATCACTTTCATGGCAATACTTACGAACTCCCAGTTTGGGACCCTGACCATCTGGCAATCATACAAAGACTGCATTTCGTAGGATGTGATACTGGCAGACCCGTCAACTTTCTTGGTGGTTTTGCTCCCCGGTCACTACCTGTCCTAACCCCGCTGGAACCCTTGCTTTCTGCTGTCAGGACACCCACCCAAGATATGAGAAGTCACAGAGGAGGAAGGGGCATTCCCACTCAGGTAGTGCTAAAGAGCACTGGCTCCAGATTTCTAGGACAAATGGATTCTGGTCACAAATGCACCCCCTTCCCGGGCACAGCCAGTCACTTCCCAGACTGCAAAGAAAAGTTACTGTAATCCGAGTACGTTTTCACCCGGCTTAAACGGAATTGCCCCACAGCTTTTCAGGATGCTCTGTGACCTGTCGTTGAACTCCTACAGGATGACTCAGGCATCACTCAGAAATGGGACACCAGCAGGCTGCAGAGGTCCAATGGTTAATTTAATTCATATTTACTATATATGTTAGACATAAACTTTTTCTTTTAACTTTTAATTGTTCTATGTTTTCTAAACTGAAAATAATCCAATTAAAATTTTTTGGAAAGATATCCCCCAGAAATACACACCAGGCATACGATATTCGAAATTATTCCGCAGAGGTAGCATTCCGAAGGTAGAAACGTGTGGTACGTGGCAACAATTTGCAGTTTGCAATCCATGTTGGTGAAAGCAGTCTCCAAAATGAATTCCTTTACACACGTTGTTCAAGGGTATTCACGCAGCCCCTCTTCTCTACCACGTCTAGTCTCCTTCCTGCTCCTCACGTCAAGTTCCTCTTATTATCTGCAGCAGTGACCACAGACGAGCCAAATGCGAGTTCAGGAGCCCCCAGCCTCAAACACAGGGACCTCACGGGTGGGGATGTCATGCATGCTTCGGATGGATGCGTTGTCTTGCTCAGGGAAAGGATCTTTCTCAGGAAAATGGGTGTCTGGACAACCATCCACCCAAGGGGTATCGGAGAGAGCTTCCTGGCACTCACTTCCCACGCTCACAGTCGACTCGATGTCTCCCGGCTCGAACTATGTTAGTAGATGCACCAACTATCCCTTTGCATCCAGCTGCTCTCCATGTGTTTTTCATCTTTTCATTGCTTTTTCTTTTTTTAAGTTTATTTATTTATTAAAAAAATTTTTTTAACGTTTATTTTTTATTGAGAGACAGAGAGAGACAGAGCATGAGCAGGGGAGGGGCAGAAAGAGAAGGAGACACAGAATCGGAAGCAGGCTCCAGGCTCCGAGCCATCAGCACAGAGCCCGACTCGGGGCTCCAACTCACCAGCTGTGAGATCATGACCCGAGCTGAAGTCGGACGCTCAACCGACTGGGCCCCCCAGTGCCCTAAGTTTATTTATTTATTTTGAGATAGAGAGAAAGAGAAAGAGAGAATGAGTAGGGGAGGGGTGGAGAGAGAATCCCAAGCAGGTTCCACAATGTCAGTGCAGAGCCTGACTCGGGGCTGGATCTCACAAGCCCCGAGATCATGACCTGAGCCAGATGCTTAACTGACTGAGCCCCCAGGCGCCCCGCATCGCTTATTCTTAACACAAAATACAGTTCACACATGAGTAATCCATGGAAACCCAGTCATGAGACAATGGGGAAGGACCAGCCCGGAGTCGCATGGACTGCAGCACAGAAGAGCAGGCGGCCACCAGGGCACCGCATTGGGCACCAGGAAGCCCCTCGCTGCAGCGGCAAGGGGTTGGCGCTCCCGGTGAGGTCCCTGCCGACCATATAAAAATGCGATCTTGGAAAAGATGTGGTTTTGTTGGTGCTCATTGAGTATATTGTACTTTTTGCAATTTGGAGCCCAGCATCTCTGGGATCTCGATTATTTTAAGTCAATGCAACACAAACCTCTTATAATTAAAAAATACAATTTTGGCAGATTGGAAAACTGAAGAAACATGATGCAGTGCACTGAAGCAGCGCTGGGGACAGGCACGTGACAGACGGGACAGGATGGGAGCCCTTCTAACTCGTGTCTTCCCGGTAGGACCGTGCTAAAACAATTCTCGCCAATTAAGCCCTTAATGAGCATGATGTTATTTCTAAACTGCTTAGTTTTTAGGAGATCTTTCAAATGTACATATGCAACCATGACTGCTCGTCTTAGTTTATGAAAACCTGGTTTTCCAAAGTCTCTTGGGAATCACTGAATAGTTCTTATTGTATTTAAAAACTCTTATCTCTTGGGTGGAATTAATTAGAATTCCATAGAAAATTTTGGTGTCCGGCGTATCCTACTTTTAGTTCTAACTATAAATTAGGACACGATCATAATACTTTCTTTATTTCTTTAAAACCCTAATTTCCTTTTAAAAAAGGACAATAGGACATATATCACAGTATTATTGTGAGGATTAATAAGATACATACAAAGCACTCAGAGACGCACGGACACCATGATCATTGTTTGGATGGCGCCTCCTCTGAGTCTGTGGTCCCTGTGACACGGGCACTTGAACCCACTCTGGTGTTGCCAGAGGATGGCCCTGCATGGGAGAGGTCCTTAGTCAAGGAATGAATGAATGAATGAATGAATGGTACATATTTGTGCTGAACACGTAATGTTTGAAACGCTTTTATGTGATTTATTATACCTGCTGGTATTATCATCCCTAATTTACAGACAAAACGAAAATCAGATCGCAGACCTGACTTTTCTAGGGTCACAGGCTCTGCACAGCAGCCGTGGGGCTTTCCACAGGCACCGCGTGGGTCCTTCACTTAGCCCGAATCAGGGCCTGCGACTTCTTGTCGCCACCTTAATCCACAGGGTCAGCTAAGTAATTCAGCAAAGTCGACCTTAAATTAACTGGAGCGTTAGGAGGTCTAAGGCGGCTGTGAGATTGTTGACATATTTACTAAACTACGTAACTGGAAGTCTGTATACCCAACAACCAATTCTGCCAAGCACTGAGGCCTCTGAAATGTACCCTCCTAATGCAGTATTCTGCAAGGGTTCCAGGATTGAAAACATTCTGCTACAGCCAAGAGCCCAAAATCACAGATGGGAAGGTTGCATTTTGAAGTTCGGCTCGCGCTTTATTTACGTGGCACACCCAGACTGTGTCTTGATGTTCTGGGCCTTCGATGACCTCACCGAGAAACCCTAAACGGGCCAGTACTCTCCTTTAGCACCGTGGCTGCCTGTTGCCTCTCAGCAAGCTTCTCATTTAGTCCGTCATCTGTGGGCCGCACAATGACACCAGCTGCCCTCGCCTCAACTTGCTTGTATCGTGGGCGGGAAATTAAGAACAAAGCACAAACTGATGGAGGCCTTGGGTGGAAAGAAGTGACCCTTCGGGGTTACAGCCCCACAGGAAGGAGCAGAGGGGCCCCGTGGACCCGGAGACCTTGCTCGCGGCTCCTCCTGCTGCATCTGTACCACGGGCTCCAGAAAGAGGTGCAAGAAGAAAACACTAAGTGTTTAAAATAAATTCTTAATTTCATCATTTAACGCTTTTTTTTCTCTGTGTTGTTTTATAATGAAAATTATATTGGAAACCACCCCAAAATAAACATATCTACAAATAATCGGAGTGTGCAGTCAAAAAAATGTTTGGCAACCACTGATCTGTTGGGTGAGAATTAATAATAAATACATACCCTAACCGGTGTTACCATCCAGTCCACACGCTGTGGCCGTGGCCACGTGGGCGGACGAGGCGTTCTTCACCAGGAGCAGGCACACCGCCGCTCACGGCTACGCTCCATCTGGAGAAATGCCATTTTTACTCTAAAAGCAAACCGGGAAGTCGTTTCGCTCAGGAGCGCTCTTTGGTTGTGTCTGTCCGTGGTGTTCCTCTCAGGGTGCTGCCGGACGGGGTCCCCGCCTGCAGAGCACGCCCGGGGGCGTTCCCATGCTCACTTGCAGCCTCCCGCTCCTCGGCCGGCCACACCCCAGCTCCCCACTCCCACTTTCCAGCTGGTGTCTTTTTCATCCCAAAACGTGGATGGCTTAGTCTCTGCAGCAGGTTTCTCAGGGCTCCTTCTCCGCATAGGCGTTTATTTCCCAGACGACACACGTCGCAGCGACTTCCTCCTTTCTCTCCGCACCTGAGTGCCTTCTGTCCTGGAGGTTCCTCAAGGGCTCCTCAGCAGGGGTTCACAGACACTCGGGGAGCCTCGGGGTTCGGCCGTCCTGGGCCTTTCCGCACCTCCAATCAGCACTCGGAGCGTTAGTTTTACCGCATTTATATGAAGTTATGTTTACACATCTGGCTATATAAAATCACATTCGTCTTAATATTTTCAATACTAATTTATAATATAAACCTCATAAAAGTGCAAAAGTCATGTGTAAATACAGATATGAAGACATATTAAAAACATGTGAAAATGTTAAAAAGGAGTTACCTTTGGTTAATGAAATTTATTTTTCCTTCTTTGGTATTTTGTTTATTTTCTACAAATTTGAAAATGAAATACGTTAATTTATAATCAATGACTGTAACAGTGAATATAACTTGTAAAGTGAAAACCAAATACATTGCACAGGGCATTCTTCCGGGTAGTCATTGAAAATCAAAAATCATTATGAGTGACTAATCTCAAGTATCTGGAAAAGAAATACTAGCAGAGGAAATTAGGACAAATTCTCACTTATTCAGAATGATTTGATAGATCCGTTTAATTCACAAATTTAAAGGTACAAATCCTAGAATCAGATTTGGTGGCCCTGACTTCCCACACGAGGAGACTGAGGCCAAGGCATCTGTCAACTGCACACGGGGTCCAGTCAGTGCTGCCTGGAACCAGCCGTCCCTGCACCGATGCTCTGGTGACCACACACCCAGGGGCGCCCATCGTCTAACGGCACGCTCCTTCTCCCTGGATTTCTTCCACAGCCACCCACGCTGGGCTCCCCTGGGCACACACAGAGGACTGTCCCGGGGCAGATCCTGAGGCTCATCTGAGCTCAACGGGAGAGCACCAGGCAGACCAAGAAGGAGCAGACCGACGCCGTGGGTCTTCCCTCGCCACCCTGGTTGGGCGCTCTCTCCAGAAGCTGGGCGTCTGTCAACCACAACCGTTCGCCTGCCGTACCCACCTTCTCGGCACCCTCCGTGCCCGCATCAAATCTTCCTCGCCAAGCCTAGCTCAGCTTCCACCACTCCCCACACCACCTGATCATTGACGTTTGCTCTCGCTCGTACATGCCACAGCCAACCTACTTCGTAAAGATGGCAAATGTGCGTTGGTGTGCTTTCTCATGTCCTTGGCTGAGACACGACAATCACTCATGCCCCCTCCTGTGGAACGTCACCATGTACACCTCGTGACGTGCCCCTGGCCACCCTCTGCCCGCAGCAATTGCACCTTTGTGGACATCTGACCCAGAAAGGGTGGATCCCATTCTCTACCCCAGCATTTACGAGTGTAACAAAGAACTCATGAGCAAACAGGGGCAGTCCGGCCAGAAAGCCATGTAAATCTGTCCTTTTATGAATATCTGTTGAATGATCTCCATACCATGTAGTTGCATCTAGAAAGGAAAAACAGAAAAATGAGCCTATGCAATCTGCAATCTTGCCCTGCAATCAGATGAGGCAAACATAGGAAGAAGAAGAAAGAAGAAAAAGAAAGAAAGAAAGAAAGAAAGAAAGAAAGAAAGAAAGAAGGAGAGAGGGAGAGAGGGAGAGAGAAGGAGGGAAACAAAAGAAAAAACTCCCTGCTTGATTCTGTCTAGCCAAGAGGTGAATATGCAAACACTACCGTGGTGAGTAAAGTGGTTTGTCAGGAACAGGGTGGGGGGGACAGTGACCACCTGGGGAGCCCGTAAAACCTACATTCATTCAATTGAATGACTTCCTGAACAGTCCATACACTATTGCCACCCACATGCCACAGATGGGCAAACAGCATGTGCCCTCTGGCTGTGGAAACAAAGTCCAGGGGTCTTGCCTTCCTCATGGTGTTCCCAGCCCCCGAACTGAGCCTGCTACGCGGTTGGCACTCTACGTACGTGACATCTTTGGCTGAGAGGGAGGGATTATTAATGCAGCAGAACTATATTTGTATCCAGAAGAATGTACAGGTAAGAAGAAAATTGCCTTTGCTATAGAGGTATGATGGGAAAGCTGTTAAGAGTAAAGAAATACAAACTTAAGTTCTAACTTCACCAGGTTAAGTTATAAACTGTAAAGTGCACACATTTTAAAGACAAAGTTTAAAGATAAGTTTGGGCATTTGTATATACCCAGGTAACCACATCTCAAAGAGATATGGGATATATCTCTCACCCCAAAAAGTTCCTGTTCTTTTTTCCACTCAATCTCACCACAGAAACAGCGCTATTTTGGTTTCTAACACTGCAATCTACTGGTCCAGTCTTGAATTTTATATAAACACAATTATACAATATAAGGTCTTTTTGTCTAGTTTCTCTTATTTAACACAGTATCTGTAAAAGTCACCCATGAATGCTGCCTATGCCAGTACTTTGTTCCCTTTACTTACGGGGAAGTGTGGTTGACTTACTTGCTTGTTGACGGAATTTTCATGTGTTTTGGGCTATTATGAGTACATTTGCCATGGATATTCTTTTACAAGTCGTTTGGAGGCCATGAATCTTCATTTCTCTTTAGTCAATATCTGTGAAAGGAGTCAGCCATAATGTAGGTGCGTGCTGACTTCTATGAACTTACTAAACCCGGGGCACCCGGGTGGCTCAGTCAGTTCAATGACCGACTTCGACTCAGGTCATGATCTCACAGTTCATGGGTTCGAGCCCCGCATCGGGCTCTGTGCTGACAGCTCGGAGCCTGGAGCTACTTCAGAGTCTGTGTCTCCCTCTCTCTCTGCCCCTCCCCTGCTCATGCTCTGTCTCTCTCTCTCTCAAAAATAAATAAAGACATTAAAAAGAAAAAAAGAACTTACTAGACCCTTTTGCAAAGCGGTTGGACCGTTTCAGCCTTCCACCAGAGACGTGTGGCAGGTTCCATTTCTCCGCGCCCGTGCCACACTAGCCGTCGTCAGCTTTTTCAGCTCACCCACACCAGGTGCAGTGTCTTCTCTGTGGCTTGTCAGTGTTTCCCAGATCTGCTGTTGGCCCAGGAAAGTCACTCAATGAGGAAAAGGGGTCCTCTGCCCAGAGGGAAGTCCCCCAAGTCCTCGTGAAGAAAGATATTCATGAATCTGAGCAGGAGGGGGCCGGCGTCAGGAGCCATGGTGGGGTGACGGCATGGCCATTATCTCGGCTGAGAGATTGGAAGGAAGCAGGACAGAGGTGGGTCCCAGCCTAGAACCGTCCTCTTTCTGCAGAATGGCTCTTCAGTCAATATTGAAGAACGACTAAGCACTGAATTTCTGATAAGTGGAAATTGTCTGCAATGAAAGCTGCCGTGATTGACTTGTTTTGGCATTTTACTTTCCAAATTCCTTATCCAGGAATCTTCTTCTTTTTTTAATCAAGAAAAGATTTTTAAGTTGACTTATTTGTTTTGAGAGCGAGTTCACACAAACTGGAGAGAGGCAGAGAGAGGGAGAGAGAGGGAGAATCCCACGCAGGCTCCACACTGTCAGCGCAGACCCCGACACAGGGCTCAGACCCACGAACAGCGAGATTGTGACTTGAGCGGAAAGAGTTGACGCTCAACTGGCTGAGCCACCCAGGTGCCTCTTATCCAGGAATCTTCCGTCACTTATCTCCTCAGTAAAGTAGAATGACAGCCTACAAAAAGAACATCTTTTTAAAGCTCATTACCATTTGCATTTGCCATAGATGTAGAATGTATGTAAATTTGTGGACGGTTGATATGTCAATAAGGGGCATGCCAAATGCCCAGGTGACAGTCTTACTGCCGACAAGTAGCAGATCCTGATTTTATGTGAAATTTGTCAGCGCCCTCAAGGAGGTACTTCAGACATTGGGCACCGGCCACAGAACGTGGAAGCCGGAGACCGAGGCCAAGGCGGTGCTGGTGGCCCCATCGCTCGAGACAGTATCACCCCCTCTGCTGGTTCCGGTGGAGGCGGTATGACCGTGTGGGTGAAAGGATGACGGTGCCCAGCGTTATGTCCTAGGTATACGGTGGGGCTCGGAGACCTAAAGACAGTGGCGTCAACAAAATCCCCTGAGGCTTCTGGAGGGCCCCGTCTCTGCTCCCACCTGATTGCAGCAGTCAGGAAAGAGAATTGTAGAGAAGGAAAGCAAACAGGGGAGAGCCTGATGCAAGAAAAAGACAAGCGACTTAAGTCTCTGCAGATGAGAGTCCAGGTGAGTGTCCCAGGCGAGTGTCCCAGGTGAGTGTGTCAGTGAGGGTCCAGGTGAGTGTCCCAAGGCGAGCCATCCATCTCGCAGAACATCACGGTCACATTCTCCGGTCGGTTCAGTCACTAGCTGTGGATAAAGGCCTAGCCGTCAGCCTACGAATAGCATGTTTTAGATTAATGGCAAATTTCTAGCCTAATAAATAAACACTGGTTAACTACTGTGCATTTGGTTTTCAAGAAAGCCCTTCGTCAGCTGTAGTTATGTCAGCACTTTGTCTCCTGCGCCTGCACGGGGGGCCACCAAAGCCTTCGTCAGCTTTGGTGCCAGATAGAGACTCAGCTCCCAGGGGTCAGCTCCCTCTCACCGACGAGAGGGGAGCACAGCGAGGGAGGCCGGACACACACTAACAGCTGCTGCCCCTGCTTCTGCTCTTGTGCACGGAGCCTTACCCGTCGCGTTGCTTATTCTGTCGTAGTCCGTTTTACAAAGTACAGATTTATTTTTTAACAGTTTTCGGCAAGTGACCCTAGTTGTTAAGCCGACAAAAAAATTCATCTGCTACTTTCACATTTTTATAATGTTTGCTTTATTTTTGAGAGCAAGAGTGTGTGCAGAGTAGGGGCAAAGAGAGAGGAGGACAGAGGATCCAAAGCAGAGATCCAAAGCAGAGAGGACAGAAAAGAGCCCGAGGCAGGGCTTGAACTCACGAACCCGTGAGATCGTGACCCGAGAGTCACCCTAAGAGTCGGATGCTCAACCTACTGAGCCGCCCAGACACCCCTACTGTTACATTTTGTATCTCTTTATTTATTTTTAAGTCTTTCTTTAAAGTTTATTTATTTATTTGGGGAAAGAGAAAGAGAGAGAGAGAGAGAGAGAGAGAGAGAGAACGAGTGGGGGAAGGGCAGAGAGAGGGGGAGACAGGATCCAAGGCAGGTTCTGTGCTGTTAGCAGAGAGCCTGACGTGGGGCTCGAACCCACAGACTGTGAGATCATGACCTGAGCCCAAGTTGGACACTTAACTGACTGAGTCATCCAGGTGCCCCGTGCATTTTTTCTCTCTTTAGACTCCAACGTCATCTTTTCAGCCTTGGCTGTAAAATGAAACGAATGAAAAATGTGGGAGTATCACAGATGCTGACTACAAACCATCGCACTTAAATTACATCAGGATTTTATTCATTGTCTTCCGGTGTTTACAGAGACTATGCTACGTACAGTGAAGTCAGAGAGAAATTGCCTTTTTCTACCTGTTTTCACGGCCCTGTTTCATGTTTTCCACGGAGAAGCAGCCTGTGTTCTGGCCACTGCAGGAGGCAGCATGCCAAGTTCTGGAGACTCCTGATAAGTAAGTCACGGTTATGGCCCCTTGGGAGCATAATAACCATAAAACTAACTATAGATGAATTTACTAGATTTGCATCTTTTTTATTATGCACTTACGTGGACTGCATACTTACTAAGCCCTCAGATGTTAGATTAATTAGGTTACGTTGGGATAAGACCAACGATTGCCAACTCCAAGGACGTCGTTCTCTGACAGGAATTTGCTCGAGCGGGCGGGGCCTGTCATCAGGAAGCCCATTTTTGGTGAAGACCGAGTTGTGCGATGGCTAATGCAGTCCCATCAGCTGGAATATGAAATGAAATGACTTGAAACTCATTCCATCGTCTGTGAGATCCAGTCTTGGATGTAACTCACACTGGGGAAAGGACATAAACCTTTTATTAACTCAGTGTAACACAAACACGGCTTGTTACTGGTTTTGCAATATAATGAGAATTCATACTCGGTACAATAAGCCTATTTTACAGCTATAAGAAGATTCCTGGCGGGAAGACAGTTTTTAATTAGATAAAATAGAAAACAGACCCTCCACCGCCCTCCCTGCGTTCTCCTTGGCATCAGCTTTGCGCTCACAGGTGCCGTGCAGAGCAGGGGTGTTATCTGCAGAAGGCAGGGTGAGGGTGAGGCGGGTCAAGTGTGGCACGAACTTGGGGCCCCAAGCGCTGGCCATGCTCTTACGGCATCAAAATTGAATCGTTTTTCAAGCTCTATAAAAACCACTCATTTATGTGCATTCTCCTCCAAAGAACGTTTCCCCCCCTTGGGTAGTCATGGATTTTGTCCAAGGCAAAATTACGTTTAAAAATTTATGTCCACCAATAAACCAAACTTACTTTGGAAATGCACATCAACCAGAGTGGTAATATTCTGCTGGAGACAAGACAGCGTAGGCCTCTTGTAAACGAGCCAGACAGGTCTGCCGCGTTCACTTCCCCGCTTCTCTAGTCCTCGCCTCTTTGTCTCAACAGCCCATGCCCTGAAAAAATCAGGACTATCTCTCAACAAGACTTGCCTTGAGTCAGAGGCAGGATATCCGGAGGCCAGAATGACCTTCATGTGACATGCTCTGAGGGTCCCCACACACTGTCCCGGGCAACGGACCTGGCGACTTCTCATTCTCCAAGGTCTCCAGCCCATGTGCACATCCACAAGGGAGGGTTTGGGGTCCCGCTGGTCTGGGTTCAAACCCTGGCCCTGCTATGGATGAAACAGGTGATCCAGACTGAGTCACTAGAACTCTGCAGACCTCCGCAGTCCTCCTCAGTCAGAAAAGCATCCTGTACATCCTAGGCACTTACAGCGCCCAATGAGAGTTGTTCTAAACAAGAACACAGCAGTTTGCACAGAGCTGGCGAGCCTAGAATGTTAAACAGACGCTAATTGTTATTTTTTTTAATCTTTATTTTTGAGAGAGAGAGACAGAGTGTGAGTGGGGGAGGGGCACAGAGAAAGGGAGACACAGAATCAGAAGCAGGCTCCAGGCTCTGAGCTGTCAGCACAGAGCCCGACGTGGGGAACTCACGGGACTGTGAGATCATGACCTGAGCCGAAGTCGGACGCTCAACCAACTGAGCCACCCACCCAGGCTCCCCAACAGATGCTAATTGTTATTATTCACTTAAAAGTATTTCTTATCACTGAGCTTAACTTAGCGAGGAGGACAGCAGGTGCCTCCTGTCCCTGACAATGGGGAGCCCAAAGGCCCAGAGAGGGGAGGGTGGGAGCGGCTGTGAGGCTCCTGGGGGGGGGCACCTCCCGCTTGCACTCACCACTTGCACAGGTGCATGGGGCGTCTAAGTCTATTTTGCAGACATGATCTGTTACCACAGAACTACTCTTGTTACTTTTACGACACTGACGTTCTCCTGAGTATTTCCTAGAAGAATTTCACTAAACCATCAGGAAGACTAGCGGGAAATGCCCGCCCTCTCTCTGAGCAACAGGAAATGAGTTATCATAGTGGTTTTTAAGTTGGCCATAAGTGTGAGGTCTGTTTTGAAAAGATGCACAACTAAAGACAAAACGATTCACTTGAAATTGTAAAATAATGTACATGGTTTCCTAATTACCTTCGCTGTTGCCTCAATCAATTTGTCTTATGTGTGCACTTTGAGAAAAGTCACTTGAGCAAGGACAGACGAGGAGTTTTGAGCACACGGTATGAATTAGAAGCCTGAAAAGAGACTGCACGGAACTGACCCAGGTTAGGCACCGACGGTCCCTCCAAGGCCCCGGAACTGATTTGGCACAGGAGGAATTTGCACACACACACTCTACAGTGTGGGGCACAACCACATGGCAGATGAGTGCCCGAGAGCAGTGCCTCCCAGCCTGAGTGTGCCCTGGATGGTCAGCTGTCCCAGCACACCGTGGCCTCTGACTGAGCACACCCAGCCTGTCCCACCGTGTCCCCAGGAGCACTGTCCCACCGCATCCCTGGGGGAGCGCAGTCCCACTGATCTAGATTGCAGGTGATGGAGACTCCGTAAGACCCTTTTCTAAGATGGTCAGTGGTATTTTCTGCATCACACTCAGCCGCCAGTCCAGTAACAGCTTTCCCTGTGGCCTCCCCTCTAATTCAGTCCCGTTGGGTCGGCGGGAGGGGCAAACAACATCGCTGCTCACAGAGCATCCATGGGCTTTTGCTCTGAGCCTGGCCCTCTGGTGGCTACACCATTCCCCAATGGGATCACCGTAGCCCCCAGTAGGATCTTGGGATGAACTCCCTGGGCTCCAGTAGGGAACTAGAAGTCTCCTAGAGGACCTCCAGTCCCATGATATTTAATGAGTTGCTCGCCCCCATTTCTTCCAGCCGCCGCCAGAACCCCATGCTTCTCTGTCTCATTAAGAATCTGATTAACAAAAACATTATATAATTTCCAGGTGAATTCAAAAACATACTGTCTTATTCCAAAAAGCCTCTATGTATTTGTCCCGATCATCAGAAAATTTCCCTAGATCTCCTTCTATCCGTCTTAAATCTTATAATGAGAAGGGCATTTGTATCCTGACCATAGCAGTGCCCCCTGGTATTCCAGGTTCCAGGCCAGGGAAACACGCCTGCCATATTTCCAAGGGGCCTGGATTAGGTGGGCAGCAGGGAGCAGAAGTGCGTGTTTTAAAACCTGGATATATGGGTTGAGGACTCGAGGAGGAGGCTGACGTGGAAGGCTTCCCTTCCTCCCTCTCTAGGTCTGCTGTGGGCACAGGGAAGGGGCCTCTAATGGGTTCCCCTCCTGATCGCTGGACCTTGGAAGGGGCTGCAATAAGCCAGGGCTGCCCTTGCATTGCATGCACACGTCCCGAGTTTCTCTTAAAGCCCAAAAACATTGAATGTAGGTGACTTCCCCCACTTCCCCTCACGTTTACAGAGTAAGTCCACTTGTAGGGTGGTATTATAATTGATACTTCCCTCTGGCGGCCAGGTTTCCTCCTCCGATTTGTATTGGGGCCAAGTCTCGGTACAAAAGAAAATGAGTTGTTTTCTCTTCAGGGTTTGTGGATCAAAATCCTGCCAATTTTTCAGAATACATCCGAAAGGAGTATTGGCTCTGGTTGGGGAACTGCCCGTCTGTAGGATAAAGAGGGGAAGGTGTCCCTTGTCTCCATGTCCGAGAGCCGGCCAGGAGAAGCCTCATCCTGGCCCCGAGTTCTGGCTGGCTACGTGACTGGCAGCCAAAAGCCCGGTCAGTCTCGAGGTTCTGGGAGTCGTCGCGGTTACCAGGCCTGACCCTACCTCCTAGAGCTGACCTCGTCTCCTCCGATTTCTCATACATCTCTGTTTCCCGCTTCCGGGACTTTGGGGGTATCGACTGCGACCAAGCAAAACTTCCCTGGTTGTAGAAAGATACGCCGATTTGATTTTGGTCCAACAGTAATTAGCATAACGATAATAATGAAATTGCTTCTCTTTATAAATACATTTTAAAAGGCTGGTAAAAACCATTATTTGTAAGGATAAATTCAGCCTCTGGGGAGGCTAATGGGCCAAAATCTAGGTCCATTCCCTGCCTTCCTCGGCAATGCCCACATAGATATGTTCCGGCCATGTGGGCGTCCACTGTGTCTCCGCCGTAAAGCGTCTCCTGACGCTGCTCCAGGACCTCACACGGTTGTGACTACGGAGTAAAGAGTAGACGATGGGGTGCCGGCCCACAGGCAAGGCAGGAGACAGTATTAAACATGGAAACCAAGCTCATATCCATCCACGGGATGTCTGAGTAAACTCACGCACCCACATGAGGGAATGACGCGTCCACGGGGCCGCTGACAAGAATGAGCCGAAGGCCGTGGTCTCAGGCGGGCAACGTCTGTTACAGGTCTGAAGTGGAAAACAGCAAACACTTACAGGTCAATGTTCAGAGCATCATCTCTTTTTGAACCAGAAGTACATGTGGAGGGAGGCCAGAGCGCAAGTACAGATCTGAACCCAGCACAGACAGGTTGGGAAGGTGCACGCCGACCACTAACCGCACTTATCACGGGAATCTAACTGGAGAAGGACACGGATGCCTGTGCCAAGTCTCTCGTGGGGACACAGCACACAGCGTGGCTTCTCGGTGCTTCTCGGCTGTGGCACATCCTGCCCCTGCACGGTGTTCAGCAGCATCCCGACCTCCACCCACTGACCAGTCGCTCCCCCTTCCACAGTGAGGACAAACAAAACCATATCCAGACATTGGCCAATGTCCCCGGGGGCAAAACGGCCTCCAGCTGAGCCCCACACATGCACATGTATCTGTGGGATCTTCTGTAATTTAAAAATAAAATGTAAGGTGGGCACCTGGGGGGCTCCGTCGGTTGAGCGTCTGACTTCAGCTCAGGTCATGATCTCACAGTTTGTGGGTTTGAGCCCTGCGTCGGGCTCTGTGCTGACAGCTCGGAGCCTGGAGCTGCTTTGGATCCTGTGTCTCCCTCTCTCTCTGCCCCTCCTCTGCTCGTGCTCTGTCTCTCTCTGTCTCTCATAAACAAATGTTAAAAATAAAACGTAAGGTAGTGTGATAAATTCTAAATGTACAGAGGCACAAGGGGGAGGCCATCAAACCCACCAACTTCCCTCCTTCTCTGTCTCTGTTTCTTCATCCCCCAAAACTGGGTAATGTGAAGTGATTCACAGAAATGGTAAGAAAATCGCTTGGCACGTAGCAGCCTCCTAAGGACCGCCAGTTCCTTTCTGCCCCTTGAATCTTGGGTCTGCCCACCCCCTGGTGCTCTCACTCCTCCTGCCTCCTGCTGGCGCCAGGCACACAGTAGGTGTGCCGTGCATGTGCCGGTGGGGTCGGTGGGTGGAGTCGGGACAGCAGGAGGAAAGCCGGTGAGCTCATCACAAGCAGCAGAGCAGAGTGGTTTCTGGGGGATCGCAACCTTGTGACTATAAATAGAATGAATACAGTGAACATTGAGGAGAAACCGTGGTGGTTTTATTTACGGAAAAAGTGTCCCACAAAAATGGATGGGATGTTTAAAATTAGCACTAAGGAACAAGAATTTGCTAATTACCAGTCTGAAACATTAAGTGGTCTGAAAGAACAACCAGGAGGGAATTACAAAGCAGAAACCACATCAGCATCCAGAGGGGACACGTTAATAGAGTTGCACTTTCCTGTGAAGACGAATTACTAGTTAAGGGTAGGTTGCAGGAGAGGCGGGCGGGGCTCTGCGCTGGTGGCTAAGGCACAGCTTACGTGGTCAGAAGTTCATTGAGAAACTAGCTGCGTGGTCAGGTTAGGACACACGTTCCTACGCCTTCTCCCACAAAAGAAAGTAATTTGGTCCGGATCTCTCGGGTGCAGGGGAAAGACTCTCCTCTGTTTACAAAGCGAAACGGCGCGAAACGTGAGATGAGAACCCAAGCGTCAAACTGTCGGCGACGGCACGCGCACACCCCTGCTTTACGGAGCTCCGGCAAACCTTCCGAAAGCAAGTCGGGAGTTGTGTCAGTTTACACGAGGAGCACGGCACACGTTGCCCCGCGACTTCCCCCACCGAAACAGACTCTGGGAAAGGGGTAGAAAAGCCGCGGGCTCCCCTTCCGCACAGGCCCACGTGCCGTTGCTTCCGTGTGGTGCGTCGCCGGGCGCGGGGCCCGCTGCCCAGGCTGAGAGCAGTCAGGAACCCTCTGTAGCCCATCTGGAATAATCACACCAAGGAAAGGCAGGCTGCTATGTCCTTCCTACGTGTGCGCCGGGACTGCAGAGAATGTTAAGAATAAACACTCTTCTCCAAAAATGCTTTTTGTTGCTAAGTTCTAAATAATTGCCGAGGTTACCGTTGAGTTTAATAATAAACGTAAACTTCAGATTAGCATATTTTGTTGTGTCCTCCTTCATAAATTGTTCTCACACGAACATTAATTCTGAGAACTCGCAGAATTGGCTCCTGTGCACGCAAACCCAGGGACACGTGTTCCTGCCTTTCCCGAGGCACACTCGTCAGGACTGGATATTCCCTGCCTGGAATCCAGTGGGGCATCCCTGCGTTTAAGCAGCAGAGTCAGAGTAGGCATGGTGACCGTGGCTGTAGACGCAAAAATAATAGAGAGCTGGGGTCTATCTGACGATCGGAAGTTTTGTGTTTCAAATGGGAAACAGTGAAAAAACTGAACTTAAAAACGAGTGTGAGCTGCGAGGCGTAGTGTCTGTCTGGGAAGTGCGGGCTCTGACCAAGCAGTGAAGCCCTTTCCTGATTGGAACAGTATCTTGAAAACTGACATTTTTTCTTTGCTGAGTATGAGATGCTGCTTTAAAACAAAAGAACAATTCAGAAAATAACCATTACCAGTGATGACTGCATGAATATTAACTGAGCGTGGCTGTGTGACAAGAGAGGCAGGCCACCAAAGGGTCCCGAGCCGCGGCGCCCAGCGCACTGGGGTCAGCACCTCGGGACACAGAGGACAGTCTCACAGGTGCACCCAAGCAGCCGGGGGGCAGGTGTCCATGGAACCTCGAGAGTGAACGGAGGGCGAGGGCAGAAGAGAAAACACGGAAACACAAAAGGGGGAGCTGGATATTCCCCTACACTCTCAAAGGACACGTGTCTCCGTGTGCCTGTTATCTCAAAGCAAAATTAAATTGTAAGTAAGCATCCTAGTAAGAGGCCACGAAAGGATCAATTGCAAAGTTGTCTATGGAGAAAAAAGTGGTGAGCATTACATTAAATAATTCTTTAATAATTACATAATTGTTTCTAGAATTTCTACTTTTTAATTTACTATTGGTACATTATAATACTACAATTACAAATTTATATGTAACACAATCAATAGTTGTTTCTGTGACCCCTATTTTAAAGATTTTGTTATAAAAAATTAAAATATGTACAAAAGTACAGATGAGGCGAGATCATGTCCGCAATCAGTAGGACTGTTCTCCCCCAAAAGGCACATTGAAGTCCTAGCCTCCTGTGAATGTGACCTCGTCTGGAGAGGGGCGTCTTTGTGGATGTGATCGAGTTAAGACGCGGTCCTACTTGAGTGAGCGCTAACCCTGTGACCGGTGCCCTCATAAGAAGAGGGAAGTTTGGCCACAGAAGACACAGGGGAAACAACCCCTGAGGAGGGAGCAGAGGCCCTCGGGATGGGTGTGCGAGCCGAGGAGAACACCGGTGCTGGAGACCGACCTGAGCCTCTCCCCCCAGAGCCCCCGAAGGAACCAACCTCTGACCCCTGGCTTTCTGACGCCAGCCTCCAGAGCTGTGGGAGGACACGTTTCTGTTGTCTTAAGACACCTACTTGGTGATTTCTTACCGCAGTCCTGGGAAGCCGATACAATACCTGACATTTGTCTACAAAGTGCCGGGGGAGGAGGGTTACAGATAAGATGGGGTGAGTTATGAATTAGTAACTCCTGATACGCGGCGTGATACGCTCTCAGGAAAGCAGTGTACGATTTGCCACTTGGTTGTTTTTTTGTTTTCAAAACAAGCGAAATAAGCACTTTCTTCTCCTGCTTTTTTCCTTAACATGCACTGGAGATATTTCTCATTCGTTTTTAACTGCACCTTACTTAGTCCCCTGTGGTGAAACACCAGGCCTCCTTTCTTCGGTCAGGCTCGTGATGGTCACTGGGCTGTGTTTCCAGGGTGTCTGCTTCCTTGGGCTGCCTTGCGAAGAGTGTGGACTGTGTCCCCCAGGATCTTGCTTGAGGGGCCAGATCCCCGGAAGTAGAACGGCTTTGTCTGGTAATAAACGATTTGGTGTTTTGCTGGACGCGGCAGACTTCCTGCAGCATTCCACCATCAGTGCGAAGGGCGCCTTCTCGGATCACCAGCAGCGCATTAATCTTTTCGGGTGAATGATTGTATTCTAGTTTAGTTTTAATTGGCGCTCTCCTCCAATGAATGAGGTTTAACATTGAGAAGCCACGCAATTTCCTCCTCTGCGAACAGTCTGTTCATTCACCTAAGTGTGTTTTCCTAGGTCATTGCTCTTTGTGTCCTGTGTTTTTAGCAGTCCTTATATTTGGGGAGTATCAATGCTTTCTGTGTAATGTAAGTCATAAATATCTCCCCAGTTTGTCATTACAGCATGTTTTTACCCGGCAAGCAGCTTTCATGGAATCACATTTCCCTACTGCTTCTGTATTTGGCACATAAATTATCAAGTAAGTCACCGTGCTTTCTCGTGGCGTTGTAGGAGTCTATCCCCTAAATCTGGTCCATTGGAACTGATCTTGGTACACGGCGGGAGAAAGGGTCCAGGCTTATCTTTTTATGCAGACATGTCCCTATTCTCAGCTGGAGGTGGACTACAGCTGCCATCCCCTGCAGACGTCCTGCAGCCTCGGTCCTCGGGGGCACCGGGCCAGCACCCCTTGCCAGCTGGCTGGAAACGCAGATGCTCAGCGCCACCCAGACACTCGGAAGATTCTGCGGTTAGAACGGCAGATTCAGGCTTGAGAAGGACCGATGTTAAAAACATAGTTTATCTTTCTTTCTGAGTTTTTTTCCTGAAAGAATAGACAGATTTAAAAACATTAATTTCCGTTAACCCGGCCATACGGGTACCCCACACTCACACACTTGAAACTTTGGGGGCCCTACTATGGCTTTACGGGGGGATTTTAGTGTGTGGGGGGAAGTTAGAGTGGCAACGGATGAGCCACTCAACACAAGGATGACAAAATCCTCAGTGAGCGTGAAACCACGTGCGCTGCTCTGACCGCCACACCCCTACAAGTCCAGATCACCCTGTCCTAATTATTTAGCTTTGTTTCAGTTTCTATGTATAACTTTTCAAAGGCGCTATACTGTAACCAGGATCATGTGACAACGTCCCTCGATATTATGTATCCGACCTCACACACACCCTCCTCCACTGATGCAAATATGACATTGTATAATATATAAAATTATCTCTGTGCCCTCCTTTCAAACTCTGAGGTCATCATTACAAATGATGACAATTCATGTTTCCACAAGCAGTTCTCTTTAATTTTTTTCCTTACAAAAGTATGCCAGAATTTCTAGGAGTAGAAACTGGAAAACGTAGTGTGAACACATTTGATTCCACGCTGTAAGGCTCACCCGTTTTTCAGAGGGGCTGTGCCAGCCGAGGTCCTGAGACAGCTGCACACGGCCACCTGCAGCTGACACCCCGCCTCAGCCCGGCCGGTGACTGCCCGTCCTGGTGTGAGGGGACACCCGTCACCTCGTCCTAATCACCCTGATGAACACGCTCATCTGTGAAGCGGCCAGTCTGGCCTCTGCCCGTTCTTGTCTTTTACTCATTTGGTTGTTGTCCTTTAGTTGGTTTGTGGAGCCCTTTACACATTTTAGATACTAATTCTTCACACGTTAGATATTCTCACGGTTTGCAGGTGTGTTTTTATTGTCTTTATGTGTTTTATGAGGATTGGTAGCTTTTAACTTTGATGGAGTTGAATTTATCAGCTTTCTGTATAATTTCCAGTGTTTTTGTCATGCCAGAGACCTCCTTCTCTAACCTGGGTCATAAAACACTCCCCTGTACACATTTATTTATTTAAAGTTTATTTATTTGAGAGAGACAGACACAGTGTGAGTCGGGGAGGGGCAGAGAGAGGGGAGAGAGAATCCCAAGCAGGCTCCACACTGTCAGCACAAGCCTGACGCGGGCTCGAACTCACAAGCCGCAAGATCATGACCTGAGTCAGACGCTTAACAGGCTGAGCCACGCAGGTGCCCCTGCTTTTATTTTTAAAATGTCAGTGGTTACATTTACATTTAAATCGCTATCTGGATTTATTTCGTTGAAAGGTGCCGAATCTAGATTTATATTGTACTTCTCCAAACAGATTTTCGGTGCCTACCCCTGAAATAACACACTGAAGGCCCCTCTGTTTCCCCGGTGACTCTCATCATGACTCTCACAACCAGCCCCCGTGCAGGTGTGGTCGGCCTGCCATGCAGTGGCCTGAGCTCCTGTGGTTGTAAAGCTTGGTGGGATTTTTCACGTTCACTAGCTCAGAGCACGTTCACAAGCGCTCTGATGATGCGAACTGTACCTTTCGTGACCATGATGTAGTGCTTCGTTTATTTAGGCCTAATTAAAGTTATTTTCAGTGAGGTTTTAAGTTTTTCTCCATAATTAAAGTGAAAAAAATAATTTTTCATGTTGCTGTTGTAAATGATACAACTTTTACTGTTTTATAACTGTTCCTCATTTCAATAAGATTAATTTTCAACTGTTGGTCACATGTCTAGCTCCCCTGCTATCACCTCTTCTCCATTCTCACCTCTGGGCATTTCTGCAATTACCCAGGTCAACAGCACAGAAATTCCAAGGGTCGTGAAGGTCTTTCCAGACTGTTCTCCAAAAGCTCACGTAGATTTTCACTCCTACCACCAACGACATGACCATACGTGGGATATTATCATTTATAAAGCATGAATTTAATTAATGAAAGAGGCACTAATTCTCCTGTGTGTGTTTCTGTAGTTTGGACGCTGGCTTCCTGGACTGCACCCGCCCTGCCAACATGACCTCCTGCCCGAGGGCAAGGCCAGGCGTTCTGGCTCCGTCCCAACCTCCGCTTCCCTCTTTCCTCCGTGTTTTACCACAAAAGCAGAAGAAACCAGACTGTACCCTCCGCGCTCTGGCTGGAGACCTCAGCCTGCTTTCCCAGAGTGTGGAACACGCTTCCGCAGCCTTCTCTGTCCCCTGGTGTGGCCGCATCCTCCCCACTCCTCCCTGAGACCCTCGGAGTCCTTGCTCGTCTGTGTGCCCACTGACCATATCTTTGGAATGTTCTGGGCTTTCTCTGCCACGTGCCCCAGACACTTGAAGCCACTACCTGCTGCCCACCCGCAGCCTCGTCCACACTCGCAGGCCTGTGACCGCAGTAGCACTCCTCCCCACTGCCAGACCTGGGATGGTTCGCTAAGGTAACAGGTCCACAGACCCGGGACTGTGAACAGGAGGGGACTGTTGTCCACGGAGCTGGAGGCAGGAGTGTGGAGGCAAGGCGCCGCAGGGTCTAGGGAAGCACCTTCCTTGCCCAGCGGCTTCAAGGTGGTGCTGTCCTTGGCTCACGGCCGCCCCAACTTGGCTTTCGTGGCCACAGTCGTTCGCCCTGGTCTCTGCCTTCCTATAGGACACCAGTCATACTGCATTAGGACCCATCTGATGGCCTCGTTGTCACTCCAATCTCATCAGCAAAGACCCTCCCTGTTTCCAGGTTGGGTCCCAGTCCCAGCCCCCAGTCTCGTGAGTGAGACATTTCTCAGGTGGTAAGAGGACATCTTTCCACATGTTCTGCTCACTGGTATGGCTCCCAGCAACTACCCGTTCGTATGCTTTACTCGTTTCCCTCTGGTAGTTTAAGCCTGGTTTATGTCAGAAAGTCTTGGGGTGCCTGGGTGGCTCAGTCGGTTAAGCATCCAACTTCGGCTCAGGTCATGATCTCACGGTTTGTGAGTTTGAGCCCCGCATCGGGCTCTGTGCTGACGGCTCGGAGCCTGGAGCCTGCTTCCGATTCTGTGTCTCCCTCTCTCTCTGCCCCTCCCCCACTTGCACTCTGTCTCTCTGTCTTTCAAAAAAATAAATAAATGCTTTTTTAAAAAAAGTCTTCAGCTGTGAGTTTGAGGAAAGAGTTTGCTGCTTCTGAAAGCAGCGAGGTTATTATTTGGGGCTGGTTAACTCACAGCCTCCGCCTCGCGGTCGGGCTCTGAGGTCCTGCACATCTCTGTCCTCTGCCATCACACTCACTTCTTGGAGGTCAGCTCCTGTCAGGTTCCAGAGCAGTTAGTTACAGGATGTCCAGGCCCCAGGGGTCGGCCAGAAGCATTAGCACGATGGGGGGATTAGCTCCCAGGGCTGGGGAGAAGTGCTGACTGAGCCTGTGGTCTGTGCAGCCGTACCCAAGAAATGCCTCAGCTGAGGACCCTTAGGAGGCTTCACAGAGCAGGTGCGTGAGGCGGTGCCTAAGCACGTGGCCAGCCGGGGTCCCTGACTGCAGCTCCCCCAGACACCACACCCCACGGCAAGTGCCTGTGGCTGGCCTGGAGCAGGTGTCTGTGTGCAGACGCTGCCTGAACCAGCCGCCGTGGCCTTGGCCGCTCTCATTGCACAAACGGTCTGAACGGTGGGTGTGCTTGAAAAAATCGACGTAGAATTAAATTTTAATGTAGTCTAATTTATGACTTTTCTTATCAGATTATTTCAAGTGTTACCGTTATATGTGTTTAGATTTAAATGGCTTCATTCGTTCTATTTAATACTTCCATTTCCTTGAACTACTTGGGAATAATTTCAGCCTCAAGGAAAAGAAAACCCACCTGACGGTATGTTAAATACAGAGGGATTCTGGTTTCTTCCGGGAACAACCACCGTATTATTTCAGTTGTGCGGTCTCGGGCAGGTGTTTCTGTCCCTTCTATGACCAGAGCCCTCCCCTCTGCCCCTCAGTGTTGGGGGCTTTAAGAGTGAAACAAGAGGGTTTTGGACCCAGAGGACATTAGGCTCAGTGAAATGAGTCAGAGAACGACAAACACCTAATGATCGCACTTACATGTGGAATCTAAAATAGAAAGTAGGAGCAGACTTGGGGATACAGAGAGCAAACTGTAAGTGCCACGGGGGGGGCGTGGGGGAAGAAACACACACTCAAAGTACAAACTCCCAGCCATGAAATAAATAGGTCATAGGGAAGAAAAGGAACAGAAAAGAATAAAACAAGAAGTTGCTGTTTTTCCTCAATCGAAGCCCACATAATCCACGAAAAATTCTATTATCTTTTTATTTAATGAGAACTCCTCTTAGATATTCAGAGCAGCTTACCTGACAAGTTTAGTTTTCCATGCAGTAAGGGTGTTTTTTTTTCTGTTTTCTTAGGGTTTTATTAACAGGTTGGGGTCACATCCTGGGCTGGCTGGGGACTCAAAGCACCCACACCTGTGGGTCCCGCGGAGCCCCCGTCACCCTCGTCGCTGTAGCTCAGACACAGGTGGGTGAGATGAAGTTTTGAGAGTGTAATAAACGGAGGGAGGTGTTTTGGCCAGAAAAGGGGAAACAAGGTGCGATGCCTTCTCTTTCCTCCTGTTTCGACTGGAGAAACCAGGTAAAGACACCAAAGTGCCGGCTCGGTTACGAGGAGCCGTTTTTCCTAGAACCCATCACCCCGGCCACCGGCACCACGTAAGACAAGCCGTGGGATGCGCAATGAGGCGACCCCGCCTGGGACACAATGTTCCCGGACGCTCACCTCACGCGCCGCAAGATAAATTGAGGAAGTGATTCTTCTCCCACGACGACAGCCCGGCCTCTGGTCGAGCGCATTCTCGTTTCCTGTTTACTCCGTGGCCTTCGTCACCTGCATCTGTCCCCGGCCGGTGCGGCAGAGTCTGCTTAGAGCTGCTCTGGGGAGGCTTGATGGGAAACATTTTACTCTATTAAGGGATCCTGTCCCTTCACTCCAGGCTATTCTCCTTTCACTGATCAACCGTGTCCAATTAACCCGGCTCGTGCTTCCTTCCTGCGTCCCCTGGTGGCTGTGCCCGTGGCCCGCGCACCTGTGCACTGGAGGCGGCCAGGGCGGCCTCGTTGCTGACCCCGCCGTGCGGTTCCCTTCCCGGCCCGTGCGGCTTCCTTGCTCCTCTCCTCACCAGCGCCGGACCGGCTGCTTTCCGCTGTCTTCGCGGAGTGGAATTAAAATCCAAACAAAGACCTCGTGATGATTAGGGGCCACTTGTCACCGAGAGGGTGGCCTGAATGCAGCGGGTGCGTCTCTGCACCGCGGCCCGCGCAGTGACGCATCAGCAAGGGGCATAGGAGAAGTTCCACCTGTGGTGCCGAGGCCGCCCGAGGACCTTCAGACTTCTGCAGGGCGGTGTGGGTGGACCCCAATGGCGGAGCCACCGCGCCAGGACCGTGTGGCCCCCGTGACACGCCAGAAGCCACCTCTCACCGCGGGTTGGCAGGGTTTGCAAGCAGCCGGAGGAGGAGGTTACGAAACCCTGAACCGAGCCGGAGTCTGCAGGGCCTGCCCAGGCAGGACACGTGGGAGGGAGGCGGGCTCATGGTCAGGGAGCTTTGACCTCACTGTGCTGTGCTCGTGTGCGGTAGTCAGCCGGGGAAGCTAACCTTGTCGTTCTGGCCTCCGGCTCGTGGGATGCGGCTCAGAGTGTATCTGTTACTTTTCATCACTGGGTCTTCCTTCACGCGAGCACCTATGGGAGGCGCTTGTCCAGATGCCACTGGGTCCCAGGCTCCCAAAGGGCCACCAAACCTCTCTCCACCCTCATCATTGTCTTCTCAGCTCTGCCTCTCATGCACGACAGGCCCCTCCCCCCAGAACTGTCACCCAGCTCAGCAGGGGTCGGGCTGAGGAGGGAGAGTTTTCTCCGGGGGGGTAAAGCGCCCACCGAGGGGTCAGGTAGGTTGTGGTGACGCGGCCCTTTCTCCAGCCTCCCTCCTGAGTTCTCCAGAACTCAAGACCCAAGGCTATTGTCCAAATAAAACGTAGCCCTGAAAAGTTCTCTAGCAGTCGGCAGGTAAACTGCGTCAATTTACAAGTGAAGAAACAGTTTGGAAAGAGTACATATACGTGTGGTAGACCCCCTCCAGGTAGGATGCAGTTACAGGTATGACGGGTGTGGACGCGGATGTAGTGTGGACGTGGGTGCAGGTGTGGACGCGGGTGTAGGTGTGGACGCGGGTGTAGGTGTGGATGCAGTTACAGGTATGACGGGTGTGGACGCGGATGTAGTGTGGACGTGGGTGCAGGTGTGGACGCGGGTGTAGGTGTGGATGCGGGTGTAGGTGTGGATGCAGTTACAGGTATGACGGGTGTGGACGCGGATGTAGGTGTGGATGTGGGTGTAGGTGTGGACGCAGGTGTAGGTGTGGATGTGGATGTAAGTGTGGATGTGGGTGTAGGTGTGGAGGCAGGTGTAGGTGTAGACACAGGTGTAGGTGTGGACGTGGGTGCAGGTGTGGATGCGGGTGTAGGTGTGGATGTGGATGTAGGTGTGGAGGCAGGTGTAGGTGTAGACGTGGGTGCAGGTGTGGACGCAGGTGTAGGTATGGATGTGGATGTAAGTGTGGATGTGGGTGTAGGTGTAGACGCAGGTGTAGGTGTGGAGGCAGGTGTAGGTGTGGTCGTGGATGTGGGTGTAGGTGTAGACGCGGGTGTAGGTGTGGACGTGGATGGAACTGTGGATGTGGGTGTAGGTGTGGAGGCAGGTGTAGGTGTAGACACGGGTGTAGGTGTGGACGCGGGTGCAGGTGTGGACACGGGTGCAGGTGTGGACGTGGATGTAAGTGTGGATGTGGGTGTCGGTGTGCACGCAGGTGTAGGTATGGATGTGGATGTAGGTGTAGACGCAGGTGTAGGTGTGGAGGCAGGTGTAGGTGTGGACGCGGGTGCAGGTGTGGACGTGGATGGAACTGTGGATGTGGGTGTAGGTGTGGAGGCAGGTGTAGGTGTGGACGCGGGTGCAGGTGTGGATGTGGGTGCAGGTGTGGATGTGGGTGTAGGTGTGGACACAGGTGTAGGTGTAGACGCGGGTGTAGGTGTGGATGCGGGTGCAGGTGTGGACGTGGATGGAACTGTGGATGTGGGTGTCGGTGTGGACGCGGGTATAGGTGTGGACGTAGATGTAAGTGTGGACGCGGGTGTAGGTGTGGACACAGGTGTAGGTGTAGACGCGGGTGTAGGTGTGAACGCGGGTGCAGGTGTGGACGCGGGTGCAGGTGTGGATGTGGATGTAAGTGTGGATGTGGGTGTAGGTGTGGACACAGGTGTAGGTGTAGACACGGGTGTAGGTGTGGACGCGGGTGCAGGTGTGGACACGGGTGCAGGTGTGGATGCAGGTGCAGGCGTGGTCGTGGATGTGGGTGTAGGTGTAGACGCGGGTGTAGGTGTGGGCGCGGGTGTAGGTGTGGAGGCGGGTGCAGGTGTGGACACGTGTGTAGGTGTGCACATAAGTAGAAGTAGATGAGATATGCCCAGACAGACCGAATCTCCTTGAGTTCCCCTGATAACCGCGCACGGTTTGTGTCACCGGGTAAAAGTCACGCAGCGGGTAGGCCGATCTGTGTGAGCGTGCGATTCTCTGTCTCCAGGCCCGGGAGCGTCCACCTCGCGGCACAGCTGCGCCTCCCTCAGACACACAGACGTAGTCAGGGCAACACTCCCCTTCCGTCTTTCGTTATAATCAAGGGCCCTCGCTGCTGTGGAAATGTGTGTCTGGAGTGTGCCTAGAACCCCGTCCTGCACGGCTCTCCTCTCAGGGAGAAGAACGGACACACAGCCATTGAACTGAGAGCTGTGAGGGACGGCCATCATGGGAAATGACAGAGGGAGACACTCTCGGATGGACAGAGGGCCAATTCCCGCAACGGTAAAACACGGTACCTGGGATTGCAAAACCAACTTAGCCTGTTGTGTCGGCCATGAAAAATGTGCCTCGCGGACCTCCCAGCACAGCAACCCCAGGGCACGACCTGGCCAGGCCCTCGTCGGCGCGTTCTGCAACCCACGGCCTTGCTTTGCGGAGGCCGTCAGTCCCACCGCTGCTCCAGCCGGGGTGGTGCATCAGGCTCCGGAGGAAGACACTGGTCGCTGCGGCTCAGGGTCCCCCACAGCACCGCGGAGCCTCCCCGGGACTCAGCCTCTGAGGGCTCGCTCTCCCAGACTTGGACCCCCTCCCAGTGGGGCGTCTCCGCTGATGAAACCCCTGCACGCGTAATTGTCTCGGCACCTGCTTCCTGGGGAGCCTGCGCTGACACACAGGTGTAGGGCAGACGCGTGAATTACAGAGTGCGTGCAAATGTGCAGACCGTGGCGCTTGGGGCTGACGGTGGTGAGCCTGCAGCAAAGTGAGGGGCCCGTGTCGCCCGAGGACCCGGTGCGCAGGAGCTGAGCTGGGAAGGAGGAAGCTCGACGTCACTGGAGGCCAGGTAAGGAGAGCAGCAACTTTCAAAGGAAAGACCAGGCAGGCGGAAAGCATTCGACCTTCCCCTCCATCGCAAGGCGGTGGAAACTGAATGAACTTGCTTGCTGGACAGACCCCAATGCAGACCACCCCAGGCTGACTCCTGAACTCCACAGCCCGTCCATGCAGCCCACAAGCCCTTGTCTGCATCTGTTCAATGTCCCGGGATTGCTGTGAACTCCACCATGACTTGTGTCCGGAAGGTCTGTCTCAGCCACGAGACAGCCCTCCACAGAGACGTTTCCTCTTTTCCTGTCTGGAAGAACTCTCTGAACACCTACAGTTTCAGATACCCATGCAGACTCTGTGGCCTCTTGCTGTTTCGTACGTGACGGGCCTGGACTGGAAAAGCCCGGTGTCCTGGTCCGTTCGGTCTTAACCGAGCGGGACAAGGGAGCAGCTGATACACAGCAGACATTGATTCCTCATGGTTCTGGAGGCTGGACGTCCAAGACCACCAGTGGGTTTCGTGTCTGGGGCGGGGTGGGCTGCCTCCTGGTTCATAGACACATCGTCTTGCAGTGTCTCCTTTTGGGGGAGGGCGGGGAGCTCTCAGGGTCTTTTCTACGAGAGCTGTGTGGGCTCTGCCCAGGCCCCTCCCAAAGACCCCAGCTCCTAACACCATCACGTGGCGGGGGGGGGGGGGGGGAGGCCAACACATGAATTTGGGGGGGCTCAAACACTCATTCTACGACATTCTACCCCTGGCCCCAAATTCAAGCCCTGTTCACACGTGACATCCACTCCTTCCACGCCTGCAGCCCCCAAGTCTTAACTCACCGCAGCATGCAGTGAAAGCATGTGGTGCGGACGTTCTGTCCACAGCATCCGGCTGCGAGTGCTCCCTGTCCTGTGGCAGGACTGGCACAGGCCGCCCAGCCACTCAGGAAAGCCCAGCCGTGGTGGGGACCGGTAACGGGGGCGAGAGCAGGGAGTATCCCCGCTGCAAGGAGAGGACTGAGTTTCGAGCCCTGGTTTGCCTCAGATCAGAATGGAAGCAACCCTTTGAGACCCCGGACTGGCCAGAGGGGCTCCAAGGCGCCAGCACCACGTGCCGGCCTCAGCCCTAGGCCTCGGCCCCAGCTGCACGTGCCACAGAACTTCCCGCGTGCTCTGGAGCACCTTTCTTTATTCAGCTTTCTGGGCTGTGTGCCCCTCAGGGCACAGATCTGGACGCACACGCTCTGTGTCCTAAGCACCTGTCACAAGTTCTAGAGACTAGCAGGTGCTCAGTGGAGTCACTGAAGGAACTAGGGGTTCCCGAGGACTCAAGTCCAGTTCCTTCAAGCTCTGCAAACCCACCCTCCCTTTTAGGGCCCGAGAGGCCTGAAAGCATCTGTATAAACAGGGTATACTGTTATACTGTATAAACTGTATAAACTGTATATACTGTATATACTGTATAAACATGTATAAACATGTTGTTACTTTTCACAAAAGTAATGAACTTCAGGCTTTAAAGTTTTATGGCTGGCGAAGTTTTAAATAGTTAAAAAGATTTTGCACAGTTTTAGATAAATATCCTCTGATAACAGTATATCTGGGTGGTATTCGATTAATGGGTAAATCACATGCGGTCGGATAGAAATCCAAATCTTCTAAGTCACATAATTACATTTCATTATTCTGGTGCGTTACTTGGTAATACGAGGACGTCCCCTGCTCGTGACTATTTAACCTAAGGAACTTTCGCTGAGTCTATTATGCACCAGGCGCTGCTCCAGGAGTTTGGGAAGACAGATGAACGGCGTTGTCTCTGGCTTCAGGGAGCCTCGGCCATGAAAGGAGAACACACCATTGGCTGTGATCGCAGTGGGTCCCGTCCGAGCACAGACGACAACTACCTTCCCAGGTGTGCTGGGAGCACCTCACTGTGGGGCCGCTGGCGTTCATCTGTGAAGACACATCAGACAGTGCCCCGCCTCCTCCCGTGTTCCCACTGAGCCCCTTGTTGTAAAACCTGTGGCACCGCCCGCTGCATGGTTCTGGGCTCTTCCGTTAGTCTGTGTGTACTAGAAGCTTTATAAGATTTGGAAAAAAGCACGATAGACTTTAACCCTCAGATGAAACTGTCCAGCACTGAGTCCTCAAAGGGTGTCATGTTGGGCATGGATAGGAATTCATGTACTTCATCTCGACTGGCTCTTTCGGCCATGCCATGACACAGACGTGGAGTTGGGTTGGCAGTCGTGTAACCAGCACACCACAATGATGCCAGATGCCAGTAACGGGGCAGTGTGTGCGCTTGGGTAGAGGAGGGAAACCCTGCTTCCGCTCAGTTTTCACTCAAATTTTGAAATGCTTATTTTAAAAAGTCTAATTTTTTTAAAAAAGAAAATTAGGGGTGCCTGGGTGGCTCAGTTGGTTGAGCATCTGGCTCCTGATTTCAGTTCAGGTCATGACCCCAGGGCCATGGGATCGAGCCCTGCATCGGGCTCCACGCCGAGCTTAAGATTCTCTCTCTCCCTTTCTCTCTGCCCCTCTCCCCTGCTCTCTCGCTCTCTCTGTAAAGTAAATAAAATGAAAAAATTCTTAATTAAAAAAATGAAAGGAAAACGGAAAATTAATAACCAATTCAACTGCGACACTCATTTGAGGCTTAAATCCAGCTAGTGTGTGGCTAACGGCTGAAAGACGGTTTGGGAGAGCTGGCTGAGGCTGTTACCCCTTCAGTTCAATGCCACAGTTGGCTGAGACATGCTGTTTGTAAGGTTTAGTTTCTTATAAAATCCCTTGGCTTCGGTAAATCAATTTATTTTAAAGGCAGTCTAGTGATGAGAAATGATGTACATTTTACATTCAAGATCCAGATTCCAATTTATATTAATAGTTATCTGACTGGTGAGTGGGAGAAATAAATTTCTGATCTTTGCTTTTATTAGTCCATTTTGAATTTGGAGACCACGTTCAAGTTTCACAAAGGTCATTAGAACCACTTTGCCACTGTGTTTCATGGTTCGCGGAACATGTATTTTTACGGGTCCGTTAGGCCTTCTGCACCCAAAAGCTGCACATACTACTTGGGAAATGACGGTCTGAGGTGCAGAAGCCTGGCGGTAAGCTCTGTGGCACATGCGTGGTACCGTGGCAGCTGAGGAAAAGCAGCACAGAGATGATTTTGCAGCGGTTCAGGGGGACAACATACCGTGAGGAATGAGCCGAGAACACGCTTTCTTGAGATGGGTGTCTGTCCCGGGGAGGTGACACCCCAGTCACCCCAGTGCACGCGGGCTTGCACGGCAGTGTCCAGACTGTCTACACCTCCCCTTCCTGGCACACAGCCAGACTTCGAGTCCCAGCTACCCTTGCTTTGAGGCCTTGAGTGCAGCCACGCAAGGGTTCCGGCCGGCGGGCTGAGTGGGGGCCGTGCCCACACCCCGAGCCTGGACAGCACATGCTCACAGTGACCCAGCTGCCTCCCCGCTGCCCGTGTATATTCTGCACGAAACAGGACTCAGAAGACTCGAGGCCAGGGGATCGCAGATGCCTGGACCGCTGTGTGGATGGCTGTGCCGGGGAAAATACACCCTGGGTTGTGGAGTCACTAAAGTTTTGGAACGGTGTCACGAGAGCGGCCTAAAGAAGAGCCAGAGGGTGTGTGGTAGTGAACCTGAAACCTGTTCAGGTCTTTCTCAGTCTTAACAATGGTCACATGTATGTCTTGCAGCTCCAAAGGGTAGAATTAGGGCCAATATATAAATATTGCCAGGAAACGGATACTCACTACTACTGTAGCCAGCATAGAACTGAGTAAAAGGTGGGGAACATTCCAACAAGTTGGTCTCCTGACAGGGAAGTGTCCAGACAAAAGCCGAGCCCGTGGCCAGCTGGAGGACTACGGCGGGTTAAATTACCAACATCGTGGACCCTGTGCCACAGGGGCGGTCCGGGAACCACCCTCGACAAAATGCTTGTCTGTAGTCATAACGATGCTGAGAGTTATCGATAGGCCCGCGAGCAGGTCCCTGCCCGGCATCCGGACCGCCTCCAGTGTCAGGTGCTAGACAACAGGTCCAGAAGGCTTGTGTCCACTCCCGTGCAGTGTGCCGGGAGCTGGGACAGAAGGCCGACATAACTGAAATAAAACTAAGCGATTCCAGGGAGGAGAGGCCGTTCTAGTCTGCCTCTGACCTCAAAGGCCCTGCAATGTTCTAGAGAGAGCTCTGGCAGCAAGGACCCAGTGAGGCCTCAATGCCAAGAGCGATCTGGCCTCTCTTGGCCTCTCACCAGTAGGATAAATAGAAGTGCAATGCTCACCCTTCCATTTTGTGAACGTAAGCTGATGCCATACATGTGGACACACTTTGTAATCTGAAAACTCGTGCACACACGAGGCCCGGTAATTACCCTGTTACACCAAATTCCTGATGTGAAAGGTCTGTGTCGTTCACCCCTGAATCCATAGGGACTGGAAGAATTCTGGCCCACAGTGAGCACTCACAAAGTATTTTCCGACGTTAAATAAAGGATGAACGAGTAAACAAACCAAGCTTTTCCCATTTTGAATTAGGTGGAGGTTCTGGTGAGATGAAAACATGAGGCTCGTTCAGCGATAAGAACCCCCCCTTCTTGCTCCCTTGCTCCTAGACAGGCCCCTCAACACCAAAAGTCATTTAAACCACATCCAATTGCATGCTGTGTGCGGTGGTGCCTCTGGGCAAAAGTTTTTAATTTTCTTTGGTTTTGGGATTTTTGTTTCATGCTGATCTGAGTAATTCAGTGTCAAGAGGCTATTCTCCAACAGGTCACAGTTCATGGAAAGGACACAACGGACGGAATGGGAGAAGATATTTGCGAACAATGTATCAGATAAAGGGCTGGTATCCAAAATCTATAAAGAACTCACCAAACTCCACACCCAAAAAACAAAGAATCCAGTGAAGAAATGGGCAAAAGACATGAAAAGACACTTCTCCAAAGAGGACCTCCAGATGGCCAACAGACGCTTGAAAAGATGCTCATCGTCACTCCTTATCAGGGGAACACAAATCAAAGCCACACTGAGATACCACCTCAAGCTGGTCAGAGTGGCTAAAATGAACCAAGTCAGGAGATTGTAGATTCTGGCGAGGATGTGGAGAAACGGGAACCCTCTTGCACTCTTGGTGGGAATGCAAACCGGTGCAGCTGCTCTGGAAAACAACGTAGAGGTTCCTCAAAAAATTAAAAACAGAAATACCCTATGACTCAGCAATAGCACTGCTAGGAATTTACCCAAGGGATACAGGAGTGCTGATGCAGAGGGGCACTTGCACCCCAATGTTTATAGCAGCACTTTCAACAATAGCCAAATTATGGAAAGAGCCTAAATGCCCATCAACTGACGAATGGATAAAGAAGATGTGGTTTATGTATACAATGGAATACTACTCGGGAAGGAGAAAGAATGAAATCTGGCCACTTGCAGCAACATGGATGGAACTGGAGGGTCTTATGCTAAGTGAAATATGTCAGGTAGAGAAAGACAGATATCATATGTTTTCACTCATATGTGGAACTTGAGAAACTTAACAGAAGACCATGGGGGGGAGGGGAAGGGGGAAAAATAGTTACAAACAGAGAGGGAGGGAGGCAAAACATAAGAGACTCTTAAATACAGAGAACAATCTGAGGGTTGATGGGGGGTGGGGGAGAGGGGAAAGTGGGTGAGGGGCACTGAGGAGGGCACCTGTTGGGATGAGCACTGGGTGTTGTATGTATGCGATGAACTAGGGAATTTACCCCAAAACCCAAGACCACATGTACACACTGTATGTTAGGCAACTTGACAATAAATTATATTTAAGAAAATAGAATGTGTCTGGGTCCCTATGGCTGGAAGGTTGCTCCTGAACGTGACACTTGGGTCTTTCACTTAAAGCTGTGCAGCCTTTTCTGGGGCACAAGTGTCTGACTCTTGGTTTTGGCTCAGGTCATGATCTCACAGTTTGTGGGTTCAAGCCCTGCACTGGGCTCTGTGCTGAAAGAATGGAGCCTGCTTGGGATTCTCCCTCTCTCTCTGTCCCTCCCCTGCTCATGCTCTCTCTCTGTGTCTCAAAATTAATAAATAAACATTTAAAAAATATATTTAAAAAAACTGTGCAGCATTTTCAGACTTGAAAGCAACTGCTTCAGAATTCGTTCTTATGACTCCCCCCGTCTCATGGGGGGCATGGAAGCCTTGTGGGGGTCATGGGGGTTATGCTCACTGAATACTTGTTTTCATTGTGAGCAGTAGCATTTTCGGAGAAGTTGAATATTCAAATGGAAACAACACAAGAAGCGGCAGGCAGGTCCTCTGGTTTCAGAGGAGTCATTGACGCATCTCAAGCTAGTCCCACCCGATGTGATTTCTTGAGGAACCAGCTAGCCGTAGTCACAGGAACTGACTTTAAAAGTGAAAACCTGGGGCGCCTGGGTGGCTCAGTCGGTTAAGCGGCCGACTTTGGCTCAGGTCATGATCTCGTGGTCCGTGAGTTCGAGCCCTGTGTCGGGCTCTGTGCTGACAGCTCAGAGCCTGGAGCCTGTTTCAGATTCTGTGTCTCCCTCTCTCTGACCCTCCCCCGTTCATGCTCTGTCTCTCTCTGTCTCAAAAATAAATAAACGTTAAAAAAATTTAAAAAAAAAGTGAAAACTTTAGGGGACGACTGGATGGCTCAGTCGGTTGAGCGTCCGACTTCAGCTCAGGCCGTGATCTCACAGCTTGTGAGTTTGAGCCCCATGTCCGGCTCTGTGCTGACAGCTCGGAGCCTGGAGCCTGCTTCCGATTCTGTGTCTCCCTCTCTCTCTGCCCCTCCCCCATGCATGCTCTGTCTCTCTCTCTCTCAAAAATAAATGAAATTAAAATTTTTTTTTAAAAAGTCAAAACTTTAGTTAACTCTCTAGGGATTCTTACCATGGATGTCGAGGCAATTCTTTGAGGTCCCGGGGCAGTTGATGGAGCTTTTACAATTTTAACTACTTATAGGATAAAAGCAGCAACAAAGACACAAAAGGCAGAGGAAAACTAAATCTTGAATGACTAATGCAAATACAGGAAGAAGATAGAAAACCCAGATTTTCTCAGGGAACGCCACGGTTACCCACACAGGGCACTGCTCTCCGAGGACCACCCAGGGGTCTTGGGGCCTCATGACCTCACTTGCACGGTGTGCCCTAATTTACTTTTGAGTGTGTTCTCTCCCTACAGGGCCAAAGAAATCTTATAAAAGTCAGAGGAAAATGTTCCTCAACATTCCTTTGCATCCTAAAATAGTAAATTCTGTATACTATTCTTTCTATTGTGAGCTTTTAATGTTTTTCATTGTGAAATTCTATGTATCCACATAAGCTACAATTTACACTTAACTTTTTGTCAGGGAGAAGAAGACTCTATAACTCTGAGCAGAGAGAAAATGAACAAATGCAGGCATACTGTTTCCCAAAAACCAATAATGACTGTAAGAAGATATGGTGGGTCCTGAAGGCACTGATCGTTACAATTCTGACCACGTGGGGAAACCCAGAGGACAGTTCTTACAAGCAGGACCCTCACAGCTTCAGATTCACGACCCTCAGGCGAGGGACCCGTCTGCAATGTACCTACAATGCACCTGTTCCCAACAACTGTAAGACACGGCCAGTTGGAAAACCCCGAGACCCCAGTGCCTCCCCCAGTGTCCTCACCTCTGCTAACCCGCTGTGGAGTCCCAGGCCCCTGGTGTCTGTGATCTCCAGGCACCCTTCACAGTTTTCTTTGCGGGTTTGTTTCTGTCTCTGCAAGCTGGCACTGAGGTCTGAAACCTCATCCCTGGAGCATCTGTCTTCTTGGCATTTGAGAACTGGTTTCCTGCTCTTCTCCACAGAAAGCACCACTGTCCGCAGTTTCTTGTATGGAGCAGTGCTGTAGACGCAGATTCCTGGTCTTCCTGTGTCATCTAACGTTCAAGGCACCAAACGTGTGTATGTTTGGGACCAACCATGCCGCCTTATAAGGCTTCTGGAAGGATAACGTGTAGAGATGTGTATTTGGGTGCCGTGCGCACCTGTCCGGAGACGGGCAGGGCTGTGCGCACGTTCTGGGCGGCGTGGGCAGCGGCAGGGCTCTGGCGGGGAGGTTCTGCTGTGTGAGCTGCTCTAAATTGGCACAAAATCTCAAGAATCAAACTGCTCGAGACCCAGACAGGCTCCAAGAGGAGATCGGCAGTGGTCGGTGTGCACCAAAGCCCCACTGTCTGCCCCACCTGTTAGGAAACCGTGTAAGATTTCTGCAGCTGTCAGTGACTAAGACAGAATTTCCCTGCAGAAAGGCAGGGTCATAGCTCAGAGGAGAACTGTTTTGATTTGGCAACAAAATAATATTCATGTCTTGCACTGGGTGTTCCTGGTTTAAATTTCTTTAAAAAAAGTTTAGACTTTTAATGTTACGGCACGAATATGTGGGTGTGATCTAAGACCTGTTTTGCCAGAATTATTTATCCTATCTGTTCTTCTCCTGTAAGATTTGCTGAGGAACTTGTAGCTCTTAGGACATGGGCCCCAATTTGTCAGCCCGTCTCTTTCTTCTTCCTTTGCCCTCCTGTTCCCTGTCCCTGTCCATGCGTCGCCTGTCCCTCATCACTCCAGTGCCTCTGCCGAGCCCCACGTATGCATGATTCTGGTGCATGTTTCGTCCTCCCTTCAGACACATTTGTCTTACACATAGAAACATTCATTCATTCATTTAACAAAATATGTTCCATGAAGAAGAAAGAAAAGCATGTAGTCCCTGCTGTGACCGAAGACTCCTACAACGGTGACAGACCAGAAAACAAAGTAATAATAATAACAATGTCAACCGTGCAAACAGAGACAACCTTTGCACTGCCCCCTGCTAAGGAAGGGAAAGGTCCAATATTGTAGAGGACAGACGTCCAACAAAGACTTGGCTTAGGGACAGTTTAGAACAAGTAACACTTGAGCTAGATCATAAAGGAAATAAAAACTTCGCAAACCCCAAGGCGGATCAGTGGTGTTCTGGGCAAAATGGAAGGCGTTTTTGAGGACGCAGATTTACGCAAATGCGATGTGTATCTCAGAATATAAAGAAGTTGGGACGAGTGGAATATAGTGAATTGGAGAAGCACTAGCTGAGTCATATAAATTCCACCCGAAAGACGAAGATGAACTTTTACAAGAGAATCACTACCCAAGTTATGACTTAGAAGATTCACTTGGGAGGCAAGCTGGTTGAGAAGGGGAGATCTCGGGTGGGCAGTGGGGGTGGCTGCACTTGTGGGGACAGAGGGCCTGCATCTCGTGTCAGTTGGGGCATTTGAGGGGGGGCAATACGGGGGAGGGCTGCATCAAAGGGGGCTTGGGAAGTATTGGCAGGTTTCATATCTGATCTGTGTCCCAAGGAGCACGTCTGGGAGCAGGCCATACTGGCCCCAGACCTTTTGGAGAAAACAAGGAAAGGAGACAAGAGGTGGCCTCTGCTCTTCCTAGGTGGTTTTCCTAACTGCCCCGAGAAGCCCAAGACGAAACATCTGGTCACTGCTGGGTGCCGCAGCCATCAGCCTGCTGTGACGGGGCCAGGATGCCCGTCTCACGGGCCTCTGGAAGGAGGCACCTCATTATCTGTGGAGCAAATGTCTGCTGGGGAAATGAGACAACGGGTGAATTCCCTCCACGTTGTCTGCACACTCACAGGGACATCAGATGATGAGCCTCCAGTGTCTCGGGTGACTGAAGTGAGCATACCCACCTCAGGACTTAGGTCTTCTCTCTCTTGGGGCATGCCTCACCCCCCTTTCACACCAGTTCCTGCACCTGTTGCTTTCCCCCGTGGACGTGGCTCTTGCCTTCATTTGCCCATCCCTCCCAGACTTAGGTGGGAGCCAAGGTGGCCCCTTCAGTCTCCATAAAATAGTGAAGTGTCCCATGCAGCGGCCATGGAGGCCCCACGGGTAGACGTGGTTCTGGGAGGGTGTTCGCGTGCTGTCAGACACACCCCAGACTCGCCTCTTCTCTTCTGTCTGGAAAAGATGTGACTTAAGCAGATGACCTCTATTTGTGTGAATTTCTCAGTTAAGAGGTTCCATTTACAAAGCAAATCAGGGGAAGGACATTTTTGCTGGACACCCTACTTTATTTTAGATGACTTAATAAGCATTTTCCGTCCCTCATTAAAAACACCCTGTGAGGTAGATATTTTTGTCTTTATTTTGCAAATGTAGGCAGTGAAATCAGTGAGGAAAGCAACTCAAAATCAGAATTAAAATGTGAGAATATAGTAAGAAAGGCGTTTGTACAAAAGCCTTTGAATTCACGTACAAAGCTTTCCCACTGAAAAGAGAACGGGTTGTCTTTCTACACTTCACATACAACACGGGTGTTGGTCAGGGGATGAAACAATCACAAAGCCCAAACTCAGCATGTGTGAAGGGACCATTTAAGACCGAGACCCTCAAACACATCCTGCGCCCTTTTACAAATGAGGTGCCCAGAAGATTCGCAGCTGGTCATGAACTACTCCATCGGCAGCTTCTCCCTTCTCGATGAGAAAAAAAAGAAATACTTAGAAAAGTTGATGTGTGGCTAAAACACTTCAGGTGACAGAATCCCCTTTACAGCCAGCACCTCGGAAGAAAGTTCCAGAAAGCAGCACATCCGTGCGTTCTGCAGCAGTTCTGCGTCTCAGCAAAATCGTCATTTAGGTGATAGAAATACTAATGTCCCATTATTTTTAAAACTATGAGTTCTTCAGAGGGTGCTGTTGGCCATGGCCTCTCTTGGCAGGTACCACCCACCTTCTTACCCAGACACCCACTCAGCTTTCCGTTCAGCGATCACCCGATGGCAAGCCTGATGGGCTGGGCACCAGTCAACAGGCAGAGGACCCTGAACAATCAGGGGGCCGCCTTGCGGGGGCGCAGGCAGCCAAGCAGTCCACATAGTGCTCTGACTCTGGGGTTGGATTGGATGGGAGACAGGAATCCATGAGAGAGCAGAATCCATTCTGTGGCGGTGGAAACAGCTTTCCGGAGGAGTTAGCGTCAGGACTTGACCTCCGAAGACAGACAGGACCCTGACGCCGAGGACCGGTGCCAGCACCACCAGGGAAGCTCCGTGTGGGAACACACCGCTGCCTCTGGTGAATGGGAGCGGACCGCCCTGCACACGACAGCCAGAGAGGGAACGCTGTGGGAAAGGCAACACCGGCAGGACGGAGGGGCTCGGGAGTCGGGCGCAGCGACACGCGTCGGGTCCCACAGCCAGGAGGGTGTGGACGCACTGGATGTGGGCTGTGAAGAGAAGCAGGGGAGGAACTTCTCAGGTTTTTAACCCTGGTAGGCAAGGGAGTTGCTTTTTTATGTTTATTTTCATTTTACTAAAGTGCAGTTGACACACAAGCTCTCTATTAAGATCGCAGGTACAGAAGAAAGTCCAAGAAACTCCATCTTGGACATCGTAATGAAGGGGCTACAGGATACTGAGGACCTGTTGGTGGGATCAGGTTTGGCATAATCCGAGGAGCTCTGAAGGGCTCTCCATCGGAGACATTTTCCTTATGAGTTTGCTTCATCAGCGACTTTCCGGGACCCGTGAGATGGAACCACTTGAATTCAGTGGACACCTGATAGGGGTAGAAGACACCAATGTCTAGAAAGATCCCAGGGAACAGGCAGAATGGGCAGCTTTGGGACAACCCGACACACCAACCACCTGTCATGATTCCATCCACCTTCACTATTTTCTTGAAAACCAAACATATTGATCACCTGCTATGGCAGATGCTTTAAAAATATCTATTCAATCTGTATTACTTATTATCCATATTGTAGTTAATAACAGCATTGCCCCAAAATACAAGGATTGAGGTAACCTGCCCAAGGTCAACTAGGAGTGTGGCATAAAATGTAATTACCCCATACACAGACAAATAACCTTCGACCAAAAATTCTAATAATAATTTACAAGGGATTTTTTTTTTTATGGTCGGTGACTTCTGTCCATGAACCACATGACCGTCTTTTGTGTCTTCCCTTCTAAAGTTAAGTCCTCTGTGTTCAAGCTGACATCTGTCGAGCTTCCGAAGAGATGGAGCTGTGTTTGGAAGGCTGCTCCATACTGCTCTGGTGGCTGTAAGCAGCCTAGCACTGGGAATTTTAACAGCAAGGATATTATGCCTGTGGAGGCTTCTCAAGGGTGAGAGAGCCCCCTTTACAGATGGTCAACTGGACCACACCAAGTGTTTATTAAAGGATTCTTCAGGGAGTTACTTCATCATTTGCCTGCTTCATTCCAGTTGAAGTTTTGAAATCTTAGGAAGTGTTCCCACAGGCAGACAGACTGTAGTCTCCTTCTCAATCCGACTTGTTCGACATTTCCAACAGTGACCTGGATTAGTAACAGGCGACATGATAAAGCACAGATGCGTCACAACTGAGAAGAAAAGCACATTGTTAATAACTGAATCAGGATCCAGGTTATCCTTATAATCTGCAGTTAGCTGAGAAAACATATTTGCTGTCATTAAGCCTGTGCGTTTAGGACTCTCTGACGGTCAAAACAACAACTTTTACAACAGGACAATCTGACGAATTCCACAAGCAGGGGTGCCTGGGGGGCTCAGTAGGTCGAGTGTTTGACTCTTGATTTCGGCTCACGTCATGATTCCAGGGTCATGGGATTGAACCTCATATCGGGTTCCAAGCTGAGTGTGGAGCCTGCTTGGGATTCTTTCTTCTCTCTCTGCTCCTCCCCCATGCTCACTCGCTCTCTCTCTCTCTCTCTCTCTCTCTGTCTCTATCTCTCTCTCTCAAATAAAAAAAAAAGAAGAAAAAAGAATTGCACAATTAAAATTAAGAATTTGAACAAAAATAGATATGACTATTAGCACTAAATTAAAACCATGAAAATTCTCAAGGTTTCCAAAGAGTGGTGGGCGCACACAGTGTAACCAGCCAGTAGTAAAGCAGCATTTTGTTTTCTTGTGTGACTTCCTTTAGAAGTTAAATGTTGTCCACAATTTATATCATATGAAACATCAAATTAACAATCTGGAAAAATAATCATAAAAGCTATTCTGTCGAACCCTTTCTACATCCTCATGTAGCAGTTAGCTACCACCACATAAACTCAGAACTTAGTAACCTAAACACAGCTCTTCTGTTGCTCTGAGTCTGCAGGTCGGCTGGAGCTCCCTGATGGAGGGCAGACACACTCATGGGCCCAGTAGCCCCTCACCTACAAAACCAGTCTTATTTTTAAATTCCAATTTATTTAAAGTAAAAAACAAACCAAAAAAAAAAAAAAAAGCAAAACAGTTCACCCATTTCTCCCACCACCTCCATATCCCTCCTCTGGCAGCCACCAATCTGTTCTCTATATCTTATGAGGTTAGTTATATATATTAGAGTCCATTTATAAGAGAAATTATACAGTGTTTGTCTTTGTCTGACTTATTTCACTAAACATAATGCCTTCAATGCCCATCTCTGTTGTCACAAATGGCAAGATCCCATTCTTTATGACTGAGCAATATTCCAGTGTGTGTGTGTGTGTGTGACATCTCCTTTACCCATTCATCTGTTAATGGACACTTAGGTTGACTATTATAAATAATGATGCAACAAACATAGGGGTGCACACTTCTTTTCAAAGTAGTGTTTTCATTCTTTGGACAAATATCCACACGTGGAATGGTTGGAACATCAAGTAGCTATATTTTTAATTTTTGAGGAAACTCCATACTGGTTTCCACAGGGGCTGCAGCAACTTACATCCCCACCAACAGTGCACGGGCATTCCCTTGTCCGCATCCCACCACCACTTGTTATCTCTTATCTCTTTAATAATAGTTATTCTGACATAGTGTGGGGCTTTCTCATTGTAGTCTTGATTTGCATTTCCCTGGTGATGAGTGATGTTGAGCACCTTTGCATATCCCTGCTGGCCATCTGTATTCTTCTTTGGAAAAAGGGTTATTCAGCTCTTCTGTCCAATTTTTAATTAGATTGTTTGTTGCTATTGAGTTGTTTAAGTTCTCTAGTCCCCTATCAGATATATTATTTGCAAATATTTTCTCTCATTAAGTAGGTTGCCTGTTCCTTTGCTTTCTTACTTTGATGTTATGTCACTTGTTTATTTTTGCTTTGGCTGTTGGTGTTAGATTAAAAAATCGTCACCAAGACCTACATCAAGAAGCTTACCATCTATGTTTCTTCTAGGTGTATCATGGTTTCAGGTCTTATGTTCAAGTCTTAAATCCATTGTGAGTTGATTTTTGTGTATGGTGTTAAGATAGGGGTCCAGTTTCATTCTTTTGCATGTGGCTGTTCAATTTTCCAAACACCATTTACCGAAAAGACTGCCCTTTCCCCATATCCTTGGCTCCTTTGTTGTAGATTAATTGACCACATGCACATGGGTTTATTTCTGAGTTCTCTACTCTGTTACATTGATCTATGTGTCTGCTTTTATGCCAATACTACATTGCTGTGGTTACTATAGCTTTGTAATATAGTTTGAAACTGGAGAGCATGATGTCTCCAGCTTTGTTCTTCTTTCTCGAGATTGCTTTTGCTATTTGGGGTCTTTTATGTTTCCTTCCTTGTAAATTTTAGGAGTCTTTGTTCTACTTCTGGAATAAATGCCATTGGAATTTTGATAGGGACTGCAATGATCTGCCTATTGCTTTGGGTAGTAGGGACATGTTAACAATATTAATTCTTCCAGTCCACGAGCGTGGAGTGTCTTTCCACTTATTTGTGTCTTCTTCAGTTTCTTTCATGAGCGTCTTGTGGTTTTCAATATACAGACCTTTCACCTCCTTGGTTAAATTTATTCCTGGGCATTTTATTCTTTTTTTGATGCAATTGAAAATGGGACTTAATTTCTCTTTCTGAGGGTTCGTTATTAGTGTATAGAAATGCAACAGATTTTTGTGTATTGGTTTTGTATCCTGCAACTTTGCTGAATTCATTTAATAGTTCTAACAGTTTTGTCTTGTTTCACTTAAACGGAAAGCTGTCTTGTTGATCTGGCTGGGTCCTCACACATTGGCTGGCAGGGGCTGGTACAAGTCATGAAGCCAGTGACCCCCACCCCCCACCAAAGCCCGTGCCGGGCTTTTCCACGTGGTGACCCCAAGGTACTGAGGAAGAAGAGAGAAGCAGGTGAGGCCCGAGGCCGGCACAAGGTGCTCCCGTGTCCCCTGAGTCTAGCGCCAGTCACAGGCCCCAAGTCCACAGGGGTTGACGAGACAGGGACGGATTCTTAGCTTCCGGGGGAGGGGACGCAAAGCCATTGCAGGAGGGAAAGAGCTGGGTAACGTTGCCAACTATCTGCCATTTGTGAGGCCATTAAAACCAGTTCTAATAGTAACAACCAGCATCATGAGTTCCACAGTCAGAACGGACCCAGCGACCACGCTGAGCTGTGTGTGCAAGTGCCCCAGGTGTGCACTCGTGGGCACTCTTACCACCTGCTTGCTCACCCCTCTTGAGAAATAAGAAATTTGAGAATCAGAAATTAAGCCGCTTGTCCATTACCGTTCCGTCTTAATGCAAATAACTGTATCCTTTTTAAAATACTACCACAAACATATATAGATTTTATATATCCTGTATATAATGAGCTCAAAATGTATGTGGAATAAAAATGATAGATGAAGTAAACACGTAACAATTATTGTCTAAAGGTCTGTCACATAGTAAGCTTGGTCATTATTTCAAGAATATGGAGTCCACATGAAGAGACCGTATACACACAGGGGTGGTTTGACACTCTGGGAGGCTGGACAGCGGGCCCCGAGTTTCTGTTGTCACTCGGAGAGTGGAGAAAAATGTGTATGTGGCACGTCTGTGCTAGAACTTGGGGAAATGACACATGTCGAGTCACAAGGACTCAGCTATGGCTCCACATGTGTACCGCGCATTTGCCCGTGGGAAACAGGTGTGGCCTTCTCAGTTTGCAACCGGCTTGCCTCATCGTATCCACACCTCCCTCTCCTGAAGAGCGTGTTCTGTGAGCAGAGGACCCCAACCTTAGAGCACATTTCGCTTTCTCGAGGAGCGGGTGGCCTCTAGGGTCACAGCTATGGGTGAGACTGAAGTGAGTCTGCTTGCTCACTCTGAAACGTTACATGAAATGTTTTTCCTCTCAAACCAGCTGTACAATTAGGTGGATCAGGACCCCAATAAAAAACAGATGCTTCAGGAACAAGCTTTTCCTGGGAACGTAATTTCAAAGTCTGAAGCACGGATTATTTCCCCAAAGCAACGTGATTGTTGATCGCATTTGGATTCCCAAGAACGTTGTTTGAAAAGGCCTGCTGACAAAATAGATCCATGTATTCTGGCTGTGATCAGGGCCTCGTGAGACTGGCTCTCCTTCCACAGGGAGCACAGGGTCTGAATTGCACACGTCTCCAGAGCTCCTCGGTCAAATTAATTCCATCCGGTTTACATATGTCGACCTGCTAATTAAGATATTCATACACATTAGTTAACATATGATATATCAAGATATATGAAGTCTTACTGAGTTTTGTTTTCAGTTTCAATCTAAGATGCATTTTGGTTTTGTTGCTCAAACTGTTCTTACGGCAACACAGCCTTGTTGTAATACAACAGCTTTTTAATATTTTTAATATATTATAAGCAAACTCGGATATACTGTGCCTATTTTACATACAATTTTTACCTATTTTCTACACTCCTGGCCTTAAAATACTAACTTTAACAATAATTTCAAGAATCCACCTTTAGCAAAGACATGAAATGCTTATTTATCTGGAAACTTTATGAAAACCATACAAGTGCTTGATAATAAATGTGAAACGCATATTTCACAATAAGAACTCTGCAGAGCTGACTATTTTCAGGTAGTAACCCATGAATCACATGCACAGATTCCAATGTCAGTGTCTAAGTTCTCCTCACCAAGAAACTGATGAAAATTTCCTGATTGGCTACAGTATGCTTTTATAAATGAATCGGTGGGAAAACTTATTTAGATCACCATTTTTACCACGTGGAAATAAAAGCCAGATGATAAAAAAGGGGACCCCAGAGGCCCCTAGCAGGGAGGGGAGGGCACCAAACACTCTGGAAGGGGAATTGCTCAACAATTGTGATAGATGCTTCAGTCAGTGCTCCCCTGGGGAAGGTCTCAAGGATGGACGGATACCGGTCCCCAGGCAAGAACCAACAGTATGAGAATGACAAGATGGGGGGCACATAGAGGACAGGGTGGTGTGGACGAGGAGGACGGTGTGGTGTGGACGGGGAAGACGGTGTGGTGTGGACGAGGAGGACGGTGTGGTGTGGACAAGGAAGACGATGCGTTGTGGACGAGGAGGACGGCGTGGTGTGGACGAGGAGGATGGTGTGGTGTGGACGGGGAAGACGGTGTGGTGTGGACGAGGAGGACGGTGTGGTGTGGACGGGGAAGACGGTGTGGTGTGGACGAGGAGGACGGCGTGGTGTGGACGAGGAGGATGGTGTGGTGTGGACGGGGAAGACGGTGTGGTGTGGACGAGGAGGACGGTGTGGTGTGGACGGGGAAGACAGTGTGGTGTGGATGAGGAGGACGGTGTGGTGTGGACGAGGAGGACGGTGTGGTGTGGACGGGGAAGACGGTGTGGTGTGGATGAGGAGGACGGTGTGGTGTGGACGAGGAGGATGGTGTGGTGTGGACGAGGAGGACAGGGTGGTGTGGACGAGGAGGACGGTGTGGTGTGGACGAGGAGGATGGTGTGGTGTGGACAAGGAAGACGATACGTTGTGGACGAGGAGGACGGCGTGGTGTGGACGAGGAGGATGGTGTGGTGTGGACGGGGAAGACGGTGTGGTGTGGACGAGGAGGACGGCGTGGTGTGGACGAGGAGGATGGTGTGGTGTGGACGGGGAAGACGGTGTGGTGTGGACGAGGAGGACGGTGTGGTGTGGACGGGGAAGACGGTGTGGTGTGGATGAGGAGGACGGTGTGGTGTGGACGAGGAGGACGGTGTGGTGTGGACGGGGAAGACGGTGTGGTGTGGACGAGGAGGACGGTGTGGTGTGGACGAGGAGGATGGTGTGGTGTGGACGGGGAAGACGGTGTGGTGTGGACGAGGAGGACGGTGTGGTGTGGACGGGGAAGACAGTGTGGTGTGGACGAGGAGGACGGTGTGGTGTGGACGAGGAGGACGGTGTGGTGTGGACGAGGAGGACGGCGTGGTGTGGACGAGGAGGACGGTGTGGTGTGGACGAGGAGGACGGTGTGGTGTGGACGAGGAGGACGGCGTGGTGTGGATGAGGAGGATGGTGTGGTGTGGACGAGGAGGACGGCGTGGTGTGGACGGGGAAGACGGTGTGGTGTGGACGAGGAGGACGGTGTGGTGTGGACGGGGAAGACGGTGTGGTGTGGACGAGGAGGACGGTGTGGTGTGGACGGGGAAGACGGTGTGGTGTGGACGAGGAGGACGGTGTGGTGTGGACGGGGAAGACGGTGTGGTGTGGATGAGGAGGACGGTGTGGTGTGGACGAGGAGGATGGTGTGGTGTGGACGAGGAGGACAGGGTGGTGTGGACGAGGAGGACGGTGTGGTGTGGACAAGGAAGACGATGCGTTGTGGACGAGGAGGACGGCGTGGTGTGGACGAAGAGGATGGTGTGGTGTGGACGGGGAAGACGGTGTGGTGTGGACGAGGAGGACGGCGTGGTGTGGACGAGGAGGACAGGGTGGTGTGGACGAGGAGGACGGTGTGGTGTGGACAAGGAGGACAGGGTGGTGTGGACGAGGAGGACAGGGTGGTGTGGACGAGGAGGACGGTGTGGTGTGGACGAGGAGGACGGTGTGGTATGGACGAGGAGGACCGTGGGGTGTGGAGGAGGAGGACTCTGCGGGATTCATAGGCATGTTGGGTACAGAACTGTAAGTCCTGGTGACAGATGGGGCACATTTGAGTCATGAAAGAGGCACAATCCACGGAGCTGAGGTTCTGTCTAGGAACACGATGCGACACACCCGCTGCATGCGCCTCCGAAGAGAAAGGAGTCCACACCTCTGCACACGTCCCTGGGTGCTCCTTTGTTTGAAATTCCTTCTGCGCTTTTCAGTAAAATTCAGGGCCTTTTCAGGGCTGTTTCAAATGAGATCCCATAGACGACCATGTGCATAAATTCACTCTCCCTGACTCTCGTGACCTCAGGTGTGGCACCAGACTGCCACATCCCACATTCCATCAGGGTGAGCTGTTAATTCGTCCACCACTGTGGCCTGTGGGCTTCCAAGAAAGGAGAAGGTGTCCTTTCATCTCTGACCAAGCGTCTCACATTTTCCTGCATAAAAATACTGCATGTTGAATAAATGCTGAATGAACATATGTTTATATGTATCCAAATGTATCATAAATTTATATACACAGATGCTGTTGGGTACACCATCTCTTATATTTTAGCACATTTCCTGCCTGAGAACTTGCAGACAATGTTCATTCTGGCCTCAGTTTGCAGATAAGCTTTGCTTCTCCAAACACATCCCTTTCTCTCATCATCTTCACTTTCGTTCCTGTTGCTTTCTCCTTAGGAATTTAGTTCAAAAAGGAAGAAAGAAAGATCACATTTGGCTTTATGGACTGAATGACTGTGGGTGGGCTTTCGGGAAGTGACTAGGTCAGAGGGGGAGAACCCTGTGGAGGGGACCCCTGGGGGCTCCCTCACTCCTTCCCTGTGCTGGGACGCAACAAGGAGAAGGCCTCTGGGAGGCAGGAAGAGGGCTCTTGCCAGACCCCAAATCTGCAGGCACCCTGACCTTGGGTTTGCAGCCTCTGCTGTGGGTACAAATGCCTGTTGTTTAGCCCGCGTCTGGGGTCTTTGTTACAACAAGCAGAGCCGTGGAAGGGCCTTGGGCTTCCTGATGTCAATCCCCTCTGGCTAGATGGGATTTCCATCCACCCAGTCCGACCACCAATGAAATATGCTTCTAGCCACACTTCCACATTTAAAACTTGGGAGATTTAAAAAGAAATTAAAAAAAAAGTCAGGGAAAAAAAGAACAAGATTCCATAAACTCAGCAAGAATTCTATTTTTAAAAAAACTCTCATTTACAAGAAATTGAAAAGATTTAATTTCCAGTATCATCAAAAGATTGCTTCAATAATTAGAAAACTGTTTCCTTTGGAAGCACTTGAGACCAACATGTAATTTAATTGCTGTCCATTACATGAGTGACAGTGTAGGCAGCAAGTTTTTAAAATGCAGCTGCATTTCATCCACAGCTTTATGATCATTAAAACATGGCATTTCATAAGCTAGTAGATTTTTTTGTGTGTGCAAAATCTGCATTTAGCATTTTGAAAGCTTAGTTTTGTCCTTCAAATTCATCACGGACGTACTTCCCTTCCCGAGCCCTGAAGTCCTCACTGCAGTTGAACTTGCGGGACACTGATGGCCACCCAGGAGACACTACCCACGAGGTTCCCTTCCAAACCCCAGGCTGCACACCCTCTGGAACTCTCCAGAAGCCCACCACGATGAGTGAAGTTCTTCACGGTCCCCCAAACTGCAGTCTGAAATGCACACCTGTCCCCGTGAGTGATGCCCTTCTAGACTCTCGCCTGACCCCTTAGCAGCTGGTGTGTGCAGCCAACTCCCCCCCGGCTGCTGCCAGATAAGCCGGGACAGTGCCCGGCAGGGCTCTGGAGGCCTCTAGCCTCTCCTGGCCCATTTGTGACACCCTCATGGTCATGCTCCTTGCTGCCCGTGATCCATGTCATGTGACCTCCTGAGAACAGAGCTGGCCAAGCCCCGCTCGATCTCATTGTGCTAACCCACCCTTACTCTCAAGACCCACACTCTAGTGGGACCCAGAGACATGGGGCCAGAGATACAGCTGCAGTCTGTACAGAGAGAGCAAGGCTGATACACTGGATCGTCTGTGATGTCTGCAGGGGGTATTGGCCACGTCAGCTACCAAAGTAGGCATCTGGCGGCATGTCTCAACAATATTAATGCTTAATGCTATTGCTGTTTGCATTTTGTAAAACGACATCATCACTATCAAGTCAAGTGTGACCACTGAAGCAGTGACTGAAGACTCCAAGGAGCTTTATCACCTGTGCTTGGTGGAAAAGCAAAACTATTTTTATAGGCTCTTGCTTGATCAACAACAAGTTTCTCCTCAACAATGGAACTTACCCTTTTTCTTAATATTTTTTAATGCTTATTTATTTTTGAGAGAGAGAGAGAGAGAGAGAACAAGTGGGGGAGGGACAGAGAGGGAGGGAAACACAGAATCTGAAGCAGGCTCCAGGCTCCGAGCTGTCAACGCAGAGCCCGACCCGGGGCTCCAACTCACAAACCGTGAGATCATGACCTGAGCCAAAGTCGGACGCCCAACCGACTGAGCCCCCAGATGCCCCTGGAACTTATCCTTTTAATTTAAACTCTAGCAAGGAACAGCTACATAAATTTAGGACGTGCTCTCTAGCATATTATGTATAACAGAATCAAGTGTAATTTCAGTTCTGTTACTGTTGACATCCTGTAGCCAAATGCCCCAGGAACACACGTGTACAGGAACACGCTGGGCCTATGGACGGGCACACCGAGGCAGGAGGCTCACCACAGGCACCCACTGGATGGAGTGCTGGAAGGACCTGCTGTTGGAATTGGCTTGCTTTAGGTGAATTAGTTTAAGGAAGCAGGACTTTGCCGTGTGCAGGACACTCCCGGGAGCCGGGTGGTTTTCCGGCTGGGCCCCAGTAATTCTCGTGCAGAAGGAGGACGACTGAGGTAGACAAGCAGCTGGCACCCACTCTGGCTGGGAGAGGGGCACTCGGCAGTTTGCGGCTTGGATGCGCCCGGGCCAGCTCCTGGAGGTCAGGGCGTGCTTCTCCCATTCTTGAAACTCCCAAGTGCAAATCCTAACCCCTACACTCTGCTAATTACGGAGTCACGGTGGCCAAGAGAGGTGAAGTGACATCTGGAAGGTGAGACCTCACACCTGAGCCTGGGATCCAGGGCCCTTAGCAGGCAGTCCTTCTGGCATCACTGTCCTCACTGACCCAGACAGGAGGACGGCTTCTTCCGTGTTGAGGCCGCCGTGACCGCTGGTTCCGTTAGGCCCTTCTCATTACTGCCCCTTCATGGCCTCACCCCCAAAAGCCAGCCCAGGGACAACTCTGAATCATGCCCTCTGGGTCTGGGTCATACCCGGTCGCTGGTTTAGGGTCTGACCTTTGAAGTCTGGCTCTGCTGACTTCGACAAGCTGCCTCCCCAGTGAGTATGCGGCCCGTCTGTGCCACCAGGGCTTGGGAGCCTGGACTCAGGCCCCTTTTGCGAGGTGGCGGTGGAACTGAAAGAGTGTGAGAAGCTGTCACGTCGGTCCTGCTACCATGTCACTGCGACTCTGGCCCAGTGCCCACTTCCGGGCTCTCTGGCTCTACCGGGGCTTGAGGCGGCAGAATCGGCCAGTGACGGGGATGGGACGAGCCTGCGCTCTGAAGTGTTCTCAAGCTGCCAGAAGGTGAGGACCAGTGTCCCCATGCACAGCGTGGTCCCCAGCCGTCTGTGGACAGGGCAGGAAGCTTCCCCGCCAGGCTTGGGCCTGTCCCCCAGCTCCTGCGCTCCGGGGGGGCCCAGCCTGTCCCCGGCCACTGCCCGGGTCCGGCACGGAGGCCACACCGGTAGGGGCTCAGCGGCGGCCATGCTGGGTCCAGAAGGCCCCTGAATGAATTTGCTCATGCAGGGTTGGGTTCGGCCAGTCCCCCAAAACTTGTTCTTTTCTCCCTCAATATTTAAAATTGATCAGGTAATACACATGCTTTCTGATCTTCAATTTCACTGAAACTGGTGAATTATACTCTAATCAGAAGTATATTTTCTCTCTTCCCCTCTCTCTTGGCTTTCTGAGGATTTTCAGGGAAATCCCCCGTGACTATTCCCAGAATCACAGGGCTATTTTGACAACCAAGTACAGTGTTCATTCAACAAACATTTGTGAACTTCTAAAGGCCGTGGGTCCCTGCCGTTCTCATTATCTTGTTGACAGGAAAGAGCCATTTGGGGCTCTTGTGAAAACATAGGCGACGCCTCCCGGACGCCGCCCAGCACAGGCTGCAGGGTTCTCCAGACGCAATGCTGGGAGAACTGTTATGCCCAGAATTCGTGATCCCCAAAGACCACCAGGGAGCCGAGTCCGATGCAAAAGCAAAAAGCCTTTATTCGAGCTAGCTCGAGCTCAATCTCCTACCTGCACCGAGGCAGCAGTGAGATACCGGAGAGAGAGAGAGAGAGCGACTTTCAAAAGCACAAAGGTTTTATAGGGATCATGGCCTTAGCCGATTGGCTGGGAAAGGGTCGTGGACTCAGCCGATTGGCTGCCGAAGTGTGGTCCCAGATCAGCAATTATCAGCGCCACCTGGAACTTGTTAAAAATGCAAATGTTGGGCCTGGTGGTCACAGACCCACTGAATCAGACACTCTGGGGGTGGGGCTCAGCAATCTGTGTTTGAACAAGTCTTCCAGGAGATTCTGATGCACCTGAAGTGTAAGAACCACCGTGTCTGAGGGTCTCTAACATGTTTGGCCTCAGTGTATACAGAACATTTCTCACTGGTCACCTATTAACCATTGGCTGTCAGCCTTGCTGTGCTATGTAAATACCTAGCACCAAACACCATCCCCAGAGACTCTGATGAGTTGGTTTGGGGAGGGGTAAAATGCTCCATTCTAAGCCTGGACAGGGTTGAGCGCTCCTGCCTCTGGCCCCTACCTGAGAGAAGCCCTCCCTCTTCCACTCACACTTTCCATGCCTCTCACACTCCCCTTCCTCCCACCTCAGACTTCGGAAGAATGCATCGATCGGTAGCCTGCTTTCTTAGAAAACATAAGTTACTCAAGGGGAGGAGGCGTGGTCTGAGGTTTGAGTGGGAACCTCTTTCTGCGGCCATGTCGGGGACATAGTCACTAGTCAGCCAGCCTAGGTCTGCTCTTTCAAGAACGTCTTCCGTGGTTACTCCCAAACCTATGGAGTAGTCCTAGTTTGACCATCATGGTGAAACATGGGCGTATTTCTATTTACATCCGTGTGTTTGACTCTCCCTTTGTGGTGTTAATAAATGTGTTCCTGTGGGTGCAGGAAAACAGGGAGAACCTTGGCCCTTAGACGGTTGCCATATGTCAGGACCCCGTGTTCACACGGGGAGGCTGAGGCTCAGGAGGTTAAATAATTTGCCTAGAGCCGCACATGAGGAAGTGGCAGACGACAGTTTGAACACAGTCCGTTTCGTCTCCACAGCCTGTGACGTCATAGTTGGATTTTTCTAATACACGGCCTCATGGTCCCTGGTGGAGAAGTGAGAAGTCAGGGCTGCCAGTGCTTGTGTTAGTGAACTTTGTCAGAGATGACGAACATACGATTATGTCACCATTTGCTTGGCTCCTTCTTCACACCAGGTATCATGCCGAGTGGCTTCTCAGACATGGGCATTTGAAATCCTCTTGATTAGTGCACATTACTAGCCCTACTTTATTGAAGGAAACTGAAAACAGCCCTGGTTGGTCGGTGGGGGTGTGGACGGCTGCCGGGAGAATGTCTGAGCCCCCCGTGGTCTCACACCCTTCCACCCGCCAGGCTGACACACAGCTGAGAATCATGGTTTCGAACCCGAGCCCACATCTGTACGTCTACAGTGCATGTACGTGTGCTGTCTGTGCTCCCTCTCGTGACATGAAGCACACCTGCCCACACGGGCACCATGCAGGATGGTCTGCGGAGAGACCTTGTTCTGGTCCCACTCCGGCCTGGTGACCCAGGGGCCTATGCTTTGGACCTTCGCAACGTGAGGGAGAGGCACAGGGTGACCGTGCCCGTGGGAAGCCTCCGGCGAAACTGCAGAGAATGTGAGCTGTGGGAGGGCTCGCAGGCCCGGCGTGACCTCTGGGCTGTGTGCTCGTCCCTCCACTGCCGGGTTCCAGCGTCCCACAGGCTACTGCTCCTGTTTTCACAACCTCCATCCCGCAAGGCACCTTCTGTGGCTCCTTCTGGGATAGGCCGGGTGGCTCCCTCGGGCAATCACTTGTCGGTGCGCCCAACACCAGGTCCCAGGGGCCGCATGACAGGACCTTTCCTCCAAATCCTGCACCTAGGCCACTGCCTAGAACGCAGTGGACACTCATGTCCTCTCTGTTGAATGAATAAGAATTGAAAAGACCAATTGTTTTCATTCAGCCTTTGGTCAGTTGAATGTATTATGGCTTGAGTTTGGACTGCATGTTTCCTTGGTTGTGTTGAAAGCATCAAAAACTTGGAAACCTAGGTCAACAGAAGTTCTGAAAGACATTCAGGAGAATCGAGAAACCACCCAAGCCCTCTGGCTGGATGGGATCTGATTCACTAACTGAGAAGGGGTCAAAGGGTGCATCCTGTCACCGTGAATCGAGTGTTAATTTCTGAGCATAAAAATATCCAAGCACAGCTACTGCATTTTTAAAACGCTTGGCAAAGTGGTGTGTTTCTTTAATTGTAGTACTTCTCCCCAAATTAAAGAAAAAATTTCATAGCAAAAGCGTGACATTACAGAAATGAAGAAAATATTTTTGTCCTCTGTTTTTCTTTTTTGCCCTGAAAACCCCCATCTCCTGGCAGGTTGATTTACTTGCCCCAACCCTTCACCACCAGGATGCACCAGCAGGGACCCCGGCAATTCCGGAGGGAGCCCGCCGACAGCGACTGTCCTCAGTGGCTTCCGCCAGCTTTGAAGAGAACACACCAAACGCCGTGATTTGATACATCACAAAACGCTGTAGAAGTGGTTTCTCAATTCACACGTATAACACAGAAGCCTTAGTAGAGAAAAGCATTTTAACATGTAATTCCTTTCCATGTCCTGGGAACAGTTCAATTCTGAAATCAATGACAAACCCTTTGTGTGATCTACTAAGTAAGGTCCAAGCACGAAATTTGAAACCCCACATTTTAAAATATTTATGCCACTCACATTGAAAACCTTTTTCTCATTTATTCCTTGAAACAAATTTTGATTCAGTCATTATCCCCGTATTCTACAGATCAGAAACAAAGACACGGCGGAAGCAAGACCCTCACAAATCCCCCAATTTAAGTCCTCCTCCCTTCTTCCTTAGTTCTTACTGAGCCAAAGTGATGGGCACACCATCGTGCTGATTTATGTAGAATAAGTTTACGATTAAAATTACATTTATTCACAGGACATTTTATCAAAGAAATTCCTGCCTTCCAAAGCTCAATGATGATTTCTGTCTCTAGGATGAAGTACTTTGAAATTCTATAATTCCTTACAAATTCACAGATAAAATGTATCTGTAGCAAAAACATTAAAGTGTAGAAATTACATGAAATGAGCCTTGACAGAAGAGAAAGAAGGGTGTAAGACATAGGGCTTCACAGCTTTTATCTTAACTCCCAGGGTAATGGGAAGATCTTATGTGGATACATCAATTCTTTTGCTCAGAAAAAAAAGGCGGGGGGGAGAAATGTGAGAACTAGACCAAAACTATATATAAACATCTGAATGAAGGGATCAGAGAACCTCCAAGACAATGAGTGATCGTGGGGCCCAGGGAGGCCACCTCTTCCCCTGGAGGCACCACTGAGGCCCAGAGAGCATGTGTCCAGGTCAGCTTTCCCCAGACTCTTGTGGGGTGAGTCTGTCCAAAGTTCTGCTCTGCCAAATCTTTGCACAAGTTTTTGCTAATATTTTTTTTCGTCATTTGGCACAAAATTGGGAGTCCATGACCTACCATTGATGAGGGTCCCTGCTAGATTCCCAGGCTGTGCACAAAATGTACATCATCTTCCCAGAAGATCGAGGAGCGTGTTTAATGAAAGTCAGCATTCATTCATGATAATGGAAAAAACAAAACAAAACAAAACAAAACTCTTAGCAAACAATAGATCAAAGAAAGTATAAAAATCTGTTAAAGGATGTCATAAGGAAAGAGAAACAAAATACTATCACAAGTGATGAAGTTTTGGGTAGTGGGGGTGGGTGCTCAGAGCCAACAGCCAAGAAAGAATTCTTGAAGAAGTGATTTTGTTAAAGCACGGGGACAGGACCTGGGGGCAGGAAGAGCGGCCCTGGGGTTGTGAGGAGAGACTGGTCATATACTATGGAGCTGGGGGAGGTGAAGGCCAAAGGGAGGCCTCCAGAAGGACGTTCATGTGCGAACAAGGACTCAGAAGATGCTGGAGGCCCCACTAAGGTTGTTTTCCCTTTGTGAGGCATTAACATTATGACAGTTTGCCTCAAGTATTTGTCAATGCACCGAGGGTTATAAATTTAACTTTATCTGCCATTTCCTTCTGCCTTGTTCCCCACATCACTATGGAGGGTGTTGGCTGCGGCTCCAGGAAACTGAGTCCACAGGTTTCCGGAGATTGGGCTATTGATAAGATTGCCTTTGCCTTGTAATTTACCAAGACATTTGTAAACTGATGGAGACTCAGGTCGTGTATGACTGTGATCTCTGTCAGTTAGACGTTTGTTTTCTGCCCTCTCCTTTGTCCTTGGGCACCAGGAGTGCCTGAGGAATGTCACACACATCCCACCTGGGTTGGCGGGGGGGTGGTGGTGCTAGCTTGTGCTGGGCCCTCAGTCTGCCCTATGCTCCCTCATCACAAGTGTTATTCATGTCAGTGAGTTGGCAAAAGCTTTCTGTCAGACTGACAGTGATGCCACGATGTCCACTGTCACATCTATACTCAGCACCGTCCTGGAAGTCCTAGGCAACTCAAAAAGGCAATGAGAAGTGATGAGGGAGCATAAAGCAAGCTGACACCCCACAAAAAGGCCACCCCCAGGTGGAATATGTGTGGTATACCTCAGGCTCTCCTGGCTGCCCAAGAATAAAGGAAAGTGGAAAACCAATGGGTAAGTGATAGAGGTCACAGTCCCGCGGGACAGTCTCCATCAGTTTACAGCTGTTTTCATGATTTACAAGAAAAAAGGCAACCTCCAGAAACCTATAGACTGTGTTTCCTGGAGTCCCCAGATCACCCACCCCTCCATGGTGATGTGGGGAACAAAGGCAAATTAAATTCCCTTATAACCTGCAACCCATGAACAAATACTTGAGGCTGGCAGAGTAAACCCCCTCCGTGAACGGCCTACTGTCTTAATGTTAATGCTTTGCTAGGGAGAAAAGTTAAGTTCAGCTCAACAATAGCCAGGCCTCCAACATCTAGTGAGTCTTCTTTAGCATATGAAAGTCCTTTTGGGAATGACCCCTTGACTTTACCCCCCTCGCAGGTCTGTGACCAGACTCTCCTCACAAGCCCAGTGCAGCTCTTTCTGCCCATGGGTCCTGTCCTCGTGCTTTAATAAAATCACCTCTTTTGTACCAAAGATGTCTCAAAAATTCTTTCTTGGCTGTTGGTTCCTGACCCCACCACCCCTCCAAAACCACATCAGCCATTTATCAGAAAGTTAATAAAATTATTTATTTAGTCAAAAATAAATGGAGGGATAGCTCCCCGGTGGTCTTTCAATAGCTCCTACAGGAGCCTACAGGTGCGGGAGAGACAAGAATCACAGATCACATCATGGGTTTGTCCTAAACTAGAGCAAAGCTGGAATTGCCATTGGATGAAATGGGACAAGTCTAGTCCAAACAGATTTGCGGGGGTGTGACAATGGACACCTGCAAGTATGAGCTGCCACTTAGTTGGGAGCACATGCTGAAGAGCTGCTGGCCGATGTGAGCCTGAGGACGTCTGCCTGGAAATGCAAATACAGAGGAGTCTTCAGTATGAAGGTGGTATTTGACACAGTAGGAGATGAGATTGACTTAGGGAAATGTCACAGAGGAAAAAAGGCTCGTGGATGGGACCCCATGAACCCCATCGCTTAGGGCCAGGAAGAACGAAGCTTTGAGTGACACCCTGGAAATGCAGAGCAAGATGGAAGAAGGAGGCTGGGAGAAAGTCTGTTGTGGGGGTGCCCTGAGCTAGATGCTACCCACAGGTCATGCAAATTGAGGGCTGGGGTTAACAGGAGGGTTTAGCAACACCAGTCATATACGAAGCATTGATTGTAGGTAAATATACTAGAAGCTTTCCAGGGATTGCTCTAGGGTGTGAGTTAATTCATGGCTAGTTTTCCTTTCTATTTTTCTTTTTCTTCTCTTTTAATACATTCTGAATTTTCCAAGTTTCACATAGAGATGAATTATTTCATAGTTCAAAAATTATGTTTCACCAAGAGCACTTACAATTAAAGTGTAACTTCTTCTTTGAAAAGATACGGAAATAAATAAATGGAATGTGTATGTATATGTTCACGCAATGGAATGTACATGTATATGAACACGCAAACAAGGTGGGGATTAAATGTCTCGAAAGAAATGGGTGTAGGACATAAAACATGTAATAGATGATCACTATTTCTTGTGGTCAAAAATTATTTGAAACATCCCAGCTAATTCTGCCACCAGGCTAATGTCTACATGTGCGTAATCCATGCAACCAAGTCCCCCTTTAGTTGTCACTGATAGGGTGTTCCAAGCAATGTCAAGTGGTTGTGATTGGGCTTCCGTGAGCAGGAAGAAGACGGGGAGACAACATAAAATAAGAAAATGTGGGTTCCCATCCCCACTACTCTGTCCAAAGCAGCTTTGGGCATGTCACCAACATTACATTCCGTGGTCTCTTTATGTATAAAGCAGAGATAGCTCTATTTGCCTTATTTTATCCAAAATTTATGAAAGAATCAAGATAATCAAGTTTTGATACTATATCTGCAAATGTTTTGTTAAATTGAGTAACACACATGTCATTTTATAGAGATCATTTTAATTTTCATTGTTAGTCTTTTCATTCAAAATTGTAATGAGAAACTTCCCAAGTTATTTGTCACAGAGAGTTTGGGCTGACATAACAAAATACTATAGACTGGGCAGCCTAAACAACCAGAAATTTATTTCTCACATTTAGTTCTGGATGTGTGGATTGGAGTCCACAATCCAGGTACTGGAAGATGGGTACTGTTCTGAGGCCATCATTCTGCTGTGTGGTCACCCGACCTCTTCCTTGTTCAGGCAGAGGGACACAGGGCTCTCCTGTAAGGACACTAATCTCGTCACAAGGGCCCCAACATCATGACCACATCGAACACTCATCACTGCCCAAAGGCCCTGTCTCTAAATACCATCACTCTGCGGGGGGGGGGGGGGGGGGGGAGGGAGGGGAATTAGAGCTTCAACTTATGAACTTGTTGTGGGCGGGGAACACAAACATTCAGTCCACACATACTTGTCCACTTAAAGACAGAGTTTCCTTCCAGTTACTCATTCATTGGAAAGAGAAAACTTTTTTTTTAATAGTAAGAGGATAAAAATCTCTGTCATCTCAATTGACCCAGGGTCTTCAAAAGAACAATTCTATTAAAGCAAAACTTAAAATCTCAGTTTTTATTTTCCATAGTTCCTTACCAAACTCAGCTTAAACCCATGTGACTCTATGAGGGTGTTCATTCCTTTTTAAAATTAGTTTTTGACTCTCTTAGGACATCTAAGATATTAGCATTAACACTTTTCAAATGCCAGTTATTGTCACTCCAAAAATACATTATTTGCAGAGCTACTGGATGACAAGCTGGAATAGCACATCCTTAATGGCTTAAGTAAAAGAAAAATATATCAATTAAAGCACAGTTCTTTTATAAAAAGACAATAATTAACCAAATGCCCACGTGTTGGCAGATACTGTTAATTCACAGCAGATTTAATTTGGTGGCAACACAACTGATTTTGGAAGCGAACATAATTGGTGCTGCAGACAGGCTGGTACTAGAAATAGGGTTTTCTTATGTTGGAGGCTGAGATGTACTGTTGACTAAAAACATTCATTTCTATAACCAGCAACCCTGAAGGCATTCTTCACAGAGAGGATCAGAGAACATTTCGTCTCCATGGCAGCCCAGCCTAAGCATCTGTTCTTGCTTTTAGATGCTGGATATTGTTCAGCTGAGAGGCCGCTGAGGCACAGCTCTGTCACCAAGACATAAGTGATTGACTTAATATCCCAGCTTGGAAGTTGGGTATTTGAAAAGTAGCAATACAGATAATTAAGCATAGCTACTCTTCTCCCAAAATGGTGAATGAGACCAAAGTCACAGAAACAACCCATTTAGTCCAGCTTGCCAATCCCACAGGGCACTGCGCTGGGTGCAGAGAACACGTGATGTCAAGAGACTGGTTCACAGCTGCCATGGGTCCAAAATAGAAAGTGCCAGGTGAGGTAGGACAGGGCCGGGGAAACTTCGCGAGGGGACACATGACCCGGCCTTTGAAGACTAAGTCAATGGAATATTCCCAAGGAGGGACAATGCTGGAGGGGTATATAGATGTGTGGATAGCTCCATTTAACTGAGTGCACGGTAGTTAAGGGGAAGTGGAGGAAACATCAGTCCAAAAGGTGGCTAAAGCCCCTGAGAAGGATTTTGGAGTCAGGTTATACTTATATTTAAAGCAGATTGGAAGTCAGTAATGTTTTGAGAAGGGAATGATGTGATCATAACTGTACTGTGTGTATATTTTATCAGATAAACTAGAGGGAGCTGAGCAGCCAGAGGACATTGGTGCCATTTGGGGACAGTCCAGGCAAGGGGTGGTAAGGGCCCAAATAACTGTAACTTCAAAGGGAGTGCTGATCAAGGAAGCTTGTGGGCAGTTCCGCAGAGCTTGATTTGACAGGACCTGGGGTGTCCACCACATGGAGTTTCCATCAGAAAGGGAGCCCGGACTCACAGTGAGGACTTGGGCCAGATCAGCAGCAGAATCGAGGAACACAGAAGGACTGGAAGTGAGATGAGTGGGCACGTAAGGACAGTAGCAGCAGTCACTTGGTGATGCCTCTGCTTGGGAGATAGGCTCCTCTTGAAGGGGAGGCTGTTCGTGGCAGCAGGAGCACGGGAGCTGCTTTTCGGAGGGCTGGGGTCTGGCCCCTCTGCCCCTCGGAAAGAGGGCCTGAGAACACCTGCTCAGCTCTTTCAGAATGGAGAAAGGAACATGATGAAGTTTTGCAGTGATGTTGGGGTTCTGAACTGGTGGCCAAGAAAGCATTCTTGAAGATGTCTTTGGTGCAAAAAGGTAATTGATTAAGGCACAGGGACAGGACCCGCGGGCAGGAAGAGCTGCCAGGACTTGAGGAGACACTGGTTATATACTATGGGGTTGGGGGAGGTCAAGTCCAGGGGAAGTTCCCAGTGAGATTTCATGCTAAAGAAGACTCTGGATATTGGAAGCCTCACTATTGTCAAGCTTAGGTTGATTTTCCCTCTAGCAAAGCATCAGCATTGAGACAGTGGGGAGTCCCTGGGGAGAAACGTTTTCTCTGCTTGCCTCAAGTATTTGTCAGTGGGCTGCAGGTTATAAAGAAATTTAATTTTATCTGTCATTTCCTTCTGCTTTTGCTCCCACATCATTCCCCCCTGAACAAGTTTGACCCTTAAAATCTTCAGGGTTGCCAGGGGTAGAAGGTCTTCTCTTCCGTGAGTTCTTCCTGCTGAATAAGGGTGTAGAGATGTCCCCGCCTATGGGTCAACATTGGTCAGTTGGGGAAGATATAGGGGAGTTATGAAAGGCAAAGACAGCCAGTTCAGGGGAAACAGCAGATATGAGCCTTCTTGAGTAGAAAGGTTCATCTGTCTTCTGGAAGTTATGGCAGTGAAGCAGTCCTGACACCAGGCAGGGAGACAATGGAGAAGACAACAAAATGAAGTTAATAACAAGAAAAAGCTTGAATAAAAAACCTTTGTCAACTCCAGTCCATTACCGTCATTTGAAGAGAAATTTGAGATCTTCCACTAGTTCACAGGAGTTAGAACACGTGTCAGCTGGCCTACTAGATTCCTGTGAGGAAGGTCCGGATTTAATTCTTGATATGTGAGCCCATGAGGAAGGCACCTCTAATTTTACTACAGTGGGGGTACATAATATGACCAGTGGGGGCCCCTCCATTTTGGAGTTAAATCCCCCGCTGTATTAGACTTCCAATCCTTTATATAAACCAGGTCTCCTGCGTTTATATGGGGTGGGTTGCTAGTAACTGTCAGATAAGGTTTAGAGAGGATATAGTTTGCATATTCATTTAGAGATATATGAATTAACCCGGCCTTAAGTGAATAATTTAATAAAGCAACATAGCCTGTATCTATTGACAGGCCTATGGTGAGAAAAGGCTTCTCCAGGTACCACTGTTGGGGGAATCCGTCCCGTTTTATAGCTGTTTAGCAGCTGGTTCTCACACAGAGAGACGGGACACCGAGGCTCTTCCTTCCAGGAAGTGGCTTTGTTCGTGTCGGCTCGGGCTCAGCAGGTTAAAACCCCACAAGGCTGAGCCCTGGCGCAGTGCAGTGTTGCCTTCTGTGCAATTTCTACTTCTTTGTCTCCCATGTATGGTGACACATAGAGTCTGATTGGTCACAGTCCACGTTACTGAGTCGTGTCAGAGTTAAGCACATGCGGATAGGAGTTGATTGGGCCACGTTGCACGTTGCCTTCCTTTGTTCTGAGGAGGCCTCGTCCACATTCCTTAGGGAGGGGACCCTACCATATTCTCCCCTTGGATGCTTGGACCCCTTATGTTTGGTCAAAAAACATCATCTTGGTAAGAGGTTTATATTTCTGTAACATCATCACACGCGTGGCCATTCTCCTTTTGACCATTACCTCAAGGAGGCTGGAGACGGGTTGTATAACCAGGGAAACTAGGCAAAGTAGGACTAAGTAAACTCCCAAAATCAAGAGGATAATTCCCATGAGGGTTTTGAATCCCCTGAGAGTTGAAAACCATCCTCCAAATACCTCCCTGGGGTCCCAACCTTTCCAGGTCAGGACAGAGACACGAGCAACCTTTCTCATTCCATCTGGGATCTCCTCCATGACTTTTCCTTTATCACCTATCCGTAGGCAGCACTTGCTCAGGTTAAACTTTCCACAAACTCCTCCCTCATAAGCAAGCAGGTAATCTGAGGCCAAGCAATTTTGATGGATGGCATTGAGCACTTTGGTTTGCTGCTTGGCTAGCAAGTTAAGAGCTCTGGCCGTCTCACTGGTTACAATTTCAATAACCGCTTGAAGTCTGATTAGGCGGTTTAGCATGTAAATGGGAGTGCGGTAGCCCCAGGACCCATCCTCTGCCCAGGTGGCAGGGTCATGATTTTGGATTGTATGCTCCGGAGGCCATTCATCACCTCTCCAATTGCCAATTTGTAGGGCACATCTCCCTGTCCCCATACACTTGGACTCCCAAATGTTCCCCTCTGGCAAGTGGGAGCAGGAAGGAAGATGGACGAATAGTTCCCAGCACACATGACCCTGACCAGCCTGAAGGAAGTACTGTATAGGCTGTCCTTCCACAAATCCAGTATAGTCCACCTGGGGCCCACCCTGGGGCTGCATGGACATTGTCCCAGGCCTCTCAGAGACAGGAGAAGTTAGACAAAGGGTGGGGATCTGGTTCTAGGAGATCTGGGTACCCCCACCATTTGCTGGGAGGTTGATTACAAAATCTTTGGCCGAGGCATGTTAAGCTTCCATCAGAAATGGTGAACTTTCTTCCCCATTGGACAAGACAGTTTTTCCCAATAAGTGAGGTTTTGAGGAGCCAAACCTGGTAGTAGGACAGGGATATTCTGTTCCACTATCAGGTTCATGGGGATCTACTTCTCTAGCCTCCCATGGCCATTGATCTCCCATGTTGGTTCCCCCACATACACAGCAAGAAGAGGGTCTGGGCTATCGGTTCTTCTAAGGCAAGGAACAGGTTTCCTGTTGTGGCAGAGATGGGGGGAGGGCTACTTTTTATTTACTCATAAAAGGAACGAAGACATCATGAGTTGAGGCTCAGAGACCGTAACCCTCTTGAAGTACAACACAGTTCCTGGGTCAGGGCCTCGCCCACATACATATACACCAATCCCGAGGCCATTTTCCCATTTTGGGTCTCCTGGATTAAAGATAGTAAAATTAACGGGGTTACAGGCTCCCAGCCTACAGCTGGAGGTTGCAGCCCCCTTTTGGAGGAGTACTACCTTATCTTTACCTTTCCAAGTGGCCCAGGAGACATAGCTCCAACAGGAGCCGTAAGCCCAGTGCCCACCATAACACGTGGATGCGGGCAGGAACTGTTCACACATATATTTGTCATTGAGCTTGTATTCTCATTCCCACAGTAGACCTCTGCAATTGTGAACCAACAAAGGGTTTTTTGTTATTAGCCGAACACACATTAAAAAGTGCAGAGACTGGCAGGTGGGGATTAGTAACCTGGGTCTGGCTGATAACCCCCCCCCCCCACCCGGGGAGTGTCGAACCTCCAACCATTCCTCAGTTGGGGAGCACAGCAGGTCAAAACAAGTGTATCGACCCCCAGGTGGCTGATGGAATAGGTGATCTGATTGTGTCTGCAGGGCCCCAGGATCATTCCCTGGCACGAGAAGTGGGTGTGGTAGAGTCAGGTGTAAGCAAGTCCCTGACCTCACCTGGTAGTGCGAATACATGGGTCACATGATGAGGAATCTAGGTGTACAGAAGGGGTCCAGATGAGAAGCAACCAACACCAAGGAGGCATCCTATCCACCAAAGGAAGGTGGGTGCAAACAGAGACCTCTCACCACACTCCCAGCCGGCTGGGGCAGCCTCGGCCAATCCCACAGTGAAGAGTAGAGCAAGAATCACAATGACAGTGAGACACAAGGGTTGACAGTGCATCACAGTAAGGAAACAGATATGGAAAATAAGGCCAGTCTTTTGTTTCTCCGCACTGTCGTTTCCTCGGGTTTCTGCCGTGCGTACATCAGTCAGCTTCCGAGTGACTAAAGCAGGGCCGCAGTCTCCTGGAGCCCCTGGAGTTGCAGATTGCTTCTTCTGTGCGGTCAGCTTGCCCGGCATTGATGATCAGGAACGCACTCCCAGTTTCGAGAGGCTGGTTTCACTCTACTGTGGTGAATCCAGGGACCCATCTCAACTACCTTTACTGTAGTAAGGGTGGACAAAATGACAGTGAACGGCCCCTCCAGAGGCGTTTTAGGGGTTGGGTATTCCACTCCTTCACCCATACAGCATCTCCTGGTTTAAAGGGGTGAGCATCTATGATCAGACTCACGGGTAATTGGTCCCTAACCCAGTGGTGTAAGGTGGTTAGAGTAAAGCCAAGGGCCCTCATCTGTTGCCTTAGGGTTAGACTGCCTGTCTCATTTAGATCCCCCCTGATGCCTTGATAATGGCAGGAGGGTGCCCTAAAGGGATCTCATAAGGGGAGAACCCCGCCTGCTCCTTCAGCCTCCCACCTGCAGCTGCCGTCTGCCTCCCTGAAGGCCCCTTCTCTCTCCCTGCCTCATGTTCACCCTTTCCCCATTTATTTCTCCCCCGGAACAGGCCTGTAACTGGTTAGAGAACAGGGACGGAGTTCCTGGCTTCTTCAAGCTGATAAGGGACGGTATGGGGGTACAGCAGTTAGAGTCTACCCAAGGGTCGGTCGAGTGGCCCACAGAACGGTTTGACAGGAAGGTTGGT